>NC_054066.1:18901298-19206298 GCF_017639655.2 Falco naumanni
GTTGGATTCACTCTACGTTATCAGCACTCTTGGGTTTGGGTAAACAAAGATGCATGTAGAAGCTGTTCCACAGATTGTTGCTCATTTTGGCACAGCTATAACCTCTGTGAAGAGAATTACCATAAAACCTCCTGTTCTGAAGTTTCTTCTCAAACAAACCCCTGTAAGCTATATAATAATCCTAAAATGCCACTTTAAATTGTGATGCTTTTAATTTTTAATCTAATAGCATTTTCCTGCTGGTGTTTTCCCCTAAATCTCCAGTTCTCTAGGTTCTTTGGGTACTAACATTTGGTTGAACTTCCTTAACAGAAAGTATATTATGAAGTCCCTTGAGTTTTCTGGTTTTGATCAAAGGCTCTAATGGTTTTCTCACTTCAATCCGGAGATAGTCATCAAAATCACTTTTCAGACTGACTGATGTTTCTGTCATAAAAGGGTTTAAAACCATCTCTTCCTTGAGGACAGAAGTACTGACTCTTTCTGCAGCATCTGTCTGTCCCATGCTAGTCATTGAAATTTGCATGGCTGTTAAGTGGAACTTCATCTTAAATATCTGTGATGCATTGCTTTATCAGTGAGTGTGGACCAAGCTGCATGTTTTATTGGGGACAGCCAGGTTTCAGTTGCTTTTTGAGTATGTGCACTTCACAGCCTGTTTTTGAGGGAATGTTACTGTTTGATAGAACATTCCTGAGTCTGCTGGAAAGCCTAAAAAAACTAGACATCTGCAGAAGAGAGCTGTCCTCCAAATGTGGAGTGCAGCATGGTCTTTGGGAACACCATCTCCCAGCCATTCTTGATTGTAGAGGATCTCGGGAGCTTGAGTACCAGGGAGCAAAATGGTTTTATTGATGCTGAAAGCTTGGGTGGAGCAAGATGCTTGTAAAGGTTGTTTGGTACGAAATTGGTTCGGACTTGATGGGCGGAATATACAGTCTCAGTTTGTATCTGCAGATATCCTCCTTGGGAAGAACACCACCACCAGCTTTGCTAGGTATCCTCTTGAGGCTCCTCTCGCTACAAGCTTCACGGGTTTGTGATGTGATGGAGGTATCTTATCCATCTGTCAGGGTCAGCATGCCCCCTGAGTAGAAACAGACAATTCCTGGGTAACAACATGCCTCTTCTGAAATGGCGTAAGATTTCCACAGTGCTTTCTGATTTATCATCTGTCTGACGCTTGGCATTTATTCGCCCAGCCTGTGGTACTTAACCAACTTGGGCAGCTTCCACGGAGGAGTGTTGCTGGCAAGCAGGCTGGTGTTTAGTATCATAGCTTTAAAAACAATTGTTGCTGTTGGATGGTGGTGTTGTGTTTGTGGCTGCAACCCTGACATTTAAGAGTTTCAGTACAGGTAAAGGAAATACCCTGGAGTGGCTTTCCTGCATGTTTGATGGGCACAGCTGGTCAAGAGATACCAGCCTTAACACAATGGCAAAATCTTACGGGTTTTGTCTTTCCACAGTATACTGCAGCGAATTCTGTATTTGCCTTTGTTTCTCTGGGAGCAGTTGGAGGAAGAACCACAGCTTCTGCTTTTCCCTTCTTGTAAGGCAAATTTAAGATAATGCTACTTTAGTGGTGAGTCTTCCAGTTCTTGCGTGGTGAAATTCAGTACTTAAGAATGCTGTTATCTCCCTGTCTGGCACAAGTAAATATAAGCCAGTGATCTAGTAAAGGCCACAGAATCAGCTCAATAAATGGAGAATGTTGGTTGCTGTGGAAATCTTTAAAATGTAGCTAATCTTGCCAGGTGCAATGTAATGTTCCTTAGGTGACATTAATCATAGTAATAAGATATGAGAGAGGAGGGAAAAACTGGATTTATTGTATGGCCCCATCTGAGAAACACATGAAAAATAGAATGCTCCTTTCTTTAATGATTTAGCAACGTCATCACAAACATAAATTTCTCTCTTGCTTTTGATAGAAAAAAAATCCTGCATTCCTGAATCTTGTGCAACTAATGTTTTTGGCTAACATCAGCTATAGTATGTGAGTTAATATCTGATGTATCCTCTCCTGGGGAGATGAGATCCTGCCCTTGCAGGGACTGTGGTTTTTGTGTGTGATCTCATAACTGTCTTCCATGCCCTTTACCAGAGTCCTGAGCGCACTGTGCTGCAGTGGGACCGAGTTCTGCAGCAGGAGCCCTTCCATTTGGCAGCAAACCTTTCATCTCCGTGAAGGAGCTTCCTTCACCTACTAGTGCTTGTGTGAAAATGTTCATCAGTGGAAGCACTTGTTGCTGTTAACCTGGCTTTCTTTTTTTAACTGTTTTTTCTTCTCTTTAGCCCCCATTATGTAGCTCAGGTAACTATGTCTGTCAGTGTGGTGTTGGTCCTAGAAAAGTAATAAGCTAATACAAGAATTGAATTGATTTTTTAATCAGTTTTACATCTTTTCTTTAGTGTGACTTGTCAGTTTATGCAATAGAGGTCCTGTTGAACTTCATCAGTGTCAGTTTCTCATAAGGTTAGCAGTTTGATGATAAAGGTATGAATGTGGTTGCTAGTGTGTTAGCATAATAAAATCACAGCACGTATGTAATGGTTTAAAAGCTGTTTAGGTGAACTAATTAAATGCAGCAATAACCTGAGAATGGTTACCAACAGGTGTGTCTGGTTCCTGCAGTGTCATATTCTGACCCTGTGCTGTTTAGTACTTCAGTCAATCATCAGGAAGAAAACATACAAGTAGGGTTGAAAGGCTTTTTGGATGACTTGGAGATGACAAGGAGTATTGAATTATGGGGGCAGTTACTGGCAGCCATCTGGATCACTTGGTGGACTGGGAGTAGGCAAAACAAGATCTATTTATTGGGCCAGTGTAGAACCATGCTAGCAGTGCGAGGAACCTAGTGTGGGAAGCAACAGCTTGGAAAAAAGTTCTGAGCTTTTGATGGATTAATCAGCTGAACATCCCCCTCCTGTGAAATGTGGCCAAAAGGGTAATGGATGAGCATGGGAATTGGAAGATGGAGTATGGACTGCGTGTGTCTTTGGCACGGCAGCAGCTTCTGGAGTATTGTATCCTGTGGTGATGCCCTCTGTTCAGGGCGGATGATGATGAATTGATGAATACTCAGAGGACGGCCACAAGAAGATTAAAATGCTGGGATCATGAGTGAGTGATTTGAGGAACCTTGCTTTACTTATCAAAGAGATGCTTGGGGGAAGGGAGCTTTCAGTAAATTGCCTACATCGGGAACAGATGTTCAATAATAGGCTACTCAGTTGAGCAGATTATGATATAACACATTTGAGGCTAAACAAATCTGGGCTTGAAATACGGTGCAATTTAGCAGTGAGGGTAAATGACCATTGGAACAGTTTCACTAAGGCTTGTGGTATGTGGGCTGTCACTGGCATGTTTAAAAGCCCTGATAACAAGTTTTACCCCTCAAATATGCTGGCGTTCAAACAGGAATTAATTTGGAAAAGCCCTCTGTCCTCTTTTATCCATGAGGCCAGCCAGCCCACACACCCCAGTCCGGTCTGGTCCGTTGTTCAGATAATCTCTGAAGTATCTCCTTCGCTGTGGGTACCCAGGTAGGTAGGACAGATGCTTTGCAGCTGGCTTCAGTGGCTAATTGTGATTCCTGCCCAGTCTGTGCCTGCTGCAAGGATTTCACCGCTGTCTTGCTCTCCAGCCTCTGCTTCTGCCTCTCCTGACCTATGTGCTGGTGTCCACGTTTTGCCCTCCCACCTCAAGCCCCCCTGCAAACGAGCTTCTTGAAATGATTGGGCTGCATGTCCCTAACTCCCTCTTGTGGGGAAATCTGAGCTACAGAGAGTTGAAACTTGGCTGGGGCAGGATGGAAAACAAAATGTTGAGATCTATTGCATAAAATAATGTCTTCTGTGGCAAAAATAAAAACTTCCAGGGTGCTGAAGGAAGGTGTCAACACCTAGTAGCTGCAGCCCACAGATGTATGGGGCAGGTCATGCTTGGGAGAATATTTCAGGCTCTCTACAGATACAAGCCTGCAGCGATACTGTGTTTTTGTTCAGTTTGTATGTTTTTAGGACTTTTCCCCCCATGTTACTAAGGGTTGTGAATTATGTACCTACTACATTGAATGGGCAGTATGGGGAATGGTTCTTCAGCAAATCGTCTTATTCTGCAGCTTATTTGGTATCCTTGGGCTAGGTATGAATCTGAAAGCAGTTCTTTCATTTCTTCAACTGTTAATGTCTTCCAGTACATTAGCACCTCCCATCAGGTATTTTGCCTTTCAAAGCCTCATGACTTCCTCTGATCTTTGAGCAACTTGCTTCCCTTAAACTACTGAAGCTCAGAAATCAAAGAGAGAACTTCTGCAATATTACGTTTTTAAAGTATTTTTCTTCAAGTCTTGAAGAAGCCTTTTCACAGCATAGTTGCTGGATAAAACAAAGAGCACAAGGTAATGGAAGCGAAAGATGCTTTGGGAGGATGGAAGGATGAGGGGACAGTGGAAGCAGCCCTGACCCACATCCCGAGGCAGGAGTGGAAGCCTGGAGGAGTGCAGTCACCAGGCGGAGTAGGTAGTTAGGAGGTCATGAGCAGGGTGGAGCTGGTTCACAGAGAGTCCTGAAAACTAGAGGAGCTGTATCCCCTCCCTGACAACGCCACTGTGCTGCTGCTCACAGCTGGAGCACAGTAACTATTTTGATAAACTTTTAGTCTATTGCTACTAAATGAGTTTCGTCACCAGCCCTTAGTTCACAGCCTGGAATGGTATCTTTGGCTCTTGCACTCATGTAGTATTCCTACAACACAAACCCTGCTGAGGAATTGAATAAAACTGCAATTACTGTCTGAGTTACTGAAGTCAAAATCCTGCAGCATGAGGATGCTTGGAAGTGTTTTGGAAGAGGAAGCATGGTGTCGTGGGCACATGATCTTGGCGGTCAGGAGCAGTTTCCACAGCATTGTTTTCTGCAGCAGAAAGAATCCATTGTGCATTTTTCTTCATTTCAGTTTTTCAAAGCGTAGGCCCTTTAAGAAAGCCAAAGTCAGCAAGGACATTTTCATTTTCCCTTGTTCCGTACTGAAATCTAGGGGCATGCAGCACAAGTTTTAAATAAGTACGTGCAGCTTAAAGCAAAAGAGCAGTGGCAACGTGTGCTTCCTACCTCATTTTTATGGATCTGGGAATGAGCATCTGTCTCTGCTCCTGACTTTCCTGAGTATCCATGGCACTTCACTTTTGTGCTACTGCCATCCCTAAATAGGAATGTTTCTTTCTCAGTGGCTCATTGCGAGAATGCCTAATGTCTGAATCTTTTACAACCAGCCGCAGTGTAGTGGTCACCTCCAAAAGCAGCTCATGGCCCTATAAACTCAAACCGTGGCAGCCTGTATTTCCCCATCCAGGAGTCACGGGCTGGGGGCAGGCTGTCTTTCTGCAGCCAGCTTGTTCCCCATGTGGCAAGGATTCCCTTGGTGCTTCGGTTTTTTTGATGTTTGATGCTTCTGTGCAGATTGTGGCTGACTTTCTGCCTGAAATGTTTAGAGAATCACCTTTTCCAAAGAGGCAGGGCGAGAGGGCTCTCAGGATCTGTTCCTGGGTACACCAATGACTTACAGCCAGACAGTGACTGGCACAGGCGCAGCTGTGTGACATTGTACAGGGTTGCTGGTAGCCAGCTGGGCTGTTGCTAGAGGGACTGATTGCTCTGAATCACTCCTGCAATCACATTTATGAGTGGTGTGGACAGGCCTTCACTTAAGCATTGTCTTCTCATTTTAGTTTGGTTTGTCTTGAGGATGGAAGGTTACAGCTCAGATTTACACCGTGGATGGGCCCTGGTGGCCCATTGTAATGGGTCAATTAGTGGGGACTGGTGGGCATGGGAGCTAGTTCTGGCAGCTGGATTTCAATACATCATCCACTCCGTTCAGGACATTTGCATAGAATTTACATTTTGGCTGAGCTCGTGCATGTAAATGTAGGTCTGCATTGTTTCTCTTCTTTGAATGACTGTTTAATTAACTTTAAACTTAATTATGCAATCTGCCATCTGCTGAAGTCCCTACAGTGCTGTCCTATCACCGTCCTCCACTTCCATCAAGAATATTCCCTTTCCCGGAAGTTTACCGTACTTTTCAATCCTTAAGATAACTTCAAATCATTCTCATCCTTGGTTATTTTTGAGGGACTCACAGCAGCGTTGTAGGATCTCCCTTTAGCTCTGTGGTCGGGCTTGGACGGAGCACAGGAGTGTGCTGCAGAACTTCCAGTTTAGGATTCTTTGAGTTTACATTTCATCAGAGAAGAAGGATCTTGTTTTATTTGCTCATGATAAGGAGAATGTGCTCTCAGACTTTCTCTTAGATCCCAGACTGAGCATCTGAAATACCGCCTACCAGCTTTATCTCCTGAAAGTCTCTTTGCTGCAATGAAACCTTACTGAACTGATAACGTATCTCAAGTCTTGCCTTTCCACTCCTACATCTCTAATGAATTCTTTCCCTTTACATCCTCATTTCTCTCTATTGCTTTGTCTTTAGTCTTGAGCCATCTACTTTATTTAACCTGTATCCTTCAAGATACTGTAAAATGCATGGAGGTGGTTCTGTTCCAAGGCTGTCAGAGAATGCTGAACTTGTAATTCGTGTTGAGAGCAGTGTTGAAGCACGGCTGTTCCTAGCACAGGCTGGAGTGGAGCTGAGCTCATGGGGAGTGTGGTAGATGGGTTTTGATCCTGTTTGTGTTATTAGGGCTCGAGCACAGGGTTTTGCTTGCGATATCTTCCAAGGAGTGTCTTTTTTTTTTTTTTTTTTTTTTTTTTTTTTTCTTCCTGGTACAGAACTCTTCCTTGAGCAGCTATACCAACGGCTGTCTCTGTGTTTTTCCTTTTAAAGCAAAATAGAGAAAAAAAGTCCTTGGCTGCTACCATTAGTGGGTTATTTAATCTCTTAAATCTGCAAAATATTTTGCAAAACATAAATAGCTAGTTACTTCTGGCCTGTCTGTGACAAGTGTTTTTGTTGACATAACTTGCATTTGAGATCACTTCAGTGGTGTTTGTTGGTTTTGCCTGTTGTTTTTGCCTGTGTGTGGTAATTTGATCCCAAATATTGTAGTAGTCATTTAAGCGCTTGGAGTTTTTGAGTTAGTCACTTATATAATATGGCATATACTGGGTATCGCTGGTGCATGAGGAATGTCAAACAATCTAACTTATTTTGGCTTTTAAAATTTGAGAGGGACGTATTTTCAAGGCTTCTTTGAGCAGCAAAAAATATCAAGTAGCTTTTAAATTGCCTGTTTAAGCATAGGAAAGGGGAAGACATAGGGTTCCTAGCAAAACCACCCTGATGTTAATGTAGTTTGTGCTGGCAAAGCATGCTTTTGCTAGTACAGTTTATTTGACTTTGGAGAATGAAATGAATAGTTGCCTGGTACAACAGTGTCAACACTAGGTCTGTGCCTATCCGGAGCTGCCAGTCGGGAACTGCATCCCCCCAGCTCATCAAAGCTTCACAAAGGGATTCACAAAAGCACCTGGGGCGGGTTGTTCAGTGGCTATGTAGGATTTGAGATTTTTTTTGTGTCCCAGATGTTTTTCCAAAACAAGGCAGAGTTTCCTTTGGCTGAACTCTTGTATTGAGACTATTAATACACCCTGTTATATATCAGCATCCATAGTGGCTAATAAAGTTGTGGACAGGACTTCCTGGCAGATCATGGAGAGTATTCATTTGCTGAAAGACCAGATTTGATGGTTTCTAAGATTTGCTTTGCCGACTCTGCCAGGAGCCAAGGGCCAACTTGAACTTGTTGATCTGTGAGGTGATGCCTTGGGCTGCCACATGGTTGGACTCTAATTCATTAACTTTCTAGTAAGGATGGGTAGGAACATGCTTTATTTAGCTTTCTTGCCACGCTTAACCTAGTCTGATTTAAATGGGAGCGTAGGACTAAGCAGGGGCTGACATCAGAGTTGTTCTCATTGCCTATAGTTGGTTAATTCCTGCTTTTGGAGGTATGGTAGTGTTGGGTGACCCTTCATTTGGTAGCTGCCATGACTTCTAGCTCATAAGCATGTCCTTACAGAGTTTTACTAAGTGCATAGCTGGGTTGTCTTGAAGAATTAAATGTTGGGGAACTTCTTGGAAGGTTTGAAGCAAATTGTTTCAAGTCATTGAAATGTGTCAGCAATGAAATGAAACATTGTAGAAATACAGACAAATATTTAGTAACCATGTGTTGAGAGTGTCTCATTAACTGATAACAAATTGTTCTATTGCGTGTTATCAGTTCTGGGGATATGCTTCTGTTTCTTCTCATGCTTATGCTAACTGTAAAGTGGGGGTATTTGAAAGATTCCTTTGCATATCTAGATCATGATCTAATGCTGGGAAACAAGGAAAATCCTCTTAGCAATAGCAGAGTTAGTGAAGGTGTTGATGCCCAGGCATGGACTGATAAAGTAGCAGATGGAAGTATTTTTTGTTGGAAAAGTTTGTAACAATATTGTGCCATCCAACACTTTCAACATTAATTCCTTTTTTTTTTAAAAAAAACAAACCAAAAACAACATAAAAGGAACCGTTACATGTTGAGATAGCTGCCAGTGGGGTGGGAGTCCCAAACCTGCAGAGGGTTATCTGCACAATGGTTGTGGTACTCAGTCCTGCCCACCCCAGGGAGCTGGGTTAAATATAAATAGTGTAGATGGTAATGAAGCTGGAAGCTTAGTTAGAGGTAAAAATGCCTAGTGACAAGGTAGGTTCCCTTTGACAAGAAAGGGGAAAGCTATACTAAGATGTCCATATCTTGGAATTCACTTAAATTGCTTAAATAAAACTAGTTCTTGCTGGATCCTGGATGGGAGGTCATGGATGTGCTGATGAAAATTCAATGAGGAATATTTTCCTTCTGTGCTGGTAGCAATGAAATAGCTTGTCAGGTGTTAGAGGGCAGTTGGAAATGTTTTATTTTTGGTAAATGAAATTGAGGGTCTTGTTTTTTTCTCGTGTAAAGCAATATGCAAATTTTAATACAAAATTAAATACTGGCCTTGCTAACCTCATGTCTAGTTGAATATTTTAGTTGATTTAGTTGACCATCTAGTTGATCAACTGACTAATAGATTTAAATTTAATTAAATGCAGTACTTTTCAAAACGTAAACTATAGAGTGATTTTGTATAAATTATGTCAAAATAAGCTGATTTAAAACATCTACCCTACTCTCTTACTGTAATCTAGATCAATTATTCTGGGAAGCTGCCTGTCTGCATTTTTTTTTTTCCAAAATAAGAGAAGATTAATAGGTACTTAAGTTTGAAGACCAAAATGTGCCATTGCATGATGTCATTGTTGTTGTGACGGAGATGAGATGTGATGGTTTGGATTCTAGAACAAGCTCCAGTGTTGTCCTTCCAGCGGAGCTCAACCAGCCATTGCTGCCTGCACACCAAATGCCGGACTGGACTCCTGGTGTGGAGCCAGCCTCCAGTTCCATCCTTTCCACTCCTTTTCCTGGTGCCCATGTTGAGAATAAAAGTGAGTCACTGATTGTGGACTGTTCTGAAAGCCCACAGATGCCATCCACTTTTCCTGCCTCTACCTGTGGAGGTGGGAATTGTGTGTTTCTACTTCCCTCAAGTGCTTCCCCTTGGCTAGTTTGAAGAGGTTCTCTGCTCCCTGTGTGGAATTGCTGGTCCTCTTCAGGTGTCCCTCCGTCACCTTTGTAGGGAGCCTTCTTGGCCGATACAGGTGTTGGGTGTTTCAGCCCAAGTCTCCCTTCAGAGGACTTCGAGTAATGAACAGTCAACCACCTTTCCTCAAATTGTTACTCCTGTATCATTTCCCATTGGGAATGGCAGAACATCTAGAACTCCCAGGCAAGTGGTGGCTGCATCCATGGAGAGCAGCTCTACATCATCTGTGCAGCCAGATAAACATACCCAAATATGTTGCATTTGCTGTATGTTGCAAATACTCGTGTATCTTGCGTTAGAACTGCTCTGTGTTCAAGCTTGAGTGGTTCTGCATGTGCAGATGTGTTTGGTGCATTGTGGTTGCTTCAAACCTCATGATAGGGTGTATCAACCAACTTCATTTCAGTCACTGCACTTAGTCTCCCTTCTACTGAGGTTATTTTTCATTTTATTATATGTATTTACTACTTAGTTTATTTAGTCATGGATTATTTTAATGCCTAGAATATGTTACTACTTTGTGTGACATCTTACCCTAAGAGATTTTGTTATCTTACAATTCACATGACTCTTAACACCATGGAAAAAGTAAGACTTCTGACACACCTGGTACTGGAATAGAGTTTAACTAAGTTTGTGATAGTTATTTCAGAAAGGATAGTCTCAATATATCCTCTGTTATCTATAGAGTAGTCAAGTTACAGTTTGCTGTGTGGAATGATGTCTGTTTATCCATCAGAATATTAATGCTGGGCAGCAGGAAAGCCCATCATAAGGACTATTTCCAACTTCCAGTTTTAAGGGGCAGGTGCATTACAGAAGCATATATTGAATCTGGTTGAAACAGATGGCAACCTGTAGTTAGCTCTTTCTTTTTAAAGGAGAAATACAAGAAATTAGTGTCATGCAGAATTTGATGTGTTCCAGTTGAATGCTAATTGTGACAGTTGTCTGTGGCTTTGTAACAGGTGGTTTTGTTTAGCCATCAATGTCACAGCCAACAGGGTTGAATATCTAAAGGGGCTGTGTGTAAACTGACTTGCAAGCCAGCTATGTCGAAGCAGAGTAAATTTTTTCTTTGAGTTTGTGTTTGAGTCTGAGTGGATGAAAAATCCCACCAGAGTACAAGCCAAAGTCTTTAAGTATTGGACAAGTGCAAGTGACTCTTTGCATGTCTGCTGTTTCAGGATGGAAGCGTGCTTCTGCACCCTTTGCTGTTGCTGTGCATTTTTTTTTTGGCGGTAGTGGCCCCAGACTTTTGGAACTGATGGCCGTGGCAAGTGCTGGGGCAACTTTGCTCTGCAGTGCCTAATTCTGGCTCAGCTCACTTCCCAACTCACTAGGTGTTTTTTTTCTTTTTCCTCCTGCATTTTAGTTTTCTGCTCTCTTAATTACATGTTAAGATGTAGCCTCTTTTTATCCCAAGGTCTTTAATTCACAGTATTTTCTGTGACTTGCTGTCATAGAAACAAGGACTTTAGAGGACCTTATGAGCTCGTGTAATCCATTTCACTACCTCAAGGAAAAAACTACTCTTTTTAGACCAACTCTGGCAGATGTGTGTCTCACCTAGTTTTAAGAACCTCCAATGAAGCAGATTGCATGACCTTTCTGGGTAATCAGCCTAGTGCCTTGCCTTTTTAACAGAGTTCCTAAGATCCTGCCTGTTGCGGTTTAAGTCTGATTCCTTCACCAAAATGTCTCTGAAAGCTCTGTCTGGAGCAGACCTTGTTGCCAATTCAAAAGCTGTTCTGCTCAGATTGTTCTAGTCCATGATTTTATTTTCAGTATCTGTTTTTGAACTTGATTTCTTGACCCTTAGGGCATTTGCAAATCAGTTAATTTTAGTTCTGTCTTATCATGTGGTCCATACAGGTAGTATCGCCTCGTTCTTGTCAGTTGAAACCTAAATATGTGGCTGTGCTCTTGCTGTGTTACAGCTGCAACCTCCCTTGGACAGTCTCCTTCCTGAAAGCATATGCACAGTATTAAAAGCTTGCTTGTGTAGAAAGAGGCCAAACTACATTGCCCTTATGGCTGAACTCAGAGGCCCCTTCTTCATTTCAGTGTCCTGTTTGGAGGCACTGCTGTGATGTTTAATCTTTTCCTGGACTGGTCTGAGCCAGAACCTTGAGTTGTCCCTCTGCCTGTCTTGGTGTCTTCTCTCCTGAATTAGGATCATCCCTCCCTCCTCCAGCTGATTTGCCTGTTACTGTATATGGAAGTTGCTTTTTGTCTGTGACTGGGTAAAATAGCAGTTTTCTCTCATTGTACCATATTTCTAAAGATCTCTGCTTAAGTACAGCTTTTTAAACGTTTTTCTCGCTGCTTCAGTTCAATTCTATGAAGCAATCTGTGATTTCGTTTGTGAAGGATACCATATGTAAAAAATTTGCCTTGTAACTTGGATGGCCCCATAGCAAATAAGTTGGCATTGCACATTTTCTGACTTGCAGGTACAAGCTTGGACCCAGGGAGGGTAGCCAGGAGGGGCTGGAAGGCGAAGCTGTGATGACATGTTCAGTATCCAGGTGGAGGGCCAAGAGGGCAGCTGCACAGTGCTGGGTTGCATTCCAATGTGCTGATCCGTGGAACAGCGTTGGCATATGCTTTGGAAGCTGCTGCTTGCTCTCCTGGCTTTAGGGAAGGGGCTGAGGTGATGGCAGGGAAGGAAGGGGTGAGTCTTTGCAGAATATTTTCATACGATCATGACCTATTCTGAGCAGGCTGGACATTTGGAGCCTCGGCATTTCTTTGTGGTGGTGTTGTGTACCATGCTGCCTCTGGTAGCTCAAAAGTTAATTACTCCAGAGTGGGTTATTGAGATTCCACCCCACCCCCCGCCTTGATTCCTGAACTACTTAATTAAGTTGTAGGGAAGTTATATTTTCTCACTACTTGGGGGCTTAATGGGGTGGAGGCTTTGGAAACAGTTTAACAATTTCACATTTTATATGCCCTAATGAATTTCCCAGGATTTTGGAAGGGTTGTATCCAACTTTAATATCGTAATTTCCAGAGTTTTATTTATGCTAAAATAAGTTCGTGGTGGATTAAGAGGCATAAAGAGCCAACAGATTACAAATGAACTAATGAAGACATTGTTTCTTTTGGATAAAAAGCATGACTCACAGTTGTGATTTCTACTGAAGTACTGCAGACCATGAGCTTCACCAGGACCGCAAGCTGGTAGTGGGGTTCCTCTTCCCTCCCCTGTTATTTCAAACCTGTATTTGATTTCAGGTGCAGAAAAGAGAGGGTTTGCAAGGACCAGAAACAACTCTGAATCTGCAAGAACTCCTCAGAACTTCGATAGGAAGAGGCAACTCTCTGAATCGCAGACAGAAACAATGGACAATTCGGACAACAGAATAAATCCTAGACAACTGGGAACTCCCAGAGGTATTAAAGCAGAGCGCGTACATGCTTCAGGAATAAGCGGCCTTGAAGCATGTGCTCAGCACTATTAAAGGATGGGCTGGGATGAATGCTTTTAACTCTAAAATGAGCTGTAAAAGACTGTCAATTATTTGTAAAACATGATTATTCCAGGCTTTTTGGTGCTCTGAAGTCGGGTGCCAGTATTTCTAAGCAAACTGTCTCAGAAGTTCAGCATTGAATTCAAAGCCTCTGTACAGCTGCTGTTAAGATACACAGACATGTTTGGTGGGCAAGATAACACTTACAAATTTTTTTTTCAGGAGGATCCTGTGCTGCTTTCCCAACATCAGGTGATAGAAAGAATCTAAATAAACCCACTCGAGGGAGGAAGAAGAGTATATTTGAAGCCTACATGTCAAAAGAAGATGTTTCAGCAGGACTGAAAAGGGGAGAGCTAATTCAGGTGCCTGGACCATACAACATCCATGCTCTTGTGATAAGTCTGTTGGCAGTTGTTGGAAATCAGTATCAGTTGGTTGCATGACAGGGAACTGATGTGCCACTTGTAGATGCTAGATGAAAATTTTTTCCTTTTCTGAGAAGGTTCTAGAAGTGGAATGCAATCTCTTACATTCAGCTGAAGTATGGTTTTTGATTTGATTGCATGTTCTGTAAAATTCCTGATCCACACTCATGATGAATTGCAGAGTTCTGGTTGGATGGTCTGCTAGCCATGATAGTCATTATTGTGGGGACACTTACTTTTACAAATGATGCTTAAAACACAGCAGGTGCTTGGCAGCCTCTGTCTTTGTCAGTGTAAGTAAAAATGAATGTCCTTAGCAAGATACTTCTTGCTGAAATTCCTCACAGAAATGTTCATTAGTCCTCAGCAATGAGGTGCAGATGCCTCCACTTCCTGACCTACTCTTCTTTTTTCAATCTATCAACTCTTCCCAGAGGTCTCCCTCCCACAAAAATAAGGGACACTGATGGTACAGGTGGTGCTGTGGTCCCTGGGGTCTCAGTGCCCTACCGAGGCATTGCAATAACTTGTTATAAAATACAATGCAACTGGTTAAATTAATATCAAATGGGCAGGCAGTGGTACTGCACCCTTGATTTGCTTGTGTCATTGTCTTCGCACTCCCCTGAGGTTATAGGGCTGAACCAGCCACGGATGACAGTGTATGGTTTACTGAAGTAAGGCACAGGTAGCAGATGGAGCTGAAGAGCCCATTGAGATACAGAAAATAATTTGCATGTGTTATGTGTGGTCGTTTGCCTTGAATAGCTAGCAATAAGCATGTTCTCGTTTTACAGATTCTAAAGATCAAAGACTGGACTTCCATTTGGAGCAGCAAAACTGCAGCCATAGTTAGGTAGCAGTTCTCTGAATATCTAGAAAAATGTGGGGGTGGACCTGCTATTTGTGTGGGTAGCTGGATCTCAGAAGGAGTTTTGCATAAGGGCAGGCAGGGCTGAGGTTCACTGAGGAGCAGGAGGAGAGAATAGCATCCTAGAACCACTGTTGTAGTACAGTCCTCAACATGGTGTAATGTTCTTCAGGACACACCTGGTGTCCCAGTGAGATCAGACTGGCTGGGGGAAAAAGGCAGGTGGGAGTCAGTGGGGGCATGACAAATGATGCTGAGGCATCGTTTACCCAAACACGCACTGTTGCATTGCCATTTAATTAGTGTTATGCTGGTGAGGTTGTGATACTTACTTTCATCAATACATTGAACTTGCAAATGGCAGCCTCGCTTTTTGTATGATTTCTTGTTACAATTGTTTAGTAATTCTTATGTGATAATATAATTCCATAAATTCTGGAGGTGTTACGAGGATTCCACATACAAGATTGCCTGATTTCATCCTGAAGACCAATCTGATAAGCTCTTTCAGAAAAATGACTATGTGGGGGGCATATCCCCGCTGATGATCAGAGTGGTCTCCTGGGCTACCCAGACTTTAGGCCAGTGTCTTTTTGAAGACTGTCACAGACATCCACGATGGGAAGGAAATGGTGAGGGAAGAAATGGGAGCCTCAAGCTGTGACTTTCCCCGTGGCTGTAGTGGCATATGGCAGTAACTAAAGCTTCTGCCTTACCTTCAGGAGTGGTTTTGGTCACGCAGCCTGATAGTGTTAAGTGCAGCACATGTATATGAGGTCGAGCGCAGCTGCAGATGAGGCACATCAGCCTATGACTACTACCTGAGAATCCCATTGAAATGCCGAGTCCCAGAGGACCTGTGATTACATGCTCACTGGCAAAAGAATCCTTAGTTCTTGTAAATGTGTAATGTCTACTCCAGGTCATGTGCTGCGTAACTGGAGGAGTCATATGTGCTTTCGTAGGCTGGATCTGTTTACCTTTTATCCAGTTCCACATCTCGGGAAAACAGTTGAGGCTGTGGAAGGCGGATTTAGTCACTGAGGGCTGAGTGCCTTATCATGGGCATCCCAGCTCAATATCTCTTATCTTCAGCTCACTCGTCCTTATGATCTCATCAAGACCGTTCATCGTTGCAGTCTTAACCAGGATTGGTGAGATCCTGAAAGCAACTTTAGTGAATGGACAAATCCTCAGCGCTGTTCTGTACACTGGCAAGAGACACAGTGAACAAATACCCGTTGTGTTAATCCCCAAAAGCAGGGCATTGGTCTGGCATGGTAACCTGCAAAAATGCTCCACAAGAGCCTGTGGAAGAGGCAAAGCAAACCTATTGTTCTGAATCTGATGGTTGTGAGCAAACTTTGAGTGCTAGCCAGACAGAAGCATGACTCTCTGAGCACAGGCCATCCCCTGGAGTGTCTTGGGAGGGCTGGATCTGCATAGATTTGTGTGAGAACTTGAGAGAGAGTTGCTAAAGAGAAAAGACCCTGCTGTGAACTCTGAGGATGTTGCTGGACCCTGGCAATGCAGCTACGCAACTAAATGCGCCTGAAAACCCAGCCCACGGAAACTACTGGCAGACGTGGAGTTCACTCAGATAAAACACAAGTGCCATGAAGATTAAGCAGTCCTAGATCAGGAAGAACAAAAGTGTTATCTTTATGGGTGCTGATGTCTGTCAATATTAGTCTTAATGGCTTCTGGTACTTTATCTGACATAACTCAGTTTTTGATAAGTAGCATGGAGAAGTGTGCCCTGTGGGATTTCTGGATTCATTTAATCGTGTGACGTGTGCAGAAGCGTCCTTCCAAAAGAAAGGGGATCTGAGCTCAGGCATTTAAGAGTGCATAGACTTCCCAATTTTGTGCCTGTAAAACTGTCTGCAATGAGCAAACACCAAGTGAATCAGGTTGGTTGGGATCATATCGTCTGGTCTGAAGGCAAACAAGATTGAATAACTTCTGTGTAGTTATGTAAGCGGATGGTGTTGGCTATACACACAGATGAAGTCAGGTTATGTATTAAGGAACATTGACCCAAAGGACCATAATCATCCTGTGAAGCACCAGCCAGAAACTCGTGTCTCCTCCACGCCTCCAGCGTCTCCCAGACCCTCCCTGCAGGGCTTCTGGGGTCAGGTGGAGTGAGAGTGTGCAGGGCACAGAGGTGCAGAGCCTGCTTTGCAGTTAAGAGGGTGTTTTTCCTTGGAAAGCTGTTCTTTTGTGGGTGTGAAGGCTGGGGTTTCCCTGATTGGCATGGGTGGTTTTTTCAAAGGTGGCCTTGGTAGCAAGCAGGTACTTGAACCCTGGCCTTTTTTTGTGTTTTGTACATGCAAATGAATCTAGGTGTATGTGTTACGGTAACTGCTATGAACTGCTTGACTTGAGGTGCTTGAAGTTTATTCTGAGTACTGCCTGCACTGGTTCTAGCAGAGCAACTTGAGCAATTATGACCCTTTTGGACCTTGCTGGGGGAGCTCAGTGAGGTTAGGAACTTTTTTGGCAAATGTATGTGAAACTGGCTTGAATCATCAGAAAGTGTTTTAGAAACTTTCCTGCAAACCTTTCTCTTACCTTTCAAAACAAAGGCCCTACTGACATAAAAACACTGATAAATATAGCAGCTATTATTTGCAGGCTGTTGTAAAACAATACGACATTAGTGTGACATCATGAGACTCTGCAGCCAGATCCTCACCCCCTAATGCACATATGAGAACAGTTGTTCGTTGCAGATGGAGAGTGTGACTGGTTCCAGATATGATATCACAGCGTGAAATGTACAACATTGTAAATAGGATTTTCATAGGCACAGATAATAGGGCCCATCTGCTTTCTAAGATAAATTTTGGGAGTTCCTTGCTTAAAGGAAAGAGCTGAAATATTTTAATGCTACTTGATGTAAGAATTCTAATGCTGATCATAATTCGGTAGTGCATATAAAATGGAGAGAAACCTGTTGCACGGTAAGCGTGGTAACACTTTGCTCCTCTGTGTGTTTGCTGGAGCTGGGCATCCATGTGCACATAGCCGCTCTGACGCCTTCTGGGCCATGGACACAAAACCTGATGTTTGCACCTGGCTGATTGACAGCTGTCCCAAACTATTCAAGGGGATTCTGCAGAGTAACACAGGATATCCCATCACCTGCTTTGAGCTGGTGGGTAGATGCTGGTGTGGGGATTGCTTGACTTCTTGTCAAGCAGAGCAACCATCCCTTTTCATTTTCTTCCTTTCTCTTTGTAACAGCTTCCTTTACTAACAGTGTATTGTTTTTGATGGCTGACTCTGGGAAATAAGAGGAGAAAAAAGACCATTGAGAGTTTTCCATCAGTGGGTACCAGTGCTAATAAAGGCTGATGACAACGATTTAGCTCTTACTTTGCCTAAGCATACAGTATCCCCAGGGTTGCTCCCAGTGGGTTGTCTTTGTTTTCATGCCCTTGTCCTGGGTCGTGCTTGCCATGTGGTCAGTGTGCTCGTTAATACTAGTTACATAAGGCACAAAATAAGACATTGCAGCAAAGTATTCCAATAATGCCTAAAGAATATAGAATATATGGTGCTGGTACTTCCAAACCTAAGCAAATAAAAACAATGGAAAACCTTCATAAATCTGCAAATTCTTCTTCAAGGCAGCAAAACTTTCACATGTAATCAGCTTTATTTTCCTATCGTCTGAGTGTTTCCCAGAATACATAAAAAAATTATATGCCGCAGTAAATTTTTAAGGAAGCAATTCCTGAGAGAGGTTCCTATGATTGCTTAACACAGAAGTGCAAACAGATGGAAACTGTTCATATAACAAATTGGCCAACTTTATTTCAAATACACAAGTGGAGAAAGTTTTAAAGTTTCAGCCCAAAGCAGAAGCCTGTCCGATGGCAGATACCTGGTTGTATGTCCATAACAATCTAATGCTGTCAGTTGTAACTGCAGTCACTTGCATCACAATTCCCAGGACCTTCCTGGGCTGGGAACGGCACTGTTGCATAGCCTGTAAGTCCTTCGTTGGCTCTCCCTTTCTCTTGTATGGACTTGAGCGCAAGCAGCAAACTGGTTTACTTTGGAGGGGTGATGGGGTATTGTTGCAGGTGACCTGAGCTTTGAGTTGGCAGATAACAAAGCAGAAACAGATAGACCATAAGAGTTTCAAATGTTTTTAAGATAATGTGACTTTAAACACATTTAAACAGATTTGATCCTGTAGACTTTAAATGTTTGTTTTTGGAAAATCCTTTTGATTCTTCTTTGGAAATATTCTTTATCACAGAGTTACTGCTACTGTCTGTTTGCAGGAACAGCCTAAGCAGCCAGAACCTTGTAAGGCTGATACCTGCTGCCATGCAAGCTCAGCACGCCAGCTTTTCCTCTTTCCTCCCCTCCTCCAAAATAAGCAAACCCAATATTCTACTTTTCCAAAACAGAGCAAAACAAATTGTTTCTATTGTCTGTTTGTTAATGAAGGTGGTGGATGCTCAGCAGAAAATGTGTGAAGGGAACAGGAGGGCTTGGATCCTCAGTTCACCCAGTAGCAGCAACAATTAATGATTCAACATCTCTTTGATGACAGACTGCAGTAGATCAGCTTAAGCCTATCATGAAACTGCCTTTTGCCTTGAAATTGCTCGGATGCTAAGTTGTCAAGACTTGAAATGTATAATGGAAATTTAGATGTATCTCTCATGTTTCACAGTAGATATATTACCCACAGCTCTCTAATTTAACTGATGTAAGATTCAGGCATAATCTTTCTCCTTTTTTTTTTTTTTTTTTTTAAGGGACCCTTGAGAATAAATCCTAAGAAGTACCATGAAGCATTCATTCCATCTCCAGTAAGTGTAACTTTATAATGCTTTAAAGTTCATAAGTAAAGGTGCATTAAGATAGGAGTTATGCTGTGCGTGAAAGGTCACTCAGAGGTGAATGAGTTGGAATAAATGAACATGTTCTAGATTTTCTTTTAAATTAAATATTCCCAAACAAATCCTGTTTTTTCATCCCTCAAAGAACTTCTTTCTTGTGCTGAAATTGGGGATACTGTTGGGTCCCACAGAAGCCAGCTGAAGTCAGGTTTGAGGACCACCAGAGAGTGTAACTGGAAACCCTTGGTTTATGGCTGCAGAGGTTTTATAGATTTTTTCCACTGATTTAAGTTAATCTTCCCTAAACAAATATGCTCTCCATTTTCGATCTGCTGCATGAGCTAATTTGAAAAGTAATTCCAGAAATAATATGCGTGATTCCTTTTCATGTGCCCGCTTTTGTGCGAACCGTATCTTGGTTGGGATGTGCTTCTGTCAGATGGGACTGGCTTGTGCCTCTTCTCTCTTCGTTCCTTATTTTGACGGAAAAGAAGGGCTCTTGCAAATTCAGGGACTTCCAGTAGGGAAGGTGACCTCACAGCTGGCACAGCCAAGGCTTTTTATCTGGAACTGACTTGGTCAAAATGTAACCATCAATGAGAGGGATTTTTGTATTGAAATGTTTTCTTGGTGTGGGGGAGAGAAGGCAGAGCCTGCCCTGAGACAGTGAAACACTGACTCTGTTGTCCCTGCTACTGGCAGTGCTATTGTTTTGGAGCTTGGACTGAAAGCCTTGAAATTCAAGTTGTTGTTGGTTCATGTTGTCGATTTGGGATGATGTTTTGGAGCTCACTTTGACAGAAGGCTGGCGTTATAGGGGTGGAGGAAGGTCGGCATTGCACAAAGTAGATTAAGGTTAGCTAGAGGAAAGTGTACGTACAGAGCAGCTCTCCAGTACATCAGTAGAGCAGCACTGTGAAAGTGTGTAAGTGAAAGGAACCGTGATCCTTCCTTTACAGGTGTCCTTGTAGGTGTGGTAAGTGTAAGCTGTTAAACATTGTCTCTGAAATTACAAAGAGCAAGGTTAAATGAGAAATCTGGCTACTCACATGAGTTTAACTGGATGTGAAGTTTTAGCCCTAGCCACCTCCAGTATCCAGCTGCCTTGTGCTGTTGATTGCTCGCTGTTCTGAGTTCAGGAATACATACATTAAGGAGGGTTAGCTGAGGTGGTTATTTCAGCTATCTCTACTTTTCTGCCCCTTGTGGAGCTGAATACCACAACCAGCCTTGTCCCCTGATAACAAGCAGAATCAACACTGCATGAAGATGACTCTGGCTGGTGTGGACAGTCCTCACTTTAAGACAAATGCTTTAGAAAGCTTATTCTTCCTACAACATTAATTGCCATAATGTAGGGTTTGCAGCCCTCGTGTTCTGCAGGGCTTCTCATCATTGCCAGATGCTGCAAGAGCTGCAGCTGTGAAAAATCACCCTTTCTCTCCTGCTGGTGACTAGGGCACTGTACCCCTTTCCCTTCAGCTCTGACTTGGCTATGGCTTCATGGAGTTCAAATGCAACAGCTGTTCACCTTCTAACACCAGAAGTCCCAGGCTGTTTCTTGCTGCAGACATGCTCTGTGTGCTTGTCTCATTGCATCAACAGTTGAGAGGAAGGCTCAGGGCCTTTCTTTTGAAGGCTACCCAGAGAATGAGCATTTAAATCTCTGCCTTGCATCTTGTGTCTTCCCTGCATGCAGTAGTGTGGTTTGAAATGACAGCATTGTCCATGTGAAGAATGATACTGCTGAGCGTGAGTGATGGAGGGACTGTGGCTGTGCTGTGCTTTGTGGAAGACACTTCCAGAGCAGATGAAATCACTGCAGATCTCCCTCTTGTCAGAGTGGGATAGAGAGCACTGCCAGTGATAACTGGTAGGTCACGGAGCACTAAAAGCCCCAGCTGTGCTCCCTGATGGGGGCTGCAGAATTCTTGAAGTCACTGTGGCCAATACAGTACCCTGGGGGCAGATGAGACTTTGCAAGTGATTGTGTTCTGTTGTGATTTGATGTCGTTTTAATTGCATTAGTATTCTGGAGTGCGGGTTGTGCAGAGTAAGGGATGCTGAAGGAAAAAGTGGGATATGCAGGTGTCCTTGGAAGTGTGTAAGTTTGCCCAACAATCATGAGTGTGGAGCTTGAGATACAGAAACGTTTGTTTTTGGAGGCAGACCCCAAAACTAATGGCAATTTCTTAATTACAGCTTTATTGCAGGCTTTGAAATTAGCTGCTGTAAAATAGGTGTGCATACACATATATAAATGTGTGTATATATATGGGTATGTTGTCTGGGATGAGAATGACTGGCTGTAATTCAAGACAAGGCTTGCAGAGTATGGAGATGCAGCTTTAACTAGGTGTGTGTGACACAGGGCACCTTTACAGGGGCTGGGGGAGAGGGTCTGCCTTGCATTTTCTCGGGCACAGGAGAAGAGGAAAAGTAGTATAGGACAAATTATTGTGAAAGCCAGCCTGTGTCTTGCAGTGCAGAGCAGCTACACAATACAGACAAAAAAAAATAGTAAAAGAAACAAACAGGCATTTTCCTTAAAAAGTGACTTTGAACTTTTCTTCTTATGTATGTGGTGGATTTAGGTAAAGAGTTGGGGCAGAAGGGAGAGGGTGGAGAAAAATGAGGAATAAGACCATGTGTAAAAAATCTGGCTTTTTGAAAAGAACAGTTTCCAATTTGAATTATGTTGGTCCAAGAGGCTTTGCAATTTTTCTGCATCTTGTCATGGGAGGCAGCTTTCACACAGCTGTTGAGCTGCTGCTGCTTTTCTTTCTAAGAGTAATTTGGTTTCTTGGAGGATGGCCTTAGTTTCACATCATGACGGGGTTCTGCCGTTCTATTGTTTTGGTATCTAAGCAGAGTAAGATATTTATGTGATATTAGGGTTTCGTGTTTTCAGGTTATAAAAGACTTTTTCTTGGAGACTGAGCACACTGGTAGTTCTGATTGGATTTACTCAAGCATATGAGACTCGGGTGTGTATCTGAGAAGTGACTGAAGTTGTGATTAAGATTTTAATTCTTGTGAGGCTGGGTTTTTTCATGGAAAGACAATGGGGTACTAATCTAAAGAAATTTGTCTTCTTTTTGTACCTCAAAACTGTGCAAAGATAGCTCTCCAGGAAAAATATAATGACTGCTCATATTGATACTAAGCGCTCACATTTTTTGACACGTTCATGGTACTGTAAACAGACACATGGAATTTTTCATATACTGAATTATGGGGAAACAAATGAAAGCAGCAAGAGCACTGTTGTTAATAATTAGCCAAAAAAAGACAAAACTGGTGATTCTTTAAAAACTAAAACCTTTGTGTTGGCATCTTCAGGGAACTTCATCTTTGTTCACCAAATGCAGAAGATCTTCCAAACTAAATCTAGATTAGCCAAATGCCAGACATGTCTGGGGTGGGTAATCATAGTGTATGCAATTAGTAGAGGCTCTTGTGCAAGGATGTTAACCTAGAGTATTGATAGAAGATGTTCTAACATGTCTGTTAGTAAAAGATCCTCTGGTGTGCAATTGTAGTCTGTAGTTCTTTTTTGGAATCTCTTCTAAAACTGGTTCTGCCAAATGCAGAATATATGGTGTTAACTCTAAATTTAAAAAACAAAGACTACATCTCCAGTCACTCTCCAGGCTGCCTTCACAGACTGACGTGCTGATAGTGGAGCTCCATGTCCCTTCTTACCCATCTCACTAGGAGAGCAGCAGGCAGCTCTGCACGGGGCACTTTGCGCAGACTGTGTTGTAAATGCGTCTTGAACAATTGGTTTGAGTGCTTGAGTTGGGAACTTGATGTGTGAAGAACTGTGACTGCAGAAGACTCGTCTACCCATTCCCAAGAATAACTGCAGAGGAGCTGAGTAGAGCTTGCAGACAATACATCTTGAGGGCTTGGCTCTGAAATAAATAGTGTGGAACTACTGTGCTAGCACATACTGCAAAGGAGCTTATTTGCTGAAAGATACTGCGTGTTGAAGGACATCTGATGAATCCATTTGATTTCTGTTCCCAGCGGCAGGGTGTTTGTCTCACCAGGGTGTGTGTCTTTTTTGACGATTGTTTTAAACCTCTTAACAACTGTGATTTGTTTTTCTTTCTCTTTGACTAGGATGGGACCCGCGATATCTTTATTGATGGAGTGGTTGCTCGCAACAGAGCCCTGAATGGAGACATTGTAGTAGTGAAACTGCTTCCCAAAGAGCAATGGAAGGTCAGTTCAGTATGTTTTTCTGTGATTTGATAGAAAGAGCTTATTACTGTTTTAGCTTGTTACTATTTTCTTCACTAAACATAGGGCCTGAGAGACAGAGAATAGAGAATTTCCTACAAATCAGATTAACCAAGTTGTAGTTAATGCTGCTGTAGATTAAACCACTTTATCCATTACAACGTTTGGAAGAAGTGATACCTAAAGTGTTGAAACCTCACTTTTTACATGAAATGGCCTTCATCACTGTATGGAGAAGTCGGATGACAAGGCTGGTTCAAAGCATGGTTGTCAGAGGTGACTTTTGATATCTGTTATTTAGCTGTCTTCATGCTGTGGCATTCGATAGCTCTGTGTAGGTGTTTACAGTTGCTTGTGTATTTGACAAGTGCTGTTCACAAAGCTTTAGTAGTGATTAACTCTCTCTAATTTGTGGGTTCTCAGTCCATGGAAAGCTTATCTTGTCACAGCTCCAGATTTTGTGGTAATACCCTTCTTTACATGAGTGAAGAATGTGTGAAATGATTGGAGCAATGCAAGTGTGAGACAATCCATTTTTCAATTTAAAGTCTGAGAATTTCACTAAGATCATGCTCTCTGGGTTTTTTCTTTCACTGATCAAACTCAAAGTCCTTTCAAACATCTGGATAATTTTATCTTGTTTGCGGGTTTATCTTTTAACACTGCTGTGCAAGCAAAGTTCTTACTACTTTTCTCTAGTTGCTGGGATATTTAAGCTACAGTTAGCAATTTTAACATGGTTTACACATGTAAGCATGACAGAACTGCTGCAAATTGTTTTCCAAACGTGATTTTTGAAGTTTTCTTGAGAATGTAAAGACTATTGTATTATCTTTTCGACAGAAGTAATAGTGAGGGTGATTCCAGCAGGGTGGGGAGTGGTCTAAACTACTTTGGCCTGGTGCTTTTTACTCATTCTAGCTACCTTCTCTGCTTGTCTTTGTTTGGAGTTACATGTTTTCAGGCTTGCAAATGCAAGGTCTTCAGGCTGGTCATTTGTTGAACCTTCTACCTTCTCTGTTTAAATCTAATAGCAATGGAAATGATGGTTTGAAACATATCAGAACTTGTCTTATCCTTTTAAGTATGCACAAAATGAGTAAATGATGTAAGTATTGACACATGTAAATGCAAAACTACCTTATGCAAAAGGGAATTGTAAATGGGATCTAAGATACTACCAGTTTATCCATACACAAATATAGGAAAGAGGTCTGCTGCTATCTATGTAACCTCTGAAAAATCAGTCTTGAGGGTCAAAGTAAAATTTGTGATAGCTATTAAACAGTTCAAATCAAAGTTCACTAAAGCTGTGATGATTACTATATGTTTGGATCATTGAATCCATGTACATAAATTATCTTTTCTATCAGACCATTTCATATAGTTGGAAAAATGTAATAGTTTGGGTGCTTAAATCCTTTGCCAGGACCTGCCAGCACAAAGGCTTCTTTGTAGGCTTGATAGAGGTTGCCTAAGCTGGAAGCTTTGTCTGCAGTTTTCAGTTTACATCTGGCTCTAAACAAAGATAAAATGCACCCCCCCTCCCCCCCTTATATTTATTTTCAACAGCAATGTTCTTTTATGAAATCAGGGGGAAGGGTTCAGAATATTCTCCCTGTCTGGGGTAAATGCTGGAATAAATAGAACTGGTGAAGTGGTGTCTGACTGCAAGGAGGCAATTCAGAAGACTTCAGTGTTTTGTAGTATGATTATGATTCTTCCGTGGTGAGTTTAACCTTGCCAAATTAAATAGTTGGAACATGCCAGTCATGTTTTTCAGCCACACAGGTGCTGCCCTGTGTAGTCCTATTTTTTGTTTCTTGCGATCAGCAACTCAGTCAGCGATGACATCCCTTTTCCCCTGCTCCCTGAATCTCTTAGCATGCACTTGTGTTTGTATTAGTTCTGTGGGAAAGGTGCCACTAAGCTGCACTGAAAGATGGTACCTTCTGCCAAGTAATTCATACTGATTAATGATAAACTGTTGCAATCTATTTTAGGTTTTTCCATTTGTTTAGTCTCATGCTGCTGCAAAGCTGCCACATAGGTGTCTTGAGGGTTTTCTCCTTCCCGTTGGGCCTTTGGAACAAGCTGAACAACTTCAATTATTTCCTTGAAAAACGTAAATCAGATGTGTGGTATAACTGATGCTCTCAGAGGAGACTTTACAGGCTCTGTACATATTAGGATTGAGAAGTGCATGCTGATCCTTTTTATGGTTCACTGATACCAACCCATTAGTCTGTGCTCCACTGAGAACTGAGCGGAGTTTTTTGCTGGTAAACCATTGCCTTGCACAAGATAAGGTGGGTCAGGTGCCTGTGGCAGAAAAACACTGGCTGGAGAGCAGTTTCTCCAGGGATATACTGTCTTCTGCTGAACCTGTAATGGTGATAACCTTACATACAGGTATAAATGCCACCGTGAACTGCAAGGGGATGGTGAAATACTCTAGACGTGTGGTTATACTTTATGTAATACCTTCTTGAGAAGGACAGCAATATTTTTTTCTTTCAGCCCTCTACTTCCTGGCTTAGTGGTGGGAAATTTATCAGGCTTGAATTTCTCACCATCATGTCCTTCCCAGCGCGCGTATCAAATGCTTGGATGAGCTACTGTGGTTCTTCCCTGTGCTTATTCTGTCTGGTCTGAAAGCTCTGTTTGTTTGTATATCCTCTGGGAGAGCTGCTTGCTGTTCAGCAATGATTGATTTGTCAGTTCATGTTTCTGTGCTTGCTATTAGTTCTGATCAAGAGCCAGTAACTTCAGTGTGGCACCACTGGCTTGAGGGAAAGACATTGTGTCCCTGAAATTTGTTATCTTGTGCTCCTCAGGAAGGTGGCTTTCAGCTTCCAGTTAGGGTCGAGCAGCCTGCGTTGTGGTGACCGCATTTGGAGGCTGTATTTCAGAAGTTCCTCTCCTGTCCTCTTGTATTACATCTTGGGAATATTGAGGTGCTATGGTAACTTTCAAATATTTAGCTTTTGTGAAGTAAGGTATTTGACTTAGACTGTTTTTCCAGGTACTTAACCTACTCTTAGTAAATGAGGTCAGAGTATCGTTGCAGTTAGCTAAATTGTCCCCTTCTTACTTCAAGCTGTAGGGCTTCCCTGAATCTGTGCCTTTATCTGCTGGAAGAATGTCATGATAAAAGAGCCAGCGACAGAGAATTTACCTCAGTCCTTGTCAATTATTCTGATAAAAAAGAGAAATGGTGCTTTATTTCTTGACTGATTTTTACTACTTTAACTTCCACCCATGAGTTCTTATTCTATTTTATGGAGTTGTGCTTACATCAATTTCAGGAGCTTCATTTATACAGTGGCATAATTACTGGAAGGCAAAAAAATGTTGATACAGTGATTACAGCAATATTTCTCAGGCTCATCAAGGAGTGAAGCAGCGTGTCAGTATAAAGGATAAACCTAACCCATCTTTCCTCACAGCCTCTTTTTGCTCTTTTACCATCTGCTTAATTGCTAGACAGAATTTGTTTGATTTCAGATATCTGTTTTGGTTTTTCTTGCAAGATGTAATTTCTTTGGTGGAAAGAAATAGCATAATAAGTTATTTGATATCACTTGGGGCTTGGATTCCTGGCCCAATCTCTGGTGCTTTTAGAGTAGAGTAGTACTTTATAACATGGAATGTTTTTCATGACAACTGTCTCATGCATTGCATGCTATGGCTGAAATTTTAGAGTCTTATTCTGAAAATAGTACCCAGATGAGGACTATTTGCTGCTCAAAACTGCCTGAAAGGAATTTTGGGGTCCAACCCCCTATTGTTTGCTACAGTATATAGGAGAGATCTCCAGTTCTGCATCTACTTGCAGCAGTGGAATATGAAAGAAATAATAACATATACTGTACATGTACATAAAATAATGACTGATTAACCTGCCAGTTTCTTGTAAGTGATATCTTTTGTTGTTGTTGTTTCATGAATCATTTCCTCCTCAGTTTAAAGTGCTCCTATGCACTATTTTCAGTTCTTTTGATCTTATCAGAAAGTCTCCAAGGCCAAGGATGTAGACCTGTTCAGTTACGTACAGTGTGTTTTGCTGGATAATCGGGTAATGGGTCCAGCATTTTAGTCATGAAGTGTCTGAAAGTGATAGCAATAGTACTTCTTTCTAGCTCGTGAAAGCACGTGTTCTGTTCAACGCTGAGGTGTCAGGTACAATGCAGTGCAGCAGGAGATCTTAGAGCTGCCTCTTCTAGAGCCATACATCAGTGATAAATATTTAAATGCTTTCTGTACAGAAGACATAAACTACAGTTCACTTTTCCCAGCTGTGACTGGTGTTGGCATAATTATGAACATATGCAAAAAAAGGAACAATTTGATTCAAGCAGATATCACAAATATCACCATGTATATAGTTTGAACACAGTTATGTATGCTGGCAAGTCACTGCCTCCAACTGTTGGTGAAAACCTATGAACCATTAGTTGTCCGGAGGCGATGCTAGCTTTGGATTTGCCCTCATGAGTAGTGATTCATTTCAACCAAATTATTCTGAGAGTCAATTTCTTCTCAAAATCTCTCAGCTAATGTAAGGATAACAGTAACTCAGGAGGAGATGGGGTTCTTAGAGGGTTATCACAGCAATACTGTTGGAGTCTAACAATCAAGAATGTTGTTTGGAAACATTACATTCATAATAAAAAAAGCTCTGGAGAAGTCATTATTGAAATAAGTGTTCTGGCTTGCTAAAAACGTTGAAGTGTAATTCATGATATTCAGGAGTAGACTAGGAAGCCTGAGAAGCCAGCTAGAAAGATGTCCAGAAAAGCAGAGCCATAGCAAATCTGAAAGGTTGATGGATGTTGTAGGGAAGAGGGGTAGGTGTTTTTTTTTTTAATTCATTTTGTTGTAGGCTTTACAGTGAGGGCTGTGAGTTGATGGTCACATATGTGTGCATGCGTACTCCTCCCCATCTTGGCAAATCCCCAAACTATAAATTGATGGAATCTGGAGAAGCTTCATTACTTCCTTACTCTCCGATTATGCTGTTCTCTGGATGGCCACATGCTGTTCCACACTGCTGGACCTGATGAACCTTTGCTGTGAGCTGGCATGACTCTTTCCAGACTTTGTTTAGCTCCAGACCGACTGGGTGTGGGATAGCAGTGCAGTACATTGATAGCAAAAAAGCTGAGAAGATAGGAAGTGTTGCTCACCCAGACACGTGTGGCATTACATTTGCTCTTCTTGCAGACGTTGCTTTCACATTTTGTTAATCAAGTATCACTTGAAGTGACTCAACTGACCTCTTAATACAGTGACTTTTAATAGCAAGACCTGGCATTCTTTTTATGGTATATAACAATAAAATTACTATAATGATCTGGGTTGTGTGAGATTGCTGTGACCCAGAGCTGCGTTCAGCCCTTGCCTCCCCCAGACGTGTAAAATAAGGAGGCAGAAATACCAGCTTTTTTGGATGTTGCAAACAACCTTACCGTCCTGAGAAGGACCTTTCCTGTCAGTACCTGCCTCTGTCTCTCTGATGGGAAAGCTAAAACCAGGATCCTGAATAATAAAATCTCAAGAAAAGTACAGGCTTTTTGAACAATCTAATGTCCTCTTTATTGTTCCTCCTTCTGTGCTTGGTAAGAGTGATATTAAAAGGCAAATTGTTTAGTTACGTAGGAAGGCAAACTTCTTTTTATTGACTGCTTGCATCATGTCCTACCAGGACAGAATTAAATTGCAGATGTGGTTTGGCTGCATAGATGCAGAGTGAGATAAAAATGTTACCCTTATGTGAACAGTCAAGCATTAAATAATCATTCATCTCACACACGGTCAGTTGTTATATCCACAGTGGAATAATGGCAGATAAGCCCCTTGTGATGGGGGTGACTTCAGGCTGTGTGAGATACCACTAAATTTCAGTGTGTGTTGCTAGAAGAGCTTCGTCTTGAATGGAAGGAAGCGCTCGCGGGGGCATCTGATCCTACTTTAGAATAGGAGTCAAGCCAACATTTAATACCTGATCTCTGTTCCTGCGCATTTTTTTTCTCTTGGTCACATGAACATAATCTAGTACAGCAAATTGTTTCCTTTAACAACTAACTTTTCTTCAAGTGATTATTTTATTCTTCCACATCTTCTGTAAATATGCAGACATCACAGTAGATTATTCTTAATCCAATCTCTTATATAACCACTATCATTTTGGATTTTTCTTAGTTCTTCGTTCCTGTGGAATTAGTATTTCTTAGAACTCTTTGGTTTTTGCCAGTTTGGAGACTTATTTGGTGATATCACATGAGTATTTGGAGCCCACACCTTAAAAGAGAGGGTCAGGATACCTGTTATTGTGATGGGATTGGTTTTTGGAATGTCATGCACATTAAACTCACTTAACTTTTTACAAACGCTTTCTTGAAAGACTGTCCAGTTTTTCAATAGTCTGGGTTTATTTCAGATCCACATAATCAGGAATAAGTTTAAATGAAGTGTGCTGATGATAAAAGTTCCATCTGGCCTAAAAATTGTACAGTGAACGTTAAGCTCTGTTTAAGGAGATTGTAGCCCTAATTTAGCCTGATAACTGGAGAAAGGAAGAGCTTCTATGACACTGAAAAGCTGTTAATCTTTAAAGTCCCTAGGTGAGGTGGATTTGGATTGTATCCTAAGTTCTGAAGAAAAATGCTACATGTCTATTTGCATGTTTGTTCTTGTCATAAGCTGGCTGAGAAACAACAATTGGCTGCAGTATTTACATGTGGTCAAAGCTACTAAGGCTGGCTCATTAACTCTTGTATTTCCTTAACTCATGTTTATTTTTCTTAAAGCCATAAATCAGAGGGAAAAGGAGTCTAAAATAGAGGTTATTTATGTAAATGAAGAATTGCAGCAGCTGGAGGAGTGACAGGGATTTTTCTACAACAGGTTCTTTGGAGCAAGAGGTGGGACCTCATTTATAACCACGTGGTTCTTGGAGATAAGGAAGATATTTGTCATCAGGGATGAGATGCCTTGAATTTGTTGTTGGCACAAGGTAATTTGTAACTAGCTAAGATAAAGGCACCTGAAGTCTAATAGTTTGGTTTTGAATCAGCATGCCGCTAGCTTCAAAGGGCCAGGATGGTTGCACCTTCTCCCAAACACTGTTCTTGTGTCTTCTTTCAGATAAGGCAAAGTGTTGAGGAGATTTCCTATCCTCCCACTCCCTCCTGTCATTGTAACATTATTTGCTATCAGGGGATTTCCTTCTCAAACTTCTGAAGCCAACGTCCCAACTGCTAGGCACATCACAAGAGCTAGGAGTGTCTGGAATCTGTTCTTGGTGCAGTCGCGCAGTGGAGGGTGGCTAGTGACTTATATGCACCAATAGCAGTTTTCTTAGCGCTGCTGACATAGGGAGTCTTGCTTGCTACTTGATAGTATCCTTCACCCGATGATCACACAAAATCAATGCCCTGGAACCTGTAACTGTGGCAGCATCTCTTTCTGCAACATCTTGAAGAATCGCAAGTGATGGTTTTTCAGTCAGGTTTCTTATTTAAGAGGTGCCACTCAAAACACTGAAAGATAAATTAAAATTCCTCCTGATTATCTTTTCCCACAAATACTTCATTGCTTCAGCAGTTGTGTACTTGACATTATTTCTCAGCATGTGCTTACTGATAAGGCAACTGGTGTGGGTTTTTGAAGGTCCCAGATTCTGTCTGCATGTTCCAGTTTTTGTCCCAGCTTTAACTACCTGGAGGCTTTTTAAAAAGGATTGGTAACTGTTCTAGGAGAATACTGCAGGACAGAGGGCTGATCTATCAACTCTGCCAAAAGGATGTTTCCTTGCTTTCTCACTGTTTCTATTGGTTTATTTTTGTTTTCTGTGTTCTGTCATGTCAGGCAATAACTGTTCCATGAAAGTAGGTCTGTCTGTGTCTCTTACAAGTTTTTTTAGGTTTCCAGTATGCTAACGATTCATCCATCTTCAGCTATATCACCTCCTGGGGTTGAAGCATTTCTTTGTTTTTAGCTTTGTCTAAATTACTTTAAAACAGAGAGCAGTGCCAAAACACATACTTTTCATTGAGCAGTTTTGGAAGTGTGAAAATGAAGACTTGGCATGATTTAATTAGCACTTGTGTATTTTGGTTGCAAAAAGCGACTGGCAAAGAATTCCCCAGACATTGTTCTCTATTCTGTCTGAAAAAGATCCTGCATAAAGGTGTATAACCTGCTTAGTTCTTGTTGGTGCTTGGAAGTCCTCACTGTAATGCTTCTGCTAATTAGTTAGCTTCCAGGACATCCTTCTGTTCTTGTTCTCCGTGCTTTTCGCTTGTTTGCTGGAATTAACATTGGCTAATTTTGTCTAAGCTCTACAGAAATTGGCATGTCTTTTCCTGTGGTCTCTTTAAATCCCTCTTGGCATCGTGTTTGCCAGGTTGGTGCTGTCAGGGGGAAGTCAGAGGAGCTGTGTGAAGTGGGAAGGTCATCTCAGCAGCTTCTCTTTCTTTGCCTGATGACTGTTGGGGATGGGGAGGCAGCTGGGTCCTGGTGCAGTACTTAAGTGCAGTAGCCAGGTAACTCATCTCTATGCCCTACTTGATTTCTGCCCCCCCCCCCCGTCCCCCCCAGTAAAGTGAATTTCATCCAGGGTTTTATAACCCCTTTGTGTGTCAGATTGTCTGAATGCTTTTTATTTTCTGTGCAGATCAGGTCTGCAGCTGTAGCCCCTTGTAGTCAGTACAGCTGCTGTGATGGTCTGGCTTAGGTTTGGACTTGCAGCTCTTCTCCTTTCAGCGCAAGGATGAGAGCTTGTGCAGCGATAAGCATCCTCTCCAAAGGATCCCATCCACAACCAATCTTGGTAGAGCCCAGCTGTGTCTGATGCTGCTGCAGGACCCATGCCCTGCACAGCCCGATTGCCTTGGGAACAGCTCGCTACCCAGCGCAGTCTCTTTCTAACCCAAATCCTGTCCCCTGACCTTTAGGCTCATGCTCTTGGCAAAGCTTGGAGCTCTGTGAACGCCTTTCCATTCAGCCATTCTCCCGCAGTTGTCCTTTAAGTGTATAGTTGGCTTGCTGGTGTTAGAGTGGCAGCGTATGGCCCTCCCTGCTAATTTCTTTCAGTATCTCCGTATTAGAGGGAACACACCAGTGGCCCTTTCTGGTGGCTGCACCTGGCCAGGAGCACTGTTGCTGCCTTCTGTGCTGAAGAGCTGCAGTGTCATCACCACTGCCACCCCAGGGGAGAATAAATGGCTCATCTGGCTATTTATCTAGCTGAGCAGGGGTCTAATGCCATGGGAGAGTGCTGTGTCGGCAAGCCATCGGGTACCTGAGCTCAACTGTTTGGTCTGTACTGTACCATGTAGACATATCCAAGGTTAATGTGTGACCATTAGTTTAATCTGATTTAGTTTGGTAGCTATGCTTTATGCATAGACCGACCAGTGTTTTGACAGCATGGCATTACTTTATCTGCGCTTCCTGTTTTCCCCCTCATATTCCTGAAGCTTTCTCTAACTGTTTATTCTTTTTTTCTTCTCTGCACAGTTGTTGAACTGTGGATGTAATATGTTTATCAGCTCAGATTCGCGTCTTGGAAACTTAATTTACCTTTTTATGTAACGCTTTATCACTAATGCATGGTAACGTTTCCTGGCAGGATATGCATTGTTAAAATTCGTTTGCTGGGGGAAAAAAAAAGAAAGGCGTAAAAAAAAAAAAAAAAAAAAAAAAAAAAAAAAAAAAGGCATAAAGCGGATGGCTCCTCTCCTGTAAGGTTCAAAAGTTTGTAAAGCAAAAAAGGAAAATATTCTTCATGGTACCTGACATCATTTTAGTCCCACCATCCTACTTTCCCATGGGGTGACTCCTATCAGTGGCTAAGATATAACGGAGCCCAAGGACTAGGTGTGGTGGCAGCTGTCACTGTCAAGTAAAGGAAAGACTGGGAGGGGAAGGCTGCCCTTGTCAGGGCAGTGTCTCCATCTATACAGTAATTTCCTATGAGCTGACCGAAACCTTGGGCAGACATTTTGCTAACGAAACCACTACTACATGTCAAAATTATTATTATTCTTTTTTTTTTTTTTTGGCCATTGTCTTTTTGTCACTGAAGGAGTCAGCATTATTCAGTGGTCAGTTACTCAGCTGTTCACCCTCTTGCGCCAGCAAAGCCACTTAAGTCAGTTAACAGCCCTGGTTTCTGGGGGATGAGTGGCACATCATTACAGCAAACTTCGGTGATACGGGGGTAGTCCTGGGGCCTGAGGCTTGTCTTTGAGCAATTAGTTGCTATGATCGTAAATAAACTTAGACTGTGCTTCAGAGCTTCCGTTCCCAAGCACTGATCTCTAAGTGCTTTGTGAAAGAAAGAAAAAAATAAAAAAAATAATCTGCAGTTAAACTAATCTCCTCTAACAATGTATAATGCATTCTGAGGACCAGTGCCTGAGGGAAGGGCGTTGTACAAAATGATAGACAACAAAATATACATAACTCTTTGTGCAGGGATTTTAGTGGTATTAGGCAACAGAGCTCCCAACACCGGCATATCACCCTCTCTGATTAAACACTGTGGTTTCACCAGCTAAGGATCGATTACTTTAGAAAGCGTTAAGTATTTGTCAAATACTCTTTCTTTGGATATTTCACATCCGGATCCTTTTGTCTTCACAGATTTGCCTCAACACCTCTGCTGCTCAGCAGGCTGGGTGTGCTCCCTCCTGCCCCTCCTCGTGGCCCAAATGCCATGCCTTGGACCTTGCCTTGGCCTTGGCTTCTCAGATAAAAGTAGCTGGTTGCAAAGGTTGATCCATGACACTTGGGCGAGGTGAGGGACCAGGATGAGAGCAAATACTTGCCTCTTGGAAGTAGCTCTATGCCCTTGTGTCTATTAAAGAAAATGGTTTGCCCTTTGCAGATGTAAGGAGGTGTATAGCATGGTTTCTGTGCCCTGGCTAGCAAGAAAACCAAGGAAATGCTCTTTGTTTAAATTGCATTGACCATTTTTTAGCGTAAAGTGTTTTTCCAGCTGAGTCTGTGGCTGGAGGTACTGTATGTTATAGGATTATAACATAAAAAAAGTGATGAAACATCAACATTGAATTTTAAATTTGCCACAGGTGCTGTTTTATTAGTTGATGCTACCTGTTATAATTTTTCAAGTCTTTATTTTTCAGAGTTAGGGAGAACAGCATTGGAATAAATATCTTCCTGACTGTGTTGCGTCCTCTTGGCTCTGAAATGAAAAATAACGTGGGCTCAACAAAACCTGTGTTCTTTCCCAAGATATACCAAGGAAAGCTTGCTTTATTTCTTTACCAGATATACACAACCTTTTCTTCACAGTAAAAATACTGTTTCCCCTCATCTTTGATACATGGTTGTGAAAAAAATTCTACCCCGAACCAGTCAGATGTTTCCAGCATAGTCTTCCTGATACTGTCACAGCGCAGAAGTAAACACAGAATAAATGAGCTGAGAATAGAGAATCCCAGTTCATGTGTCTTTGATAAATGAAAGTGATGACAGATGATTTTTTTAAGAATTTTCACTGTAGAAGGTTTAAATCATGCCTTTAATACATTACATGTTAGAGTATATTTATGCTTGTGTAAATGTATTTAAAGTCGAGGTTAGTCAACCTTCCAGTGTTACAAGCTTAGAGCATTGAGCACAGGTCTACGATAAAACTTGTTACGGGCAGAAAACTCACTTTAGAGGTTTCTTTTGAAGTTGACATTTTATGAACAAAATTTGGGAAGTCTTTTCAGTGGTTCTTCCCAAATTAAAGTAAAATGCTGTGTGTTGAAATGGTTTCATTTCATGGTACAACAGCATGTGGAAGGACTTACCTGAAGCATTTTCTCTTAGGCTGAAGCTTTGCAGCTGATGACTCCAGGATGAAAACTAGACACGTTTGCTTCCACTTAGCTACAAAGGGAGGGAAAAAACCCAGGAAACACCCAGAGTCTTCAGGATGTGTTTAAACATTTGGGTGTTGCTTTGGAAAAGCTAATATTCATTAGAAGTGAATACCTTTAGAATCTAGTAAATCATATAAAGTGCATGTGACTGTTTTGATATGACAGATGAGTGTGTTAGGCCAGCAATGGAGAAACTTCACCTCAAGCCGCTGCTGGCACGTTAGACAGGAATGAGCCACTCCCAGTGGAGGTCAAGAGTACATTGGTATTTGTGTGACAATTTTTGACTGTTTGAAAGGAACAAGAGCAATTTAAGTTCCCAAGTAATGTGTGGTTATTTGAACTGTAGCTTTGCAAGGTTTTGAGCTCATACACTGGAGTAACATACTACTAGAATTTCTGTGTTTTATCATTAAATAAAAATAAGACTACTTTTTGTATTTGGGGGCTGTAGCATGCTTGTTTCACTGTGCCTCAGTTGCAATATCCATACATTTTGTATGACTTGTGAAATATTCATATGAGTGAGTATAGCTTGTATAGTGAGACAGATTTGTGTATTAATTTACCTTGACCCCTAATTGCAGAGCACCATAGCAACTTTCTGTTTTTCTTTTAGATCAGATCTCAGTACTTTTTAGAGCTTGCTGATTCTGGCTCATTGTTTTATATTGTTAGCAGTTTTGTAGCTCTTAAAGGTTTAAGTTGCATCTTTCAATTACCTATTCATAGTTTTCTTCAGTGTCATTTGAAGTGGAATTTGGTGGGAGCAGCTTATAAAGTCACAATGAGAGGATAAAATAAGAGGCATGCAGTTTAATGGTGTGAGAAGCAAAACTCGTTTTCATCCAGCTTTTTAAGTACTGGTTTTGTTTTTAACTAGCCTAGACTAAGGTTTTGATAAACCAGGGGTGTATGGACTGTGCTGGGCAAAGAAAGCAATATTCTGTTAAGAAATCATGAAAACCATTCATGTTGTAGAGCTTGGCTAGTAATTGTACTTGTAGGACTGTGCATAATGCAGTGAAACAACTTCTGGGAGGTTTTAAAACAACTTTACAACGTGGTCAAATTAGAAGGAAAATTGTTAATTTAGAATTTAATAACTTGCTTGGTTTTATTATGGTGGAGTGCCATTAAGATTTTACAAGGAAAGCAGGTCTGGCCATGTACTTGGTTTGAAGTCAAGTTTGCATTGCAGATAGGCTTCTGAAGAACAACGGCTTTCTCAGTTGGTTTGAGTATGCTCCTTGGAGGAAGGATGCCTTTGGTGGTGGTGAGTGGCCGTGTCTGCTCATGGCTGGCAGCACAGGTGTGTTGTTGCAGAGTGGGAACCGGTCCCTCCCTAGTGCTGGAAGACACGATGTGAACTGGTAGGTTATCGATAACCTTTTGTATGTTTAACGAGACAAATCCTTCCGTTTAATTGTTTCACTCAGAACAAATGCTTATCACCGGATGTTTTTGGACTTGTATCCCTTTTAATTTGTTTTGGATCAGGGACTGTAAAAGCCATTTAATCATCTGCAACATGCAGCAAAAGCTTTAACTTCAGAAAAGGGCAGTGAAGGGGGGCCAGGGTTTCTGGGGGGTGCTGCCCCAGCAGAGTGCCCCTGGAGCTGCTGATGCCACTGAGCAGTGCCTGTGTGCAGGGGGGTGTCGCAGGGTTTGGAGCAAGTATTCCCCGGCTTATTATAACTGCTTAAGCAAGAACTGCAATTATTCCTGGTGCCTCCTGTGCAACCTCCTGGTATCATTCGACTTCCCCCAGTGCTGCATATATAACTGGGGTCTAGGGTTATAAAGTACTTTATTCAGTAGTTTGTGGGCAAGAACAGGTAGGCTGAGGTGTGGGGCAGTGTGTGCGTGCTTCAACACTTCACATAGCCGACCTCTACCCTTCATGTTATCTCCTTCGTTTACTTCCTCTCTGTGTCCTCCATCCCCTGGTGCCAGCGCCCAGCATAGTCAAACTACGGAGGTGGAAGAGGTGACTTTGTGGTCCCAAATGAAGAAGTGGGATTTGAATTTGGATCCTCAGCAGCACAAGAACAAACTGCGGGGTGAAGTGCTTGCTGCTTCTGATAATGGTGTTATGGCATAGTTGTAGCATGGTACATGGTAAAACAGCAGCTTTAAGGGTGAACAGACATTTCAAAGCAAGGCAGAAAATTTGGAGAGGTATTAAGCAAAAAGGAAAAGAAAACAAAAATGTTTTACTTGAGAGGGAGTTAACTTGGTTTTCACATGTCCTCAGTAGCTCTTGGGACAACGTAGATGTTTTGTGTACTAATAGTTTTTGATGTGGTAGCTGTCATCAACAGGTGGATGTCAAGGCCAACAAATACACTGTTTTTTCTGGTGAGAAAGCAAATGGAAAGGGTTTCCTAAAGCTGTGGGCTGCCTGGGTAGGGTCTGAGAACTTGCCTGTCTTCTGTTTTATCAGCTTAGGATGAATGGTGAGTCATTGTTAACTGCATGGCGTGTTTCATTATTGGAGACCTGTCAGAAGAGTTGATTAATAATCCAGAGCATTTGGATTAAATGTGATAAAACTAATCATAACAAAGTACTTCAGTGCCTAACTTGACGCTGTGAAGAAAACCCTGTTATCTTAAAAGCGTGTGTATGTGAAAGGGGCTAACTTTTTCTTTTTTTTACAAGACAAACATAAACTCAGTTGGTGAGTTGCAGAGTGGTGGTGCTGTTTCCAGAGGCTGCTTTCCATACTTTCCTGTCATGAAGTGGAGCTGAGATTTAGTCCTGTCTCTTGTGGAGTTTCAAGAATATACTTCTCAAGACCTCTTCAGTTACATGACAGAAAGTTGTTATGGAAACAGCTTGATGAAAAGATACATAAATAATTGTAATGAACACAAATTTACTTTCTTCTCAATTTTCTGGAATAGCCTGCCTTTTTACTGTGTGCAAATTTGCCTCTTCTGTCAACTTGCTTAAACAATTTATCATTAACACACTTACTGTATTACAATTTACCTTTGTAGTTATTCTTGAAATAACTTCTTCCAAGTAGGGAAAATTGTTAAATGTCATCCCATACTTACTTTTACCCAGAGGGGAAGATTGAACAAGTGAAGATTGCTTTGAGTTCAGCAGATCTGTATGAAGCAGCTTTAAATTTATTGGGCTTGTTTAATGAGCGTATTGAAAGCTCAGTGAAGCTGCCTGTCTCAGAGTCCAATAATTGTATACAATGTACTGCAAGGGAGAGATACTCCCTTCCTTTCTGGTAAAAAGGAGTAGCAGTCTGTAATTTTTAGTAATGAATGTTTGGAGGCAGCACAGTCCAGACTCAGTGTCTGAGCTGGCCACCTTGTAAAGGTTTGATGTGATTTCCTTGTTCTGTAATTTCTAGTGTTGAAGCGAGAGTTCTTGTAGGATGACTAACACATTTCAGCACCTGTTAAGGCACTTTCGGAGACCCAGTGTTCTTCAGAGATGAAATGTTTTATTAATGACATAAGCAGGTGTCAAGGCTAGTTCAGTCACATGTTTTTGAGCTGTGCTTCTGAATTTTGCTATTCTCAGATTCAGTTTGCAAGACCGTTGAATGGAGTTAATGCTTGACGATGTGATGCTTCCCCGCGGGGCTCATTAGCACTATGGCTTTGTAACTCTTTAACACAACCAAACACATAATTTTTCTTGTATTTCTACTTTGCATTATGGTGTTTACTGCATATTTGTTAAGAGAATTGGAAGCGTGTTCGGAATATTAAGAATATATTGCTACAGGCAGACACTGATTCTTTCTGTTTGAGGTATAACTCTTCCAGCAGTGTCGCAGGTAGCTCATCACTGCTTTTGCGTAGCCTGAGAGATTCAGTTTGTTACAGTGTGCAGCCATCCATTTCATACTGGAACAGAAAGTTTATCCTGAGGCAGAGGCAAGAACTCATGGGAAGTTGTAGGGCAGAGCTTTAGTCTCTCAGCAGGGAATAGCTGGCTTTCATGTAACTGAGCTGCACATATATAGTGGTGGGCTTTATCAGACTGAACCAAGATAAAAGTGACAAAACTGAATATAAATAAGTATATTAATCATTTCTGGGAATGGCCAAGCTATTAGAATTTGGAAGCACGAATCAAAGATTTGCCAGGTTAGCCTGTGGTGACCACTAGAAGAGTTTGCCCAGGAGAAATGAGTTATAAAGTAATGCAAGACTTTCTAAAGAAAAATGTTGCACAATCAGAGTTTAATGACCAAAGGTGATGGCTTTATGCTGCCATCATCAGTGTTTAAATCCCCAGTATTTTTGGTTTGCACCTGTTTTTACTGATCTCATAGCTGGCCATTGTTACAGAATGAATGTGGAATTGGGTTGAGACACCAACTTTTATTTTATTTTTGGATGGGATGAACTACTTATCACAGTAATGTTTCTGTACTTGTGATTATGGGCTCTGTCAGTATTTCCATTATAAATTTCTGGATTTTTTTACAGGAGCTTAAAACTCTATTGTAAAAATTTGTTCTTGGCAGAAAAATTGTATACAAAATCTCAGCTCAAATAAGGCTTTTTAATGAGTTTTGAGGGAGGGAATGAAAACCTGAACTGCTTTGTAAGCTGAGGTTACAGACAAGTATACACTGTAATCTCTTGTTAGCGGTACTCATCTTGTAAAGAAGTAGTAGAAGAGAAACCCCTCGGTATTAGTCCCTTGCCCTGCATTACATTTTAAATTGAGTTTTAACAATTGAGTTTAACTTTTGATTCATTCTTTGGAAAAGCTTTTGGTAGAACAGCATTCATTGCCAGGCAGGAAAAACAGACCAGAGGGTATCTGGCATCAATAAGCAGCGAAGTTTGCAGTGGCCAGTCTTTCCCAGTGCTCACTGCAGAGAGAGGCTCTTCAAATTGCTGGTTGTGAAGATGGGATACACCTTAATTATGGTAATGGTAAAACAAGTATGCCATTCCTATTCACTGCGTCTTTCAGTGCTGCAGGGGATGATCTGAGATCATGTTTAATGAACGTATATTTTCATTGGGTTAAATAAACCTGAATATTGACGTCATGAAAATAAGCTGAGAAGCCTGGTGGAGGATGCTGATGCATTTTACTCTTTTAATAAACAGTTCTTCAAAGTTTAATGAAGCATACTGTGTTGCTAAAGGTAAATACAAGCAAACTGAGCTATAGACATTTCGCTTGAGGTGCTTGCTTTGTAATAAGATTTGTCACTAAGTAATGTGAGCAGATCCATATGACGCAAATGCCAGCAGTTCTTTCCCTGCACTGTCTCAAGAGGAAACCTTTTGATACTAATTGTTTTCACGAGAAAGAGAGAAAACACTGCAGCAGTGTAAGTCCTCAGCAAAATGCTGAGCATCACTCACCCGTTTCAAGAAGCATCCTTAGTACAGCTTGGGCCCCTAGTGTGCTTTAACTTCCTTTAAGCTGGGCTCCTTTCAAAGGCAATATGTGTATAACCTTCTTGTTCTCATCTCTTCCCTTCTGTTAATGTGTTTTCTCTTCAGTAAAAACTTCCTAAGAGTCTAAGAGTTCTGTTGAGCATTAACAATGTGCAGCACCCAGTGTGATGTGTCGCTGGTTCTGAGCGGGGCAGCTGAGCACAACTAGAAAATAAGTAACACTGGGAAGGATGCATTTTGTCAGAGATGGCTGTGTGTAGAACCTGTACATTCAATGGGCATTTCCTTGCCTTCCAGCACAGAAGGAGATTAGTTCTTTAGTGCCGCTGCTGCTGAATGTGTATAAATGAAGCTATGTAACAGCAAAAAGTCATAGCGGAAAGGTAGTTATGGAGAACACCTTTGTGAACAGAGGTGAGTTCAGTGAAGAAGTTTTAATAAAAACTTTAGGTTTATGTTACTGTAATAGACAATTGCCTGAACATTTCAGAATCAGATAATTTGGTTCTAAATGAAATTTTGGTTTTAAATCTTTTGCCCAATGTATGAAATAATTTTGGATAGGCATGGATAACAAAATTGTCAAAAATTCTTATTAATAAGTGCCTGAAACTTATGAAGCGGTAGCTATGCTGTGGTTGTAATTGTGGAGTCATTCATGAGTTTGTTTCTGTTTTGCTGTTCTAATGACTTTCCCAGGTGTGATACAACTGAATGATGTCTCAGGTGATCTTTAAATAGGAATCCAATAATTGCTGTGATCAGTGATAAGCCTGTTAGCTTTGTGTAGAAGTAAGAATCCCCCAATGACCAAAAAAAAAAAGTGCTTAGTTTTTGAAACAGTGGGACATTTGTTTCTCTCTTGTCCTAATTTCAACGAGCAGCTGTAAATAAACTGATGCTGCCCTTCTGTTATGCAAGTACCTGCTGTGAAAGTCATACCTGTGGCTGTGAAACCCTGAACATGGTCTGTGTGGTTAAGTGTTAGTTCCTGAGTGGGAAGAAGAGAGAAGGCCTCCCTCTGTTCATAGAGGGCTAACTGGTGTGTATGTGTTTCTGATAAGCCTCAAAGTAATGCTTTGAATGTAGGTCAAATATTTGGAAGCATTAGTCCTCACATCTGAGTCTAAACAACCAAATAGCATCCCCATTTTCTGAGCAAAGACATACCTCCCTCACTTTCTCCTGGGACACCTGCCTCCCCAGCTGTTCTTCTTTGACATGCCCTTGCTTTGATACCCATGAAGCAGAGTAATTAGAGATACTTAAACACCTGAACAGTTTTCATAAATTGTTTGTGGTTCTACCGCATATCCATGCAACTGCTTTGCTATTTGCAGCCTTGTTTTCACACTTGGACCCTGCCTTTCTAGCCGTGTGAAATCCAGCTGTAGTATCTTCAGGACAGAATATGCAAATCTGCCTAGCACAGCGTCGTAGTGCAAACTAGTTGAGATGGTTTGAATGATTTACCAAAAGTTTTGGGCGCTTGAGAGCAGGATTATTTTCCTTGAACAGGATCGCTTCCCTTATGTACTTCATAAAGAACCTGCTGAGAGTATGAGATTGATATGGAAGTCTGGGATTTCCTGGCTGCAACAGTGGTTTAATATGAAGGCAGTCCCACCTGCACTTTCTAACTAGGCATTCAAGGACTTCTCTGTGCATTTGAGTCTCTTAAGTCAGGAAGCCCAAATAAATGGATATGTAACAGGTTTAGGTCACAGGTTGGGAACGTTCCCAGTTTGATAACCCAGCCAGAACCTTTTTTATTTGCAGGAACCTTTGAGCAAAATGTGCTGCTGTCATCTCCCTCTTCTCCTCCACAGGCACTTTGTGCTGTATGTTGTAGTGAGATTTTGTCCAGGGTCAGAATTTGCTGATAACTAGTCTGATGGAGTAAGTTTGGCTCACAGTTTGTCTTCTCTTCAGAAATGCCTTTAAGGGACACAGCTGTCAACAGAGTAGAGGAAGCTGTTATCTTTTATTCCCAGCGAATCATCTGATTTTCTTTTCCCCCACTACCATGCTTGCAGGGATTATCTCCTCCAATTCCTTTCGTCTGTGGGTGGTCCTCTTTAGCTGTGGCTGTCGCTATTCTGCCACAGCTTCCCCGGAGCACAGAGGCTTTTCAGGGCCTGTCCCAGGGCGATGGGCAAGGTACTGAATTCACAGTGGTCTTGGTGTGTAGGACTGGAACTGGCAGCAGCGCAGCATGCCAAAATACAGTTAACCTGATGGTCAGTTGATGTCTCAACCCATTTCCTAGAGGATGGAGCTGCTCGTAGGGAGATGCTGCTCTGGCAGATGGTACCTGCTGGCTCCTGTATGGAAAATGTAGTGTTAGTGGACTTCCAGTCTTCCGTTGCTTAAAGTCTCCAAATTTCCTGGGATGCACCTCCAGCACCTGTTATGAAATCCCTTTATCTTCACACTAAAACATGGCTGTCTGCAAAGGAAGCACTGGCTATTTTTGGGTGGTTTACTTTAATAGTATCGTGCTGGCATTGGGGAAGGCTGTTTTCTTGGTTGGAGTCATGTTTTAATATAATTGAAATCTGATTTAGGAATTAATGTCCATGCCAGTTTCCCTGGTGTGACAGAGTAAAGACTGTAGGAGCAGGATCTGATTTTGTTGAGCTCCTTTGATGGGATTGAGGCAGACGTAGTGGGATGCACTCAGCCCAGAGCAGCTGCATTTTTCTTTCCGTGTCCTCAGAGGAACAGTTGATCACAATGTAAGTGCAAGAATGTTCCTGCAGAAAATAAAATGACATAAAGATAGGGCAGCCCATCTATTGACTGAATGCAGCCATGAAGATGGATGACTGGAAAGACTTAGGGAGCTAAGAACTATCTGAAGCACTCCTAGAGTGGGAGTCAGTGATGCTTCAGCAATGACTTGTTGAGGTTCCTGATGCTTTTCTCACACTGTGTGAATAAATAAGCAGACCTGGGCTGATGGAACACACCAGTCAAAGGAAGTTCCCACTGGGGCATATATACTCTGAAAACTTCCATAAATTGTTCTGTAATATGACAGTTTCCAATTATGGGTTTTCATAATAAGAGGCTTACTGGCAACCAGTAATGCAAGTTAACTGTGGAAATTTCTATTGCTTTTCTTGGCCCTGTGCACTTCCTGAACAGTGTGTGCTTTGTCCCAGGTGTACCATTCTGGGCTTTGAAAGTATGTCAAAACATGCACAGGGCTGAGACCCCTGGGAGCTGGCACTTGGAGCCTGATCAAAAGGAACAAAAAAGGAAGTGAGGGGCTTAAGGTGTGAGCCCCAGTGTGTTAACTCTCAGTTGATTTGTTTGTTTCCTGCCTTAAATTTACAGTTACAAGTGCTGATCACCAGTAAGAGATTTTCTTAGACATATGGGAAATACTTTTCACACAGTTCTGAACAAGGCTTCAAACCTATATAGCCTTGGGAGGTATAGGTATGCAAATATCTTGGATAGCCATTCCAGTACATTTTGATTAGTTTGCATTGTCAACCTGCTTTCCTCTTACGGGCACGTGCGGGTGCAGGCTTGTTTGGTTTATGAAATGTTGAATAAGTCTCCAAAGAGTATCATTGTTTCCAGGAAATATGTTTTTCATACATACTTGTATTGTTTAAGAAAAAAAAAAAGAAGCAGTAATGGATAATACTTTGGGTTTGTGCAAGCCAGAAGTGTGGATTTGCTTGGCATTGCAGCTTTCAAATGATACACACTCAGCACAAGTAGATTCTTTTCTGATTACATGCAAGCACTGTGTAATAATTACATCTTTAAAAATATATATTGATTTCATGGTATTGTCTTGAAGTTGCAAATCATCCAAAAGCCTATCTGCTGCTTTACATCAGATACAAACCGGTTATCCTTCTGCAGTAGTTTGCTGAAAATGCACAATGATTTCAGAGAATCCTACCTTTTGAAGATGTAGCCTTATGTTGCTCTCATCCTCTAATCCACCCCTCTTGAGTGATTTATTCTAGGGACTGTGCATCGTAGGTTTTGTCCTGGCACCCATTCCTGTAGTGTTACAGTGCCTGTCCACATTACCAGAAGAAGATGGCTGGGAGACAGGTTTTTTTGGTTTTTTTTTTAAAAAAAAAAGTTAAACCAAAAAGAAAAGAACACACACGCAAAGAAAAGAAACCCAGTTCCAGTTAGTAGAGAGGGTTTTGTTGCCAGTGTGCATGTGGCATAATTTGATTTAAATGACTTTTGAAAAACAGTTCTTAAAATTGTTCCATGCATTTTCTTCCTGGCTACTGTTGAAAATATGGAGCCGAATATTTTCTGTGATGTTTCAAACCAATATGTTCTGGCAACCTCATAGCTGGGCCCTGTGCATTACACTCTTGTTTCCAGTTTGCTGTGGCCTGGAGTGCAATGCACAGCTCATGAGATGCACCAAAGTGGGAGGTCTTGTGAGGAGCAGGCAATACAAAGACCCAAGGTACAAGGAACATTTCACTGGGGTCCAGCAGGGAGGCTGCCAGTTTTAGGGGCCTCTTTTATGAAAAGAGTTTGCTTGTAGGAGATGGAGGAACTGTGTGTGCCTCATCAGATTTGGTGAGTGTGTAGGAGAAAGTTGATTCCTGGGTGCTGTTAAATACTGGAAGCTGAACTAGATATTTTGCACCTCCCTGGGGTCAGACTTCTCTCACTAGAGAGATTTGCCGTACAGATGATGGGCTATGGCTAGGCATTCGTCACTGCTTTAAGTGCGATAACATATAGCCGCATAAAAGAATAGCATGCGGTTGGGAAGCCATGGCCGGGACACGTTTGCTGTATTGCTTCTGCTCCAGGATCTCCTGTGTTCTGGGGAATGTGTGTGGGAAGGTCAGTGCAACAGCTGTAGGTATTCTGAAAACAGAGGCCGTTTTTTTAGCACCAAATCAGGTTCTGGGGGACGGCAGCAGAAGTGGAAAGTGTGGAACAAGTTTGTTGATCGGGCTATAATAATACACAGCTCTTTGGTAAGGACTCCCACCAGCATTACAGGTTGGCCCGTCTACAGGGGAGATAGTACAGTGTTCCCTGCAAGTGGGCTCAGGGACACTGTCCTTCCCCATGTCTCCTTGACACAGTTACCCTCAGCATGTCTAAATATCACAGAACAGCTCTGATGTGTGAATCCCCTCAAGCCCAGAGCGATAACTGTCAGAGGTATTCCCAAGTAATCCTTGGGAAAAGTTGTACAGGCCTGCCAGGGCCTATTATGAGCCTTTACCAGCTCTGTTTCCAAAGCAGCTTGGGGCAAGGGGTCCACTGTGAGCTCAGATGTTTCCTCTGCAGGCTGCGGAGTGGCTCCTCTTTAGAGTTTTGGAGTGGCGTGATCCATGCCACCGGTGCCATGGCACGTGAGGTTACCTGTGCTGAGCAGGGAGCAGCTGCTTCTGACAGCTTTTTGTTTTCCTGCTTCTCAGCAGTTCGTAAGAAGGTACGAAAAAAGGCAGGAGCATACAGATGGAGCTGTTTAATTTATCCTGTTAGGAGAGCTGGATGAAATGAACCTGAGGGAACATGGTCCCGCTCCTAGGACCGTGCATCCTACAGGCGGCGGTGCAAGAGCCAGACTTGGGAGAGGTGGGTCTGAGGAGACCACAGAGAGGTAGCAGGAAGGGGGTGAAGGCAGGACTAGAGGAGAGAAGGGGGCAGAGGCAACCAAGTGTCGTGCTTGGTTGTAATGAAGTGCTGAAAAACATGTTTGGAAGCAGACTGTAGGTGTGGGATGCGTGCCAGGGCAACGTGAGCTTTTAGAGGCAAATGATAGGTCAGAGACCAGATAGGGAGTGTGGAGATACATGGCGAGGTAGCAGTTCTTGTTTTGGCTTTAGGATTCAAAAAGGTCAGTCTTGAGAATTTTCCCTGTTACTGCTTTTCCACTTGTTATTCTGGTTATTTGTGCAAAGTGGTAGGAGAAGGGCTTGAGCTGGACTTGGAGGGGACACGCTGTAACCTGTGATGTTTAGGTACAGCCTGAAGCACAGAGAGAAGACGAGTGAACGGTTCAGGAATCAGGTTTATTGGTGGAAGCAGGATGAAGTAGCGAGAAAAGGTGGCTGTTTGGAGATACGGATTTTTTCTTGCAATTAATTCTGTTACTTGTGCAGCTGCCTGACAAGCCTGGATGTAGGGCTCTCTGCTGTGTCTTCTCAGACTGGACTAAACCTGGATGTTCAGTCAGATTACTTGAATTAACTCTGCAGTAAAAGCTCACTTTGCAGGTTAGTCTGAGCAGGCAGGATGCAGGATGCTGGTGAGGGCAGAGTGGGTGGCTTTGGGGACTCAGTGGGTTTGATGGGCATATTGCAGATCTGTCTCTGTATTTTGTTTTCAAATACATGCATTAGATATCATTTGTTTCTCTCCCACCTCTCACCTACTGCAGTGGGAGTAAGTCAGAGCTCTGAAAAATTGCTCTTTCCAAGGAACCTTTGTGTACTTGGATAGTTTTCCCCTTTGAATCTGCAAGCAAGATGGCTTTGTATTGACGGCTTTGACAAAACTGTGTGTGACATCTGGGAACAGCAGAGCCCACTGGGGAGGAGCAAGTAGTCTTTTCCTAATCAAGAGGGAGAGATTCTAGTTTGAACGTTTGTATGATTATTGCATCCAATGTGATGCCTGGAATGTAAACTGTAATGTGCTGTTTAATATAAATTAGCTATCCTGTGGGCTGTTAGCAAGCGTTTCAGAGATTTAGAATTAAAAGATTATTACCATTAAAAAAAAAAAAATCCAACTCCAAACCACAACAAAAATACCCTATCTAACCTTATTGTTATTTTAAAAGTAATGCCATAACTGCTCCTGCTGGGACTGGTCACCCTTGTTGTCTTTGCCAGAGCTGAGTTGTTGTCTTTGCCAGAGCTGTTTGGTGTAGGTGGGATTATAAAGAGAAGGAAGGGTGACTGGACAGGTGTTTTTTCTCTTATTGGAAGTGCCACCCTTTTCTTATCCAAGAAGGAGCTAGAGTGAGCCAGCCTTTGTTTGGTTGCTCTTTTCAGAAAAGCAAAGCTCTTCCTTGCAATATTTATGGTAGCTTGGCTCTAGCATGTATGTATGAGCTGTGACAGCATCCTCATGTTAGCCAGGCTCCATTCCTATTCCCTCATGAGTGAACATTAGGGAATCGGCTTTTAAGTGAAGCCTGTTTAATATGGCAAAAGCTGGGAGACTAATAGATGCAGGTGTTCACAGTATTGGTATGAAATGTGGTGTTTGTATTAGTGTTGTGGTAGCAACGGTCTTTTTAACAGTGAGATGGTAATTTGGTCCAAAGCCCCTGTTTTCAGCTGTCTCTTTTGACATAACCGCTTTCAACCTGTTTCTGTTTCTCAAGCTTGTTGCTTAACTAAGGCTCAGCTGCAGAGAGGACCAACAACTGACCTAAACTTTGTCTCCCTACCTAATATTGAGCGTAATAACTTGAACATAGCTAAAGTAGAACTTGTGTTTGACCAAAGTGTTTTGGAAGAAAGGCATTTTACCTTGGTTTGCAAACCTCAGAAGGTAGGCTTGGGCTGAAGACATTATTACCCTTGTAGCTGTTCCCATGTTTAGTCCTCCCTGTTTAACGTGAGCTGCCTGCCTGCTGTCAATCTGTCTTCAGCTTCCACTTGCTGGTGAATCTGCTGCACCTTTCTGTAGCAGCATGAGGAGTCTCTGTGCATCATCTGTCTGCCCCAGTGAAAAGAGTTACCACTAGTGGCTTGTCATTTCTAAAATCTTTTGGATGTTACACATTTTGGGTTTGATTACTCATTATGAGGCATTTTGCTGGGTTTTGACTGACTCAACAGAGAAGTGGCGGTGTGCTCTATCATCTCCAGTCTTTCCCAGTATCCTTATGAAAATACTCTTTTTATTACCAACAATTTGAGTGAGATGAAGAATTTCATTTTTATGTAACCTGTGTCCAGAACTGCTGTAGTGAAGATGATCCATGTTTTCAGCAAAGGAGGTATCTTTGCAGAAGCGTTTGTTGAAAACAGTGACCCTATGTGGGAAGTTTTTAGCCGTTCAAGATGCATCTGTCCAAGTGTGTCTAGTCCAGCAGTCATCCATGTCTCATCTTCAGACCTATGAGGGTTCATGGATTGCTTGTAAGGATCAGAGATGAATAAGGAAGAAAAGCAAATCTCTTTAGTTTCAGGCTTAAACATTTTCAGGGTTTGGTGCATTTATTAGAAAAAGCCTGGATGTTAATAGCTGAAAGATGATGGAAAATCACTGGTCTGGTTCAATAGTTTGAGGTTATAGGCTAATATATGAGTTGTTAGCTGTTGCCATTGAGGAGGCAGCAACAAAGACCCCATACCTGATCTGAGAAAATAGGCTTGGGCTTTGTCCGTGGGTGGATGTGAGGCTTAGTTGAAGGTCTGTGAAAAGCTGGGACCTAACAGGGCAGATATAAGATTGATTCTGGCAGAGAAGGCATTTTCTCCTGCAGCTCAGGAGGTAACCCTTGTACTTGCAGATGCACAGATTCCCAGTTAAGTTTTCTGTTGGAACAAATTCCTCCCGAGTAAGGACAATCATTCATTTGATGGCTACTTCAAGACTGGGCTGGATGCAGCGAGGTAGTCACTCTGCTGTCCAGATTGTATGTATCCATGCCAGGATGTTCTTGCCCACTAGCTGTTTTTATTATATTTATGGTTGAAATGGGATTTTCATTCAAAGATCTTGTGTTCAGTCATCTGTGACTTTACAAACCAATCACTATGGGGCAGAAACTTGATGCTTGTTCAGTAATAGATGTTTGTTTAAAGTTGGAAGAAAACTTGTTCAGCCACTGTCTTAAGGATCAGACATTCAAATAAGCAATTGACTTTAATCAAAATGCTTATTAACACTTTTTTATTATTATTAAAGAGCATATGAAAATAATACAACCATAAGGTTGACATTTGACTTCCCAGGTCAGGAAGTTAAGGTCCTTTAAAGGGGCTTTAACCGTGCATCCTGGGATGTTTGCATGGTAGTAGGGCCATACATTTCTTGCATACATAGCAAGCGGGAGTCCCCTCCTTCTTGGTCCATGCAATGTCAGCTGCATTGGCAGAGAATGATGCTCTCTACTGCACATATGACTATATGATAGACTTAGCCAATTGTGCATTTAATTTATTCTGCATCTCTGATACCAATATGTTCTAGCTGTATGTGGTATGTCGTGTACGAGCTTCAATAGCATAATAAGAAATAGGAGAGTGCAATATCATCAGTTTCTGGTTTCTGACATGCTGCATGTAAGAAATGCTTATTCGGTCATGGTCAGATTTTCTGCTGCAAATATACAGAAGGATCCTGCTCTTTGGAATCTCTGTGATGAGCTCATGTTGGCCAGCAACTCTGATCATCTTAAATGGAGTAATTGTATCCACTGAGCTCCCAATTTTGTAAAGTCTTATGCAGCTTTCCAGTCTTGTGATGTACAGCTTCCCTAAATTTTTGGTGTGATGTAAGAAATCTTGGGTGAAATTCCCTGCTGTGTTATGTATGAGGTCAGCCTAAACGATCTGTCTTGGCCTTAAAAAGAAAACAAATCCTGTTGCCCATGCTTGCCAGCATCTGGACGTTTTGCTGCTCTATGCTGCATGGAGGTCATGATTTTGTGGACTCTGGAAAACTTTACTTAAAAATCCATTTGCAAATCCATAAGGAAATGTGTGACTGGGGTTTTAGGTAGTCACAGCTGGAGTATCATGCTAGCTAGCGACAGCAGTGTGTATCCTTGTAGCTTGAGGGAAGCATGGTAATTTTAGCATATAGCATTTAAAAAGAAATCCATATATGCTACCTTCTTTAATACAACATAAACTCTTCAAGCATAAGATTTTCAGTGCTGCATCTTTAGAGAAGCACTTCCTATCATTCAGGTATAGTTGAAGTTGTTTGCTGTGTTACATATAGAAAGCTTTGTAATTTAGTACCTGAAACATATCTCTTACTCTGCAACGGACGACTTGGAGAGAAAGGAACTCAGACAAAGCCTGAAGGGGTTGAAGAAAATGAATTCCTGCTGCAGTTGCACACTTGCACACATCTGGTGCAATTGAAATTTAAGAGCTGAATACATCCACATCTGACCATGGCAGGGTCCAAACATTACTGTTGACACTGGTTTTCTTTTTGGATAGGCACACTGGCAGAGTCACTAGTGTGTGGAGCCTTGTCAGCTCTCTAATCTAATAGACTGTTCTTGCCCAGACCATTGTGTGTCAGTATTTTATGTACCAAATGTAGCCAGGTTTAATAATCAGCCATTTTCCCACCTTCTGCCAAACTTTTTCCCTTTTTGTCACAATTTAATGTTTGAGTCAAAATCTGCTATGGTAACAAATGATATACATATTAAAAAACAAAAATAAAGATGGAAAGCAGAGTCACAAAAGGTAACAAGAGTTCAAAGTCATGTCATCTGAGGGGTTTTTTTTCTTTTAAAGACTTGAATTCAACTCTGTTTTAAAATTGATTGTATTTCTGTTACGTATTATGAAAAAACTACAAAGAAATGGGTACTGCTTGAATGCATGACTGTAGCTCTGTATATGTAAACTTTTGAGTCTTCCCTGTACAGGTCTGATTTGATCTGTTTGCTTTTTACTTACTAAATGATAATTTGTGGAGCTTTTTGGATTGCGTTTTTCATACTTGGAATGGTTATCTTCAGCTAGGTCCTGCTGAGGCTATTTATGCTTATTTCTAGGGACTATATCTGTCACATGAAGTATGTTACCAGAAAGCTGGTTTTTTTAATGGCATTTTTTAAAGGGCCCTTCACTGGCCTCGCTAGTGGCATGAGTTGCTGCTGTCATATACTGGGTTAGTGATGTTGAGGACTGGGGACCTTGGAGGAGCATCCCCAGAGAGTTACCTGCCTGGTGAACACCAGCACCAGCTGGAGAGGAGCTCAGTTGCTGGGAGGATGTTGGAGGGGGGTCACCCAGTCTCTTTGTGATTTTAATGTTTGGTAGGTTATTTCTTACTCCATGCTTGTATGAATCTCATACTGAAGTACCACAGCTTGAGCAAAGCTGAAACACTTTTGAAACTAAAACCTAGTTCTAGGTTCCAGGGCCAGGTAGGTGCTTGCAACTTGCTGTTCGTCCCACAGAGGATGCTAGTAAAAGCATGTGTATCCATGGTATCAGCAGTTTTGATCATTATATACCGAGGTGGAGTTATTTCTGCTTCTGTCACATGCAGTGAGGGATGCCATCCAGGTCTGGTGTCTACTTTACTGGGACATGGGTTCTCCATGATTGTCTGATCGCAGATATGGTTTCTCCCCACCCTGTGCCACTGCTATATTGAAGTGAGGACAAAGCTGTAGCTACAGCTGGTCAGAGTTACTTATCTGAATTGTCAGTTAGTTAATGGTTAGGTAATTTGTACTTTAATTGAGTTCATTCCTCTCAATAATTGAATTAGGAGATTTGTGTAGGTAACAGCAATAATTGAGTGCCTTTAAGAAAAAGACCGGAGCCTAAAAAAATGTAAAGCTTGGTGCCTTACCGAGCTGCTACAGTCCAGTTCCTCTGCAGGTCGCAGGGCACAGTGTTCTCTGGTCTGTACTTTCTCAGTCTGTTCCTAATTGTGTGTTGGGGAGCTCTCCCAGAGATGTGCTTTGACACGATCCCAGCATTCACTGGAACTGCTTGAGTTTTGGGACTTCCCAGGATGATTAGCGTATCTTGGTGAACAATGGTCTAAGCAACTCATTAAATTGTAGCGTATCCTCCTCCCTCTCTGTGCTTACTCCCAACTTCTGGAGAGCCTATTAGAGGTTTGGCAGGAACTGTATGGTTATGCTCTAGATACGCTTTGGATATATTATTGTCACAGTTGAGGTATTGCAAAAGCCATGCTGTTCCTGTCTTTATCCTAGTGAGGTACCTCTTTTGATTGTGCAATATCTGTGGCTAATTACATGGCAATTGCAGTGTGCCACCAGCCACCCACAATTCATTGTCAGCTCCTTGGGGATGTAGATGAAGAAGGAAAGATAATGTTTTCTTTCTCCAGTCCAGTGATTTGGCTTGCCTCTTTTTTTAAATCCCCTGCTCCTTCAGGTAATAAAGCCAGATGGTAGTGACAAAGAAACAGAAGCCACACATGAATCAGATGTCCCTGAGGATATGTCGGGGACTTGCATTCCTCAAGAGACATCGAAAGGCGATGCTAAAAGTCCGGATGTCATTATAGAAGCTCAGTTTGATGATAATGATGCAGAGCATGGACAAGACCACTTGCAGGATATGTTGACTGATGACATTAAGAAACTTTCCCTGGATACCAGTGAAAAGGGTGAGTAGATCAGATTGCTGATTTAAACCTTTATTTGAGCAAACTGTTGAAGTATTAACTTTGTTGCCTTGCTTTGCTGCAAGATATAAAATACAGGCATAAAAGCTTAATGCCTTAAACTTCTATCCCTTTCTGCTAAACTGCCTTCATAGTTTTGAATGGATATTAAGGACTGGGTTTTATGTAGTTTTGATTGATGCAAAGTAAATCTGTGAAACAGGAGTCACACCTTTAGATTTGCAATTCTCAGGGCTGTCTGGGGACTGCTGGTTGGTGTTTAATTCAAGATGCTGCTGTAGCAGTTTCCTTCATTGCTGCTTGGCTGGCCCAATCTATGTGTCTCAGTTTGGGGATAAGGATATATTTCCTTGGGGGCATGTAGGTTGGTTGCTGTTTTCAAACAGTTGACTTACGAGCAACTTAAAGATTTGGTCCATTTAAAAAGAAAATTACACTAAAACCTAAAGCCAATTATGCGATCCGTTTTGAAGGCAAACCTATTTTATTCTGAATCTGAATTCCATCCAAACCATCAAGTGTTGCTTAGGGCAAAATAAAATAGGCTCCCCTGTCCCAAACTATGCTTACGCTGCTCTTCGCATATCTGTTCTAGTACTAAATCCTTTCCTGAAATGCTGTGTATTGAAAGGATTGTGGCAATTGGCACATTTAACATATGCCTTCAGCTGCTGCTGAAAAATTTGCCAAGAGAGATATTCTGGTGCATTCCTGTTGCATGCCCCAGTTGTCCAGAAAAGATGTCAATAACTTAAGATGTATCCACACTCTGGATGAGTGCACCCTCAGTAAGTTTGCAGATCACACCAAGTTGGGTGGGAGCGTTGATCTGCTGGAGGGCAGGAAGGCTCTGCAGAGGGGTCTGGACAGGCTGGATCGATGGGCCAAGGCCACCTGTGTGAGGTGTCAGGTCCTGCCCTTGGGTCACACCAACCCCACGCAGCGCTGCGGGCTGGGGGCAGAGCGGCTGGGAAGCTGCCTGGTGGGAAAGGACCTGGGGGTGCTGGTCAACAGCCGGCTGAACGTGAGCCAGCAGTGTGCCCAGGTGGCCAAGGAGGCCAACAGCGTCCCGGCTTGTATCAGAAACAGTGTGGCCAGCAGGACCAGGGCAGTGACCGTCCCCCTGTACCGGGCACTGGTGGGGCTGCACCTTGAACCCTGTGTTCAGTTTTGGGCCCCTCACGACAAGGACACTGAGGTGCTGGAGCGTGTCCAAAGGGATGGGCAACAGAGCTGGTGAAGGATCTGGAGAACCAGTCTTGGAGTGGCTGAGGCAATTGGGATTGTTTAGCCTGGGGAAAAGGAGGCTCAGGGGAGACCTTACCGCTCTCTACAACTACTTGAAAGGAGGCTGTAGTGAGGTGGTTGTTGATCTCTTCTCCCAAGTAGCAAGCGATAGGACAAGAGGAAGCGGTCTTAAGTTGTGCTGGGGAGGTTTAGATTGTATATTTGGGAAGATTCTTCACTGGAAGGGTGGTCAAGCATTGGCCCAGGCTGCCCAGGGAGGAGGTGGAATCACCATCCCTGGAGGTGTTTAAAAAACGCCTCGATGTGGTGCTTTGAGACATGGTTTAGTGATGGACTTTGGTAGTCCTGGGTTAATGGTTGGGCTTGATGATCTCAAAGGTCTTTTCCAGCTTAAAGGTTTCTATTATTCTATGAAGATGCACAGACCTCTGCCTATACTGTTGGTGGACTTCAGTTTTTCACACCTGTCTATTAATAAAACTGGAAATTACATGAGTGGAAGTGTCGCAGTTTTTGTAAACAAAACATTGGTTTCAGCTTATGAATGGAGCTGCCACCTCACCAGTTTGTGATGCTGTTTCCTTCTGGGTACCTCCACTGTCTCTGAGTTACTGTCAAGGTGTGTGAACCAACTTCCATCTTGTTCTGTTACTTTCCAGCGTAGGGGTTGAATTGGGAGTTACTTGTCTTTTTTGTTTTACACAGCCAGTTATTAACCTCATCTTTTTTTGCAGTCTTGGACACTGTGTTATAGCTACATACTGATGAGCCACTTTTGATTTGACAATTTCAAATCTCCTAAAATGCTCCTGAGTCATGTGTCGTGTTTGATGCATCTGTTTCTTCTGATAGCAACGCCAAATTAAAATTCAGAGAAATACATTCTAGTTTGATACCAGCATCTAAAAATAAATACAGACTTGACCCAACATTTTACTTTACCTGTATGATTGTACTTCAGTGCAAAGGCTTGATGAAAGTTACTTTTCTTGGTGCATCATAGTTCCTTGAAATGCTCTGGAGTGATCTGTATTGGAGGTTATCAAGACATCTCTTAAAATCTGTGCCAAGTGGTTTTTGCCATTTAATTCTATCTTGAGGGAATATTTGTAGGGCAAATGTTACATCAGCTTATTGTCTACACAGTTGAAATCCAACTTACTTTTCCATTGCAGTTGCCTAAGCCAACTGTTTTCAAGGCCTTTCCATGTTCATCCTTAACAAGCCTTGTGGCTGGTGTGAGTGTGCCAGTTAGATTTCTGCTGAGTTTGTATTTTGCTATCGCCTCTTTTAATAGTTGCTTCAGCTTCTTTGGCTATATAACCCATATGGATTTTTCTCGAGTTTCTTCTTGCTCTGCTTTTTAATGCCTGCCTTTTTTTTTTTTTCATACATATAAAGTTTACGATGCTGCTTTTTCTGAAGGTGTTTTTGAGCAGTTGATGATTGCTTTGGCTTGTTTCCTGTCTTTCATGCAATTTCTCATATCATCACTTACCCATATTTTAAGTCTTGCCTGGAAAACAGCTATAGTTATTCTAGCATCAGTGATAACTGTCATTAAAAAAGAAAAGATCCTGCCAAATTCAGCCTTCACAGGTGTGGCTCAAAATGCTTTTTTAAAAGGACCAAACATACACTTCTTCAAGCCAGAACTTAGCCTTTGAGTATAATACCCTCTTGACTTCTAAGGCCATCCACTGAAATGTGGTACTGGCATCAGGAGGCAGAGCGCTTTGCAGGGTTGAACTGTAGTGATGGAAGTGATGGACCCTCTGTAACGTGGGTCTGCCCTGGGAGGGCTGCTTGCCTGATGCTGCCCATTGAACTTTTCTTTTAAGTAAACTGCATATGAGCCTTTTCTTCTGTGTTATATCCCTTTTGCCTGAAATGACTACTGCAGCAAAACAGAGAGAGGTGGATGGGAGATGAGATCCCATGGGGAGATTTCCTGCTGACCCACCAAAAACCAGTGCTTTCCTTACTTCACCTGAGAGCATTGCTTTGTAGGATTTATGAGACAGACTCATTGCATGGCCTTATGCACAGAAAGGAGCAGGAGAAATAATTTTTGGCCAGTGCAACTCATAAGTGAACACTTGTACTGGGCTGTCTTCTTTATTTCCCTAACATAGGGAAGTCTGAAGGTTTCAGGCTGAACAAAGATGCTATCATATTTAATAAAATAAAATCAAGAAACAGTCTATCGTATTCTCATGTGCACTTGTATGTATATGCATACGTGTGTGTATGTATAAACAGATCCATATATATGACCTAAACAAAATCCAAACTAAGCAAAAACCCCACCAGATTTCTGAGGGCGAAAAATATCCATAGCTACTTTAATAGAATCAAAGGTAAATTTTACTCATTTTGGGGCAAAAACCCCCAGTCACGTTGATATGGTGCTCAAATCTTTGTGCATATACACAAGCTCTGCAGATTGCTGCCTCTCAGTTGCTAGATGGCTTTTGTCCTTTGTGACAGAGGAATAGCATTACACTGTCTCTGTTGCTGGCTCATTTGTTCTGCTGCTGAGGGTCAGAATGAAAACCACGAAGAATAAAAGTAGACATGTCATTTGAAATAAGAGCACTCTGGGTCAACACTGGGAGTGCAGGCTTTTTTGATATCTTTTTGACCCTGGCCTATGTCCCATCCCTTGTTGTGGCACTGTTCCTCTTCAGAGCACAGTCACCCCCTCCATCTCTAGTTACACGCTGGGGCAAAGAATTTGGGATTGGCTCTTGCCGTCAGAAGCTCTGAAGCATTGAAGCATTGTGTACACTGATTACGGCCCGGATTTGAGTGGATTGAATTTCCCTGAAGTCATTGTATGATGGGCTTCCTGTGCCTCTGTGGGGCTTAAAGCAAACTGGTAGAAACTGTTTGCGTGGGGCTGCAGGCTGAGACTCAGATGTTGGATGTGTCATCACCAAGTGCTGCAGTTACCAGAGCTGTACTTCCTGCCCTTCTCTGCATAAGACCCCAGAAGGGATGGGGTAAGCAAGAGAGAGGTTTACGGAAGTGAAGACACCATCACATTCAGCCTAATTCTCAGCCCATGTACTTTCTGAAAGTTCTTGTGCTCACAAAAATGCATCATTCTTGCTTTGTTCAGGGATATTTAAGTGAAAGTTCATAATTGATGTTTCTCTGTGTTGTGGTTTAACCCCAGCCAGCAACTAAGTACCACTTGCTCACTCCCCACCCACCCGAGGGATGGAGAGGAGATTAGGAGGGAAAAAAGGTAAAACTTGTGGGTTGAGATAAGAACAATTTAATAATTAAAATATAATAATAATGATTGTGATTAAAAGGAGAGAGGGGGAGAGAAGAATACAATACAAAAGGGAAAAGAAACCAAACCAAGTGATGCACAATACAACTGCTTACCACTGGCTGACCGATGCCCAGCCCGTCCCCAAGCAGTGATCGGTCCCTCCTGGCCAGCTCCCCCCAGTTGATACGCTGAGCATGATGTTCTGTGGTATGGAGTATCCGTTTGGCTGGTTTGGGTCAGCTGTCCTGGCTGTGCTCTCTCACAATTTCTTGTGCCCCTCCAGCCCTCTCTCAGGCAGGGCCTGAAAAACTGAAGTCCTTGTCTTAGTATAAAAATTAGCAAGAAACCACTAAAACCATCAGTGTGCTATTAATGTTGTTCTCACACCAAATCCAAAACACAGCACTGCACCAGCTACTGAAAAGAAAATAAACTCCATTGCAGCCAAAGCCAGGACACACTTGTGAGCAGCTGTCCTGGTCAAGTGAACTCTTCTTGCAAAGTAGTTGGGTTACAGATTATCTTCAGAAAAGTGTCTGATGTAGGAAGTGATGAGCTAGCATCACTTTTCCTCTTCAGCACGCTGTTCTACACAAAAAGCAATATTGCCTTGTTCCAAAGTTAAGTTGTCTTATTGTTAAGTTTTGGTCATTGGAGGCAGGTCTTCTTTAGCAAGGTTGGAAATCTCTTTCCTTTTGCTTTTTCAGCTCCATTTCCAAGGTGTAAATATCTCCACATGGAGAATAAACATTCTGTTCTTTTTCTTTACAAAGACAGTAACAATAAGGACCCTGAAGAAAGTTTCTCAGCTCCCTTACTAGTGTCCTTCAAACCCTCTCTGGGCTATCTACGCCCTATTGAAATGCAGGCAGAGGACAAGGAAATAGCATCCTGGTGCTAGTCTGAACAATATTGTGTACACAGAAAAGATTAATTCTCTGTAGCGTGTGGTAAATGTCATGCAAGTCCTCTGTGTTTTACCCTGAGACCTCAGCTTACTCTGTGTCACTGCTGTCCTTAGAAGTCATCTGCCTGTTGACATGACCTTTGCCAGATCTGTAATTCTTTTCCTTAATCCTCATTCACATTGACTACTGCAACAGAAGTAATGTAACTTTTATCTTGCCACTTAGTGCTGAGCTGGAATACATTACTTCTGTGACTTGTTGCTGCAGTAGAAGGATTTTCCTGATACTACATTTCAATATGTAATAAAAAATAGAAACTTCTCTGTGTCTTCTCAACCCAGGAAAAGTGCAGAATGTTCTGTACACAATACTTTACAATGCTGTATCCCTATACAGACTTGCGTGTCACATGAGTTTCATACAGATGTGAGCTGTCTCTTGTTAAATATTGGAATCAAAATTCTCTGATAAAGAAATATCAGCAATTGAACAGCAGCAGTTACTTGCACTCTTGAGAAGGGCAACTGTGCTCATAAAAGTGCCTCAGCCTTTTTTAGCAAAAGGATATTAATATAAAAATTTGTAAAACTGTGTCACTATGCCAAAAGCTATCCTTGTCAAACTAGTTTGCTCAGCTTTTTGCAGCTCTTCTCATGAGAGGTCTTACTTTACCAGATACACAAAATATCCTGCTTCCCACGGCGTGGCTCACAGAAATCATCAAGCTGGTGGACCAGCTGCCCTGGCAGTGATCAGATAGTTGTGTTTGTTCAGGATTTCCACTTAGACCTACACTTCTGCTAATCAGAGTTTGAATATGTGAATGTCTGAGGCTTACTCACTGCTTTGATGTAATGAAGTTTGAATAAAAATAGCTTGTTTACATGCGGAGTAAACTGACAGCTAACTCAGCCGATTGTGTGATGGAAAACTGAATCAAATAGCTGATGGCTAACAGGTAGAATCAACAGAATTTGGGTTGGAGATGCTGCAGAACTTGCTCCTGTCTCCCTGTCAGTTCAGCATTGGCTGTGTGGACACTGGTCAATCTCTTTTCAAGTCAAGTGTGACTGTCAGTCTCTAGTAGCCCTGGTAAGGTCAGAAATTATAACCTAAAATTGATTGGTGTCCGTTCTGGTCCTGGCTGGAGGCTGTTACTGAGTATTTTGGGATTGCTTGGCTTGACAGAAATGGTGGCATTTGGTAACTTCACTATATGGTTGTGTGATAGTGCATTAAGCCATTCTTTTCCCAAGGTGATGCTGTAGAAAGGTTTTTGCATCCTTCTAGCAAAGAAGAAAACTGTATTGATAATCTGGAGTTCAGTCTCTTTTTGCAGTTCTGCGCCTCCTCATGCACTTCCATGCCCCCTCTTTGCTTTTGTGATCTCTCTCTCTTCTTTTAAGCTTGACAAGGTGCCTTTTGTGTCTTCATCTGGCACCTGGAGTCCTTCTGCAGTTTGCAGTGTGTCATATTGGCATAAGGCAGAGTTCAGAGAGATGCTGCTATTCCTCTCCTTGGCCAAGGCTGGTAGGGAAAGGATGATGGTGACGAGAATCTGGACACCATGTTGTCCCTGTGCTCTGCTCAGGTTACCCCTTCATTCAGTTTAGCTGCCGTGAAATATCTGACAAATTTGGAGCCCACCAGTGTCACTGACTGCTGGAAGGAATAACTGTTCTTTTCCCCCTTCTTCAGAAGCTCCCATTCACTGAGTGCTTTTAAGGAGTCTTCACGCTTCTTTCCTAGCCTGCAGCTTTCTGGAGATGGCTCGTCTCTACTGCATAGCTCTTAACATTTCTAGGCCACAGCAGAGTGAACGCTCACCAGGAAATCTTCTCAGTTACACGGCTTTTAATAGAAATCCTTGAGGTGGAACTGTCAAAAATCAGATCGGTTTCACTCTGCTGAAGCCTGGAAAACCAGCAGAGAAGCTGGAGCTTTTTCAGCTGCCCGAGACAGCTCTGTATTAGTTTATCCTAAGTTCATGTTTGTGGGTCTTTGGATCTAGCTCTTTTGATTGTTGCTGTAACTTTTCTTAAATGAGAGCACAGATTTCTCGAAGAATAAACAGTATAGCAACTTAAGAAAAGTGTTCTACTGTTATTGAACAAATTGGGTTTTACGGTTGCATTGATTAAATGCTGTGGGCTGAATAAGCTCCAGTTATTCTTCTATTGCACAGCTGAAGCTTGCAATGGAAGTTAATGTTGGGAAAGCTTCTTATGCTGTTTTTCCCTCGTAAGTTATCTTGACCCCCAAAGACTTCTTAAGTAAGGCCAAATAAAAAAACCCAAATCCCAACCCCACAAAAACAACCCAATTGCTTACACAATTAGGTAACAGGAATTTGATCAAGTTCAGCATACTACCACATGTTCCTGAATTCACCTGTGTTTCTCCTTTGAGTTACAAGTTTAGGTCAAGTGAGTGAGAGGGCATGATACTGAGAATGAATGGTGGGTGTGAAGATAAACATATTAGAGTACGGTCATTGTTAGCAGCAAGGTTTCCAGGATGAATCAGATTAGGATTCATTCAGCTAACATATTTTCCATGCAGTAGTGAAATTGGACACACACACTTTGGGAACAAATGCACATGCAGGAAGGAAGAACGTTAAGTAGATAGGCAAAATACTCAATGGAAATGTTTCTGTAGCATTATATTTTTACTTGCTATTAATGTAACAAAACTGTATTTATGTAGACTGCAACACTACCTGATTTTTTTTGGAGGGTTAAGTCTGTCGCAATAAAGCTTCCAACCTTGCTGTTGACTGGCGACTTTGGAAGGACATGAGAGGGCCAGGAGCCCCGAGTACCTGTGTGGTGGTTGTAGTAATGTTACGTGGCTACTGAGGCAGCTGATTTGATCTGTTGGGCTAGACGGTAGCTTCCCAAAATGATGCTGAATCTTTGTTGTGGATCAGGCTTGGAGGGTTCCAAGGAAAAGTGATGCTCCTATCTCATCATTCTGCCATCTCCTCCATCCTTCCTTGTGGAGGGAGGTGGCTAAATATAAGTAAATAATTATATGCTTGGCTGCTTTGTGTGTTGAAGGAAGCCAGCTATACTCACCTCTTCACATTGCCTTCGCTCTGTGTTATTGAGATGATTGTCTCTCTGCTGTACGCATCCATTATTACGCCTTTCCTTCACTTCTCTGAGGGTCTGCTCCTGCCTGTGCATCTTCAAAAATCTCCTTGTGGACCATCTGATCTCCTGGCCCTCATCTTCACTGTGCCATTGGGCATGCAGGTGTGTGAGTTCAGGTGTTTAGACATGAACAGCTGTGGCAGGGTGAGTCTGATTAAATGAAAATTCAAAATAAACATGTCTAAGGAAGTTAATCTTGTTCATTAGATGCACAGCTCTGTGACGAGACACTCAGGAGTGCTGCTCCTGAGACAGCTTTGGAGCAGCTTTGCTTCTTACCTGCAGAGCCCTCTTGCATTGCACACAGGAGCTGTTAGGCTGATGTTGAACAGGCTGCATGTATTTAATTCCAAAGCTGTTGGCTTAACAGTCTCATCACAGTGAAGTACCTGTCTTCCCTCCATCACAGGGGGAGAGCTCTGTGTGTGGAGATACAAATACTCACGAAGTACTGCTTCTTGCATGATATTTTCTTAAGTGAGCCTTCTTATAAAGCCTGTTTAAAATAAATTCCAGTTTTTAATAGTACCTGGTACCTGGCAAAAGGGCACTTTGTGTAGGGAGGAGGGGCTCTTTGGTCTGCAAGATGAGACTTCAGAGAGGGTTCACTTGGACCTCTGTACTGTGGACTCCATGGGGGAGAAATCTGCGAAGATGAGGAGAAGCTCAGAGTTCCTACCTCTTTAGGTACCAAAATAACGTTGTAGGAACTGAAATCATCCAGGGAGGAACAAGTGTTTCTAAGAAACCAGATCCCTTTGCTTTGATCCTCAAAACCTTATGTTTTGGTTTATTTAGTGAAGGAAGGACCGAGTGTGATGTGAACCACTGGTTCATACCATTAAGTTTTGTGTTCCGGAGGAAAAACCTGTTATGTGCCAATAAACATCAGCAGCAGAATGTGAAGAGCCCTTGTACAGTCTTCTAAACAGCAACATGTTTCCTTCTCATTGTTCCTAAAGATGAAGATTGTAGCAGAACAGTGTAACCCAGGGCAAATCTGTGCATGCATTTGAACGTATCTCTTTTTGGTTGAAGGGAGTTTTCATTTCCATGTCCCTTGCATTGATATAGACAGAACTTCCAAAAACACATCCTTTTTGAATGTGACACACAATCCTTGATATATTTGTAATTAATTGGTTTGTTTTATGCTTCCCTTATATATTTGGTACTAAAACATAATACTCTGAAAACTGCTTACTGAAGCAGACATCAGAGAACCTAAGTGTTGTTAGTGTCAGTAAGCTGAAGAGCAGTATTTTCTTTTTTTAAAGCTTCCTATCAATACTGCCTTCTGATGGGATTCTTAGATATGCCCACGTAGAGTAAGCCAACTAACTTCTCAAGCATATTTTTGGGTTTTTTTGTCTAGCTAAAGTAGCAAACATTAAACTTTTTTTTTTTTTTTAAAAAAAAACTTGTTTCTTTCCATCCAGGGAGGGAGATTTTTTTCCCAGTGAGTTGTTTTTGAGATCTGAAACTGCGATATATTTTCATTTGCAACTGGATATTGCATCTTTAATTGTATTCTTTTTGGACAGAATTGCAAATTTCCAGTGACCAATGCAAACCCAGTGAAAATAATTTTGGATCTGTCACAAGTAATCAGAATTCTAGTCTGATGACTTTTGGTCTGCTTTGGCCACCTTTTAATGTCACAGTAATTTAATTGTAAAAGAAAATTTGGGGGGCTTTGGAAAAAAAAAAAAAAGTTTGACCTAGGAATGCCTGTCAGGCAAATCTAAGTGTGTATTGAAGTTGCCTAAACTGATCGCTTACAGAGAGAGGCAAATTCCATGTGTCCTGGATCTGTTTTGTTGGTAATAACATAACTAATTTGAGTTGCTTTTTGTATCTAGTGCCTAATTTTTTTTAAGTAAGACTATTACAGTTTTGGTTTGTCAGATAATCGCTGAAAGGAAAACACTGAGATTATAATGCAGTTTCACTGGATCCTAGTTGCTGAAGTGTGTTTTCACTGTAAGATAAGCTTATGAAGTATTGCCCAAGCTAACATAGTAAATCTTTCTCAGAAAACATGTCTTTGCCCAGGGTGGAAATATTGAATGGTCATTGGATAACCACTGCAGTAAAGGGGTCAGAATAATTCATTTTAAGTTTGGCATAATGCAAGGACTTTCTTCCTACCTCCCCTGCTCAAAATCCTGCTCCTCTCAGAAGTTAGCTCTCCTTTGGGATTGCCTCCGTGGCTCTGCCCTGTTGTGGGAGATGTTTGTGTCTCCCAGCTCAGATTTTCTAGACCACCAATCTCCAGTGGGGCCCTGATACCTCCCCTCTGCCCACCCACCGAATTCCATTTTCACTGGAGGGAAGGGGGCTGTGCAGTGAAGGAGAGGGACTGTCAGAAGTGTATTTAGGGGACTTGGGTATCAGACTCTTGTGGCTGATTATTGCTGTTGAGACTGAGATTTCTGTGCAGTAATTTGACAATTGAGTCAGGTGGGCACTGGATCTGGGTGGCTGTCTTTCTGAGCAGCGGGTTTGTCACAGAGAGCTCTCATTGCTGGTGCTTTGCTGTGATAGGCTCCCGAGTGTTAGATGTAGCCCTGGTACTGGCAGAATTTTGACTTTAAAAGGAGCAACTGCAAGTTATAGAGAAGTCCACTTCTCTTGGCCCCAGGAGTAGAGTTCCTTGTGTGTCGTCTTCCCTGGGCCTTGTTTCAGGAGCATTCCCCATTAGCAAATGTATGCGATGACCTTTTAGATACTGAAGTTGATTAGGAAAGATGGGTAGGAATTAAGTAGATGGCTGGGATTTGCTGCTTTCTTTCTTTCTATTGCTGGTATAGTTGTAGATCCCAGGCTCTGTCTGCATGGGTCTCTAATAATCCCAGGATTTTTTGGTAGGGATGCTGGAACTGGAGACACCCCTGAAGAAGAAGATGATTCTCCAGCCAGCCAAAGGCCACCTGCTTAATGTTGGCTGTGAAGGGAAAAGGGAAGTTCTACCACATGCCACAGTGAGGATTTAGAAGCTTTCTGGTATCTGTACTGGGTTCACATGGGGCTCAGCTTCAGCAGGACAGGGGGCAGTGCCCTAGCCCTGCATGTTCTTCGTCCCAGGCAAAGGGAGCTCTGGTCACCAATTTGCCGTGCTCCTTTTGACAGCTTCGTCCTGGTACTTCTGTGCTTTTGCATGTGTGTGTGATATCTCTCAAGATGTCACTGCTAGCTCCTTTTTTTTTTCAGGGAAAGCTGTTTCAGTGAAAAAATCCAAGCAACTTCTTGGAGAACTGGGAGTTGGAAGGATAAGTGGAAAGAAGGCAGCGCTAACAAGGGCATGTTCGTCACATGGCTCCTGGTGCTGTTCTCATTCTTGCCTGCTGGACCTTGAGTTGCTGCTGCTGTTCTGCTATGCTGGGAAAGCAGCAAATGCAGCTCGTTCTTTTTTCCCCAAACATGTTTAGATCTAGTTTCTCTTCCAACTAGTATGTGCTGTTCTGTGGGGAGAAGTTTACTTCAGTAAAGCCCTGGGCTAGTGGCAGGTGTGCCTGAAGGCATGGCCTTTGGAAGGCCACCAACCTCCCTTGCCCTCTGGCTTTGCTAGAGTTTCTTTTTTCCAGATCATCCTGTTCTTTGTCCTAGCTGTCTTTATGGTTGGCACACGGTAAACTTATGACTATTAACTGATGGCTTGAAAATTTATAAGAAAACAAAATGGCCTCTTGCTTTTATTCTTTACTAACCAGTTGCCTGGTATGACCTTCAGGTAGCAAAGGTCTTGGAGGAGGTAAGCAAATGAGGTAACTTGGATATCCCCACTTTTTAAACTGTTTATAATTATCTGAGCAGTTTTTTCCCCCAACTTGTCACCATGAAACTCTGGGTGGTTTTATCCCTTAGTAACCTTGGCTGTGGCAAATCTGACTCCATTTCAGTAGGAGAAGTAAAAGAGAAATGGGTTTGCTGCTGCTACTACTGCTGCTTTTTTTAGGAAAGTAGAGTTTTATTTAAACCCCTGAATATCTGTCCATCCTCCTCTTGGCCTCGCTAGCAAGTCAGTAAAGATAAAATAAAAGTCACTTAGATTCTTCTGAAAAAGATGGTCTCTGGGGAGAGGCGAAGTCTGAAGAGCTTTGTATCAGAAGGCAAAGCTGGGGATAATTAGTGGCATATGAGAACCAGCGTTTGTCATTAGAGCGGTAGCTGTCATTGTCAAACGACTGCTGGGATGACGTTGCCCGAAGGCAACCCAGGCCGTCTGCAGCAGCAGGACCATCTGTGAACGTGCCCTTGTGATGGTGGTGCACAGCCGTTCCCCTCGGGGCAAGCTGCTGCCCCCCCGCTGCCCCCCCAGCTCCCCCCGAGTGTCAGTCCCCAGTGCCCTGGCACTGCTTGGCACTGCCGGCAGCTGCAGCCGCCCCTCCCACAGCCCAGCCCCCTTCATCTGTCATGTCACCAGCAGCCTCCATCAAGGGTCCCTGTGGGGCAGATGGGTGTCATCGGGGGGCCAGGGTCTGTGCATCACCGCTGCTCTCCTTGCGTCTTTCTTGCATTCGCGAGCGCTGTGGCCCTGCTCTAGCATGGTCTTCAGCGAAATGCTGCTTTATCTCATGTCTTCTAAGGGAAACAGTGACAGCCACGTTCCTTGAAACTTGGTTGGTGTCACGGTCTCTCTTTAAGAAAGCAAAACTTCTTTTGAACACTCAAGGCCTGATTTTAGCACCTGTGCTTGAGATGGATGCGATTGCCATACAAGTAGAAAAAGGCAGCCATCTTCCACGAGCCCTCCAGACGAGTATGTGGATGTTCCCATCCAAAAAATGCTGTCAGACCAGTAACCACTGGCCTGCAGCAGGGAAGCGGCTCAAGAAGAGACTGGTCCCAGCCTTCTCCATGGCAAAAATTGCTTTGGAAATTTGTAAAAGCTGAATGCATTCGGTGTGCCAGCCACCTGTAGCAGATACTTCCAAACTCAGACATTTGAATATTTGAAAACTGCAAACTAGAAATTAGTTGATTTAAAGATTATTGGCATCTGGTCAAGAGTTTCCAGGGGGAGGGAGCTATTTGTCATATATACCGATTACTTTCATGAAACCTTTTCATAATCCTGATCCACAGTGAAAGAGTGTCAGCTTAGTAGATACGGTTTCAGTTTCAAAGATAAACATGCATTTTATAACCCTGCATAGTATTTTTAAAGGAAATTAAATATTAAATGTATGTACTTGAAGGACTACTTCAGTTAATGAAGTTAATGACTTCCAACTAACAAATACCAGGAAATTCATGTAGTTCTTAGTATTTAATAAACAGAATGTGTTTTCCACCATTTAGTTTATTATGGCTGGTACGGTTCTACTTGTAAAGTTGGGATTTATTTTGATTTTTGTTGGTTTTCAGCAGATCTATATGGTAAGTGGACATATATCTTTTCTCTGTGGTAGTCTGGAGAAGTAATTGCCTCATGCTTGGCTATTCTAACACTTGAGAGATCTTTTTCCTTTTAAATAAATCTACTACATGCACCTTGTATTGTAGTGCACAGCAAAGGCCCCACACGAATTTGTCATGGGAATTGCTACAGTAACTGTTGTGTTTTTTTGATGCAGCGAAGGCTGTTGGGATCCCTGGTGTGCACAAAACAAAGCAAGATGATGGTCCTAAGGTGAATGATCTCAGACTCCTCCCAGATAAGTTTCTTCAAAGGACAGCCAAGGTAACTCCATGGAGGGACAAGTGAGCATGCGTGCACTCCCGCAGGCTGAAGGAGACCAGCCCTGGCCGCCCTGTAGTCTTTGTCTGTTGATCTTTGAATCTCATTCCCCGTTTCAAAAAGAGTAATTGTCCAATCTGATAAAAATCAAGTGTCTTGTTATTTTTACCAATTATCCTAGTTTAAATTCCCTTTGTTTGTTGTGCAGAATTACTTAGAAAGATCCAGGAAAAGGATTGGATACTAATATGAGTGTCAGGATATCCAAAGTTGTCAGAATTAATTTTTAGAGACTTTGGAAAGGCTGCTAGTGCTGTTGGTTCAAGATTTGAGTCAGGCTCTGAATGCTAAGAGACAAGAAGAGGACTGCTGGATCAGGTCACTTTCATGCCTTGTGCTTTCCCTTGCAGCCTCTGATTCTGGTCCCCGTGGTGGGCTGGGCTGCCCTCTGGTCTCATCCAGCATGACAGTTCTAGTGCTCAGAATTGCACAGAGGTGCAGCTCCTGAAACCTTCTGGAAGGACTCTCCTGTATAAGCTTAGGAAGTCAGCTATAATATTTCTGTTACCCGGTGATTTATTATGGGCTACAAAAATATAGCCTGGATGAACACCCCTCTGGAACAATTATTTAGTGATACTGTAATTTATTACTCTTTTCAAAGCTGTCTTGTATAAAGGTAAAATACCCCCTAACTTCAGAAGGCACAGAGAGGAGGAGACAACTGCCAAATTCCCCACAGCACATCCTTTCCTGTGGTTAGCATTGGATCTGCCAGCGGCACTGTTTTTGGACTGGCTTGTTCTGTGCTAAATGCCGAAATCACAGGCCGAGGATACAAATGAAAGATATTACAGGAGTTGCTTGTATGTTGTGGCTAATTCCCTGCGTTTGGAAGCATCTGCTTCTTGTCTGGTTTTGTTCTGTAATCAAGAAAATTGCTGTAGAGAGCTAGCACTTGGAAGGCACTTTCCTCTTCTATAGCCATGAGCAAGATGGCAAGGAAAATACATTGTAAATAGGTACTCAGTTAAAAAATGCACACACACACACACACAGAGGGAAAACACGATACAGGCCTTGTGATTTTTCCAGATAATTCTGCTAAGCCTCTGTGTATCCCTGTTAAAGAATATAGGTTTCTCTGAAGGCATTAACTGTGCAAACCTTTGCCTCTTCCAGGTGGTCTATATTTTGGAAAAGAAGCATTCCCGAGCAGCTACAGGCTTCATCAAGCTTCTGGCAGACAAGAACAGTGAACTCTTCAAGAGGTGTGCCATGTTCTCACCTGTGGACCACAGAGTGCCCAGGGTTTATGTGTCCTTGGCTGATTGCCCTCCAGACTTTGTGACGAGGCCTGAGGACTATTCAAACATGCTCTTCATCTGTCGCATAGTGGACTGGAAAGAAGACAGCAACTTTGCAACAGGGTGTGTGGCTACCATTGGAAGTGGAGATGGCTGAGATTTCTAGTTGGAATTCTTCATTTCATTTAATTTGATACATGCAGTAGAGACAGGAATCTGTTAACAAGATGCTTGTCTTGTATCCCTCTGGTATTTGGTGGATAAACTGTGATGAGGTTAAGGATAGCTCGTCACCAGTTAATCTCATGGCTACATAATGTTAGTTTCTTCTGGTGCTTGCTTCAGTGTGCTGGCACATCACAGTATTAATGAGCGTATGGTCTTTGCTCAGAAGAGCTTGCAGTCTGGAGGGAACACACACAGGTACTTAGCCTGACCAGCACAAGCACTGTGGGTGCTGGCAGCCTTTCAATCTTTCCTTCCTTTGTGTAGGAGTAGTACCCAATGTATAGGCATTTCACCTCTGCCAGAGGAAGATCAGTAGCTGTGAGGCTCATCTTTGGTTTTTAAGCATTTACAGATAAGAAGTAGAAAGAAGTCACAGATTTTTGTGGGTTTAATTTGCATTGCTTCGAGGAAGGCTACTAGAATCAAGAGAAGATTCATTGATTTCTGAAGTAGATGAGAAGGGTGTTGCACTCTGTGTTTCTGGAGTTCGAATTGCAGGCGCTGCCGTGAAGGAGGAGATTTTAAGCCAGGGCTACACAAATGACCTGTACTGGGCTGGATCCAGACTACAAGTTCCTTCACAAGGAAGACCCTGTAGTTTTCAGCATTTTCAGTCTTTTCTTGGGAACAGCTGCAGTGTGCCAAGCTCCCACCTGGAGTGACCATGCCGTTTCCTGTTGAATGGGTCTCAGTAAGAAATGGTGGACATTGATAAATCCTTTCAGTTATCTTGGGAAAAACTGAGTAATCCTGGTTTAGTTGGTGACCCAGAGTAGGTAACTCTGACCTGTGGTAATGTTGTGGTCAAATTTTACAGGTGATGGGGATCTGGATGTAATCTGGAGCATGTTTGGTAATGGGAGTTGGGCATAAAGCCCAATTTTTCTTTTCCCCTTGCAAAGCTGTTCTGATGGGGTAGCAGAGCTCACATACTGTGTCAGCATGCACCGTGGTTTTTGGAGTCTTCAGCTCAAACTCCTGGTAAAGCCTAAAACTTACATAAAACTTTTTTTTTTTTAATGTTGTTGAGAGTAGGTATGTTGGCACAGATCTATCAGCCTAAAAGAAACTAAACTGAGGTCCCCGTTTCCCTGAGTTTAGCTTTGTTATCGGTTGTAGCTGCTTTGTGTGCCCAGTAGTAGCAAGTTTCACATGTACTCCTCGAGAGCCACATGAGCTGTTAAGTCACTCTATCTCCTAGCTAAACTGCAGGGCATGAACTGAAGTGGCCTCCCTGTGAGCCCCACTTAACTAGGGGCTGGCTGTGCTGTGAACTTCACTGTGACTAAGTTTCTTATTGGCAGAGATTTTCTTTGTCGTCTTTGATTCCAACAGAGAAAAGACTGGAGGGTGATTGTACTGCTTGGCTTGTTGTCATGAACAACCCCCATTTTCAGCAGAAATGGAGAAATTAGGAAGATGGGCTAATGTCTTTTTTTTTTTTTCATTGGCTAATATCTGTGTCTTTAATCTGTGCTTCTGACAGCATTGTATATTCTCTCATCTGGCTGTTTTGGTAGTTTCCAAGATGTAAAGGGTGTTGTCGGGAAAGAAAACATCCATGATTGTCTCCATACATAGCCATTTCCTCTGGGACTCTGTTGTGCTTCAGTTAGTGCCTTGTGGAGATGGGACCATAAAACCCCAGTGACCCATTTTGTTTTTTACTATAAATACATGCTTGTTTAAACACTGAAAGACAAGGAAACCTCTTAAAGGCCCCCAAAACTCCCGTTTGCTTTTAGGCTGGTTTATAAGCTGTATTGCCAGTCATGGCCCACCACCTGAAGGAGAGAAGGGCAGGTGGTCTGCAGCTCATTCATTGCATGCTTGGTTTTTTGAACTGTCTTGTGCACCCATTACTTCTGCCACAGACTTCATGATACCCCTTTGGCAGCACCACCATGATTTTGAAGGTATCTGGACTAAAGAGCCTGTAGGTCATCACTCTGCACCATCTAAATCTTCTGGAAGAACGACAAGGGAAACTTGCTCCATAGTGGGCAGTCATTTCCCCTGGATGCCTTGGGTGTTTCCAGGTACACAGCATCCTGCACCTGAACTCCCCCAGGCTGGCCATGCACCTTCCTTAGTTTTCCTTTTCCCTTGGGAAGTTCAGTGCCGGGTTTCCAAGCACAGTTAATGGTACAGTCTGGTCTTCACAGCGACCACGTGTGCCTGGAGCAGTGGGATGCCCTGGCCACGAGTTTGCCGCTTGCACTGGCCACCCAGGGTGGTCACCTGCACAGGAGCTACCTGACAGTTCCTGGAGGTCCCCTTGGGGAGGGGGGGTGCGTTTCTGTGTCGTGATTGCCACCTGGTGGTGACCAGTGAGACACTGTCCCCTCTGAAGGCCACCCTGTCACCCCGATTGTGCTGGGAAGGAGCAGGAACTAATGGCTCCATGTCCTGCTGGTGATGCCCTGAGTGTGTGTTGCTGTGCTCCCTCCTGCTTGTGAGGTGATGTCACCCTGGCAGTGAAATGCCATTTAACTGCACCTACTGCAGGTAGCAGGCACAACAAAATAGCTCTAAAATAGTCTCCTTTTTCAGATAAATATTACAAGTACTGCCATGTACAGTTATTTTCTGGGGACCTTTGCTCAGTGTTGGAGTCCAGGGCTGTTCAGAGTATTAGTCCAGACATCTCTGCACTTTTGGAGATGTTTAAGGTGGAATCTTTTTGCCCCCACATATGATGATGGATGAGACTATTTAAAAAAAAAAAAAGTAATAGTAAAATGTTAAATCACTGATCTGTCTGTGTCACATGGGGCTTGTGGCTATTCTAGCTCAGGGCCTTAGATATTGGTCTGTCAGGGTGAAAAGATTTGTCATGGCATTTGCAATAAAATGAAATGTTGCAGGATGTTCTTTCGCTTGATGCTCTTTCCAAAGCCATCCAAATGGCTTAAATTCCTTTCTTTTCTGGCATTTTATTCTAAGTTTCTAATTCATCTTGCCATCTCCACTGGGACCTTTGGGCTTTATCAAACCTGTGCAGCTCTGCCTGTGAGCTCCAGCCCCAGTGCAGTGGGAGCAGCCAGACAGCCTTTCTTGCTGTGCCCTCTCCTGCTCTTGTACAAGTTTCCTCTAGGAATGGTGGCTTATTGATGTGTAGGGTGTTCTGTTGCTGAAAGAAACCCTCCATGTAGGATGGCTGTGGACAAGTCTGCTCCAGGAGAGACTGAGTAAGGTTGTTAAGTCCCCATGGAATTTATTCACTCCCATTTGGGAGCCTGCCTGGCTTTCCAAAGGAAGCAAGCCTTATGTAATTATGCTTTGTCTTTTTGGAGAGTTCTTATCGTGTAACCTTTGAACATGCTGGCCAGTTTAAGCTGAGTCTGGGGAGTGGAGAGAGCTTAGATGTTTATAGAACTGGGTGGCCGAATAGATGCAATCAGGGTCACCATGAAGGAGAAGATGGCAGCAGGAGTGTGGCTCTTCCCTGGGTGCACACTCATGGGAGCAAAAGCTCTGGTGAGTGGGCACTCGGAGCAGTTTGGTGTGCTTGCAGCTATGGCTGATTTGGAGGAATACCCTGAGCTGTGTCCTGCCCAGTGCCCCTACCACGGCATGTTCCTCTCGGTGCACGCTGCCACCGTGCCTGACAACAGGCTAAGGGTATTCAAAGAATTCAAGGTAATTCTCCCCCATCAGCGTCACAGAAAAGAAGTGTTTACGTCTGTAAGCATTATAATTTTTTTTTTTTTTTACTTTTAACATTTTAAAAAAACCCCTGAGATACATGCAAGCCTGGGGTGTCGCGGATACTGTGACTCCCTGGGAGTGAACGTATGACTGCCGCTGGGCCCTGTGCCTGTTGTTGTTTATAAGCCTCTTGAACTATTCTTGCTACCCTCAGTGGCCGCGGAGCCCTGTGAGTGCTTTTACAGCCTGGCTGTTACTCCGGGGCCATTGGTGATCCTATATGCGTTACCTTTGATCACATGCTGTCCTGTCAGATTTTGCTCTGATGCAAGTCATCGCGTCTGCGTGACTGTAACATGGCCCCAATTAAAGTCAGTTGTACACTTTTTATTTCAAGGTACTTGGGAAATGTTCCCTGGAACACTGTAAATCAAATGTTAATTACTATTAAAAAAATATTAGTCCTATATCAAACCTCTGGGTAAACCCCTTATGGCTCATAATCTAATTTCAGTAAACGGATCAAGAGAACATGGGTTTCAAGACTGAGCTGGAAAGCACTCTGGCATTCAGAGGTGCTTTCCATGACTTGTCGTGCAGATGTCCAGCCGCCCTCCTGGTGCACTTCCCAACCCTGCCCTTCCAAGAGAAGGGGCACCTAAGACTCAAGCCCTTGCCATTTCTTTTTGGTAGGGTGACATGTCCTCTCTTTTCCTCCTTTTTTTTTTTTTTTTTTTTTTTTCTTTTTTTCTTCTCTCCAATCCATCCTTGGTGGTGCTGGTGGGCCTGCGGACCTGTGGGCTCATTCTTGCTTAATCTCCCAGCTCCGCACTAGACGTTGGAAATGAAGTGGTGATTTCTCTGCTTTACTGTTACTGCTGAGAGAGAGGGAGATAAAACCGATGCCTCATTTATTTACATTAAAATAAGGATCAGACTGGGACCCAGCTGCAGGAACAGAGAGCTCAGCCTCGATGCCAAACGCATACGTATTTCTGCCATACAGTTTGTACATAAAATTGAAACAATGGAGGGAAATATCTTTTATCCTTGTTTTCATTTTTATTTTAAAGCTAGGCAATGTGAACTCTACAATTTAGCACGCCACGAAGCGCGCAATCCTTTCCAGCATATTACACAATGTGACAGGTTTATTACACAGCCCTTCCCGTTGTGAAGAGAGATAGCTTTGCTTCCATAAAGAAGATGGGCTTGCTTGTGCTGCATGGTTGGGGTTTGTTTTGTGGGTTTATGACACATTTGAAGCTCTGAGAGCATCTTGCTGGTCCAAATGACAACTGCACTGTTTTGGCCCCAATTTAGGAAAGTAATTAGTGCCCGTTCTCACTCACTGGAATTAAAGCAGAAGGATCAATATAATGATTGTGTATTTTATGCAGTGGAAAAACACTTATTAGAGTGCCTGTTTTTGCACTGTGTTATTACCCCTCTCTTTTGTGTCATATTTTGATGGATTTGCCTTAATTTCAGTTGTAATTTTCTTGGGCCAGGAGCATTATCTCTATTGGCTGTAATGTGCCATTCGCCCTAATGGCAGTATATTAAAAAATAAAAAATAATTTACCTCTGTGTACTGTAGAGCAATCTGGGGGTGAGAAGGGGCACAAGGGGAGCCACCATGGGACATAGGTTCTCATGCGGTATTTGTAACCAGCTGGGGAGGGAATAAATATCCCACTTCTTTGGAGTCCCGATTTGCACACCATGTCCAGAGCCGAATGCTTTTCAGACACCAGAGCTCAGACAAACGTGTACTGGGGTTTGCACTGGAGCAGATGGAAACTTTCTCTAAGCATAATAGAGCAGCAGCCTTATCCGCACATGTGCAGAATACTTCATCGAAGACTGTTAGCATGTGGGGACAGTTCTGCCTGTCTGTGGCTTGCCTCTAGATCGTTGGCTCCTCTCCAGTTAGCTCCTGGTTCAGAGGCTTCTGCTTAGCTAGGAGAGGAGGAACAAACTACTGGCAATGTTTGTGTCCTAGAAAGAACCTGGAAATTGGTTGGAAAGATGATCTGTGGGCCTGTCTGTGTCTGTGACTCCTGCAAGGAAGGCAGAAAGGGTTCTTCACACCTCTGTTCTTATAAGTTTGCCCAGGCAGAGATGCATATCCTTGGGGATGGAGAGCAGTGTGCTGAGCTCCCTGGGAGCTCCCTGGAATCTGGTGGGAATCTGCTCTCCATTTCAGATAGTAGGGGTGAGTCACTTTTTTCAGTGGTGCGGAGAGGAAGGAGGATCTCAAGGGAGCCAGCTATATGTAAAGCTAGAGCTGCCTGTGTGGAGGGCACTGCTTTTCTTATCCCTGTTGAATATATTTTTTTCTAAAATTTGACACTTTCTTACCTCTGCAAAAACCTAATAATATAAAACGTCTCCTTAAACTGAGATGCATGAAACAGCCTAGGGTACTGCCTGGCTAGTGTTTCGCATCTCCAGTAGACATAAGCCACAGTGTGGTCTGAAGTCCTCTGCCAAAACTCAGGGAGAAGTGAATGGGTGAAAGAATCCTCTCTGTGGGGACAGTAACAATATGATAGTAGTAGTTACACACTTTAAAAAAGCACGCCGTTCTTTCTTTCTACAGGCAATTGGCCAAAAGTCTTGGGCAGGCCGGGGAGATTGAGCCGGAAACAGAAGGGATCCTGACGGAGTATGGTGTGGATTTCTCCGACTTTCCCCCTGAAGCCCTGGAATGTCTTCCCCAGAACCTGCCTTGGGCTATTTCACCGGGAGAGCTGGCCAAAAGAAGAGATTTGAGGTAATGACAAAGAGCGTGGTCTGACACTCCTTAAGTTGATGCAGGCTTGTGCTATTTTGTTTTGCTTTCATCACACTTTAAAAAGGCACTGACTTCATTACATGTACTGTATTACCTGTGCTAGCGTGGAAAGAAACTGCTTTTGAAAGTACCTGCAAACCCAGAAGATCAGTTATTTTGAGAAGTGTCTTGTGAGGCAAAGAGGCTTTTTCTCAAAAGAACTATTGAAAACTGAAAACTTGGTGTTTGGCACCTAATCTGAAAGCTTTATGTTTTCGTCTGGAATGTATTACGTATTTTAGTGGTCGTTTTGTAGCAGAGATTTTTCTGAATGCCTGGCAGATCAAATGGTCTTGGACATTGTTACTTTGAAACTTAAGTGCAGGTAGAGGCTGTCCTGTGTTTTCCTGTCTAGTCTCAACATTTTTCTGTTTTGAAGTGCTGTTGTCAAATGGAGTTTGACTTCTCTTGATCAGGTTAGCAGCTGGCAAATGCAGTCCCTCCCTGCAGCCTGGCAACTCTGTGATGTCCACCTATCTCAGAATAGCCATCCCTGCAACTTAGTGACGCTTCTGCCAGCTTTCAGGAACTCCACAGTCTGTTGGGTGGTGCACTGACATTGCTGGGCTACCCAAAACTAGTGGATTTACTAAGCTTCGAAGTATCAGATTTCAGAGATGTCTTTACTGGGAAAGATTGAAAGGCAAGAGAAAAGTAATTTGTTTAGGACCTCACTTTGCAATAAAGCAAGCTGCAAGAAAGCAAAACAATAAATGCATTATTAAAATCATACGGTGTGTTCTACTCCCAGCCTTGCTTAATGCTAAAGCATCCTGTCTCAGTTGGCAGATTTGTTGCTTTCTTGCATATTGCTGAGGTGAAACAGCCCCATGAGCCTGATCCCTCAAGACACTGCACTGGTACAAGCACCTGCATATATGTAGCAAGCTCCTCTCTGTCTTAGTTTATCTGTGTTATTGGCATGGACATTAGTCATTTGAGTGGTTAAGCTGATAAACTGCAGCCATTTGTATCCGTACCCAGGCTCCAGAAGTTACTTTGGACCTAATCCTGCAGCCCCCTTACTGCTTCAGCTTTACTGGATTTCCTTTGCCATACACTGGAATAATTTAGGGGAGAATCACACTCCTGATTGACTAGTGGTAACACTCCGATACCAGATCCAGACTGTGGGCTTCAAGTAGCTTCAAAGAAACATACTGAATGCTGCAGTTCAAGTCAGTGGAAAGTGCTTATTTTTATATTCTTAACTACATTTCAGTAGCATTCTCTGTTTCTTCTGACCAGGTTCTTTCAAGCAAATAAAGAGCTTGATTTGTCTCCAGTCAGACAATCAGTTTTGGAAACAAATTCCAAGTGCATTTCTTGCTTTTATTGTTGAATTATTACACTGGGGCTTATCAAGGTGATAACAGTTTTGCAGTTAAGCTATTTAAATCCCTCTCTGCCCCTTCCTGACCATAGTGCACACTACAAAGTAGATTTCCTTTTGATCCTCTCAAATATAAACATTTAACAGTCAAAGTTTTTAAGACAATTATTTGAGCTTAATTTACTAATCCTTTTAATGTCAACTGCCACACTGCTGACTAGCTAGTCTATGGTCAAACACATATGGAGATAACCTGGGACTTCCAGTTATGGAAAGTAAAATACAGATGAGTTTTCTCTTTTGTTTCCTCACAGTGAGAGGTTTGTCTACCCAGAGAAAGATGAGTCTTTAGTAGTAAATGTATTGTGAATCATAGCTGAGTAGAGTCCTGTAGTTGGAGACCTGGCCACCATCTCTTCTGATCTCACCCATGAGACCTTGAGAGACTGTTCTTGGCAAGTCCCAGGTTAGCTGAGCTTTGACTCGATATTAAATATTAGCTTTCATATTGTCAGCAGGAAGTGTGTTGTGGTCAGCAGCAGTTATACAGATAGCCGTAGCCCCTGGCCCAGGGCGGCATCCCGAGGAAGACGCCTGAACCTGGATATCTGGTCTGGGTGCACACAGGAGTTGTGCCTTGTTTTCCAGGGGAGCTCACAGTGTTCAACAGCACCTGTCTCTGTGAGTGCCCATCTTTGCTGCATGTGGATCTGTCAGGCTCCCCAGATTACTGTACAGTAGTCTTAAGAGTACAATATAAGATAAATTACAGGGAAATAGACTCATCTTTTCTCCTGAAACAGCCATGTTAACACTTCTGAATACCTCACTTTAATTCAGTTTATACATTGCTCACCTGAGTGAACACATATCAGAGGCTGGCTTAAAATACTTTCATCTCTAGTAAATCTTCTCCAGTTCTAACACAGTGCTGTATATTTTCTAGTATCATGCATTAAGCTTTTGGGATTTGGATCCAAGACCTGGGCAAAGTCTAGAGTTTTTAGGTGTTTCCTCTTCCTGAGATAACTTTTCCTTGTTTCCTTTCATCATGGAAAATGACCCTTTCCTCCTCAAAAGGTAACTTCTGTGTTCTGCCAACCAGCGTCCTGAGTGTGGTCGGGTCTGTTCGTGAGTCAGCGTACAGAGCACGGAGGTAGAGGTTCTGCACCGGAGGCATTTGTGAGTGTGGTTTTAGATGACAGTGAGACAATGTGTTTCACCAAGCTGCTGAGGCTGGGCAAGAGGAGGGAAGGATATTTTGTCCATGCCATCTTGTAAATATGCTCCTTGATCTTCCTGCAAGTCTTTCAGTTTTACAGGAAGCCTGTTCTTGCCATGCATAGTCTGTTTGGATAGCAACTGTGATCTCACATACATAGCCTGTGCAGAATTGCTTCCAAGAGATCTTTTTTTTTCTCTCATTTCTCCAGTAATGGCTCACAAAGAAAGGTTTACATAATATGTTAATATTACTTAAGGCAGAAGAGATCCAAACCTTGTGGACAGCTTTAAAACCTTTTAGCTGATGTAACTCTTTGCTCTGCCACTAGTGTACAGTTTTGCCATGGACATCTGCTTTTTACCTGCATGGGCTTATCTGTAAAATTAGGCAAGTATTTCACAGGCATTCCCTGCTTACTGGTTTGCAAGGAGCACCAAAAACTTCTAATGAAAAGCACTAGGCAAGTATTAGGTGTTGGCATTGTGTACTGCAGTTGTATTTTATAGAGAGCATGAAGTATCAGAATAGCATGGTTGAGGAAACTTCCCTTCCAGAGACTTTAAATGTGATAATACAGATAGGACCTGAGTTCGCATTTTATTGTTCAGGTTGACTGGAATTGGTATTTTTTCATTGGAAGTTTGAGAAGTGTTTGGTTTCTGCTTTTAGAGAAACATTGGAGGCTTAGTGTCATAGAGACAAATTTTGATGGGTGCAAAGTTTCAATCATTTTCCGGTCTTTTGCAGTGTTTCAACATGTAATTTTCATTTCCCTGTTTGCTTTGCTTTTCACTTAGTGTTTCAATGGTGTGGGGCAAAATATAGCCCCTGAACAGAAGAGGGGTCAGGGCAGAGGAGGAAATGCAAATTTCAGAGGTGGGTGCAGGAGACGGGGGCTGGAGGAGGCAGCCATTTGAGGAGGTGTAGCCAGGAATCTTAAGAAACCAAAAGCTATTTCTAAGACTCGTTCCAAATGTTTCTAATTTCATTCATATCTTTTTGTTTCCTTTACTGCTTAACTGGGACAGAAACTAAAGCCAGGAAAGTCCGATCATAGTGGGAAACAAAAACCTAAATATTGGAGAGAGAAAAAAGGCTGTTCTTTGCAAAGCAGTTCTGCCTTTTGCTTGTCTCCCATTGTTGGTGTTACTGTGGAAAATTATAACATCACTCTTTTGGAAAGCACTAGAACCTGTTCAAGTAGAGATGGTTTATATAGTCTAACATGGAAGAACTTGAGGATATCTATTTCTTTACCATTTGTCTAATAATAAGTGAGCCTGTTGACCTCCGCTGGACTATTACAAATGTGAAACTTGGCACTCAAAATTGCTTGCTCTAAATTTTCCAGTTGCTTTCTCTTTTTCCATTTGATGTCATCCTGCCAACTAGTGATTTTATTATTATAAACAGGACATTGTATTCACTTTTAAGAAGAAATATGAAGCTGAAGGTAAAATTACAAACTGCAGTTTCTCAGCTGGCAAAATACAAAACAATGAGCTAAAAATACTGAGCAGAGAAAGGGTGCTGTGGCAATAAACTCTGAAATATCTACAAGATGGATGTGGTCTGAGGAGCAGAAACTGACTGACTTCAACTGAGCAGCTCTGAACTCCTGAGAATCACCAAATGGTTGAGGTTGGAAGGCACGTCCGGAGATACCTGCTGCAGCCAGCCCCCCTGCTCAAAGCAGGGTCAGCTGCAGCAGGCTGCTCAGGGCTGTGTTCATTTGGGGTTTGGGTATCTCCAGAGGCAGAGATTCCACAACCCCTCTGAGGAACGTGTTCTGGGGTTCAAACGCCCTTACAGTAAAAATGTGGGCTTTTTTTGTCTTTAAATGGCATCTCATCTGGTTTGTGCCCATGGCCTGTTGTCCTGTTGCTCAATACCACTGAGAAGAGTCTGTCTCTGTCCTCTTTACTCCCTACCATCAGGTATATTTTCACATTGCTAAGATCTCTCTGTCTGAGCCTTCTCTTCTCAAAGCTGAAAAGTCCCAGCTCTCTCAGCCTCTCCTCGTAGGCTGGATACACCAATTCCCTAATCCTCATTGAGGCCCTTCAGCAAGCTTGCATCAGTATGTTGTGTTCCCTGGTACTGGGGAGCCCAGAACTGGATGCAGCACTCCAGCCATGGTCTCACCAGTGCCAAGTGGAGGGGAAGGATCGAAGGACCGCATCTCTTGACCTGCTGACAGCGCTCTTCCCAGTGCAGCCCAGGAGGCTGTTGGCTGCCTTTGCTGCAATGGCATGTTACTGGTTCATGTTCAACTTGTCTATCAGGACCCCAGGTCCTTTTCTACCAAGCTGCTTTCCAGCCTGTACCGGTGCATGGGGTTATTCCTCCCCACGTGCAGGACTTGGCTTTTCCCTTTGAGCTTCGTGAGATTTCCATCAGCCCATTTCTCTGCTGAGATCCCTCTGAACGGCAGTGTGACTGTCCATTCCACAAGGCTAAAAGGCTTGGAGGGCACCAGACCAGGGGACAGCAAGGATCCACTGCATTGGCACGAGCAGTTAACACTCACTTGTTTCCCTTGCAGGGCGGAGTCAGTGAACTTTGGTTTTGCAGGCAGAAAGCTCTAATGCAATGAAGCTTTCAGTTAAAATCTGCATCTTGGTGTTTCAACATGTGACCTCAATTGCAACTGACCTAAACCTATCCAAGTTATTGATGGCTAAACTGTGATTTTGGCTGCCTATTCAGAAGTGTAGCATCTTTCCTCTGGTTCATAAGGAAGAAAGAGTGGAGGGGGCTCTGCTGTGCCTGTGTCCACCACTGTGGAATAAGGCTCTGTTGCACTGTTTGTAACTGGAAAGCCCTGGCAGCAGGACAGCACCTGCACTGAGGTTCTGCCGACTATTTCTTTCTTGAGGAGTGTTACAGCTGGTAACGGGGATTAGCGGTGCTTATAGTAAAGGTTTGACAGCATGCTCTTTGCTGTTGTTGCCCGAGGAGATTATTGGCTGGTAAAATTAGAGGTGATGGTAAAAATGGCAGCCCTGAGCGCTGTGCAAGGGGTGTTGGAGGAAAGCAGTCAGCCTCTGAAACAGATGTCTTTTCAAGGCAGGTGGACAACTTTACTTAGAAATGAGTGCAAGTCAGATAAAACATTATTAAACAGCTTGTTTCTTGGAGATTTTCCACTACAAAAAAGCTAGTGTTAAGTAGAGCAAGACTTACTCAGCTATAATAGGATATGTAAAAATGCTCTGGTTTCTGATGGAAACTGAGAAATGACTTGTTTAGCAAATGTATAAGCAACATTGCTACAGACCTGACTGTTATCTTGGCATGGAGTGGAGACACAAACAGGGCCAGATTATGATCTCTGCCCTCTCACTGAGCTGTTCTGTGACTAATCTAATGTTCTCCATAGGGATATACAAGGCATACAAAGGATTACTCAGTGCTGTCTAAGGATATCAGATCTAGTCCCTCTCTAACAGGACTGATTCCAGAAGATGGTGATGATGGCTGTACCTGCTCTGGGTATTTCTTCTGTCCAGGCAGTCTGGGGAATGGTATCCTTCTTGGATCGGTGAGGAGAGCTCGCGTTAGCTCTAGCCTCACCCATTGGTTGAGTAAATAAAACTTACTTAAAAAAAGTGCTGCTGTCAGAGTGATGTGATTCAGCTCCTTGCTGCTGGTTGGCTTCTTTTGTTCCTCCTCTCTATTTTCGTAACATTTTCTACTACACTATAGCTACAGCAGTTGTGGTGACACTGTTCTGTACAAAATCGCATGGTCTTTGCTCTCAGGTGCTGTTGTCGCCAGCAGCTGGTGTACATAGACACACTGGCAACTTCACTGGTGTTTTTCCTTACAGGAAGGTGCATGTGGTCATTGGAAGTGCAGCTTCAAGCAGAATTGGTGGTGTGTAGTTGGACAAGATTATTGCGTTCTTGTAGGCCATCAAAACTAAACTTGCTTAGTTAAGAATCCATTTAGTTGTGGAAAACCTTAATAACTTTTGTGACTAGTTTGTTATACATACAGTCTTGTTCCTGTCTGGCTGCCTATTTTATGAAGAGAAGTGGAGAGAGTAGCAGAGGGAGAGGAGGATTAAATCTTAAATCCATTTGGGAGTGATCACAAGGTGGGGGTTTGATGAGCAGAAGAAAGTGCCCTATCCTCTCATGTTTATGTATGTGAAGTGGCCCAGTTCAGGTGTGCCAAATGCTGCCACTTCCCTTGACATCATGGTGCTTTGCAGCTGTCCTTCTCTCATGACAGGTCAGATAGAAGATGAAGGGCCCAAGTCATGGTGTCAACCCAGGTAATCTCTCTGATGCTGTAGATGAAGAAACCCAGAACTTATTCAGCAGGTGAGGCAGTATATCCCTGCTGTGGTATTTCAAGGCTGATCACCGATCACTAGGACAGGCTGGTCGTTACAAGGAACGACATTTATCTCTTGGTTCTGTTCTGATGAAGTGTGGTCTGAAGCATGCTTTGATCTGTCCATGTGCCCTGGATCCTGGTTCCCAGGTTATTCTCAGATCCTCCCTCTCTAAAAAGAAAAAAAACCATAAATATAGATGGCACACAGGCAAGGTGTGTGAGGCAGAGTTGTACTGGAGGTATCACAGCATGGATTAAAAGTGGGGCACTCCAGAGAAGACTAACAAAAATATTCTGGGAGATGAGGGATTGATTTACAAGGAAGGATTAACTGTTCAATGTGTATTTGCCAACACTGAAGTTTGTGAAAGATGCAGTAGTTGATAGTTAAGATATGTGGACCAAAACGAAAAAATGAGAATCACTTAAGGTGGTGGGAGGATAGAAAGGGATGTTATGAGGACATGTAAGGTAAAATAAAGAGGAAAACTTTCCTGTCCAACCTAAAACAGACTGTAGCTTAGACTGCTAAAGAAAGTATTGGAAACTCCATCACTAAAGGTGGTAATACTATATTGGAGAAAGTCCTTGCAAAAATGTATTGTCATGAGCAGTCCGGCTCTGACCTATGGGGGCTGGATGACCTAATGTCTCTTCCAATTCTAGCTCTGTGCATCTATGATTGAAGTAGTTTATATAATGCAAGTACATTTTCAATTACACTCCACCTTCTTGCGTGGGTTAGTGGTGGTGCAGAGACCTCATTATATTTGTGGTACAATTACAGCATAACCTGTAGGAAATACTGCTGGTACTTGCTCTCTGAGAGACTCTGATCTCGTTTATGTATACGTTGGCTTTTCAAGCCATTTAGGTGTGTTACAGGACTGCAGTGCTCTTTTTTCCACCTTCCCCCATACTTGGAGGCTATAAATATGTGGAAGGAATAATTGATTCTGGTTCGGCAATCCAGTGAGCAGTCCTTGGTGAAAATGTAAATGTTTATTATTGCAAGTGTGTAATACATCAGGAGTCATTGTCAGCCGCTCTCTTGGACCAAGATCTGTTTTCTGAACCAGAACAGTACGTTAGCTAGAATATCAACACAGAAAAATTAAAAAGGTCAGTACTTGCTTGATATAGGAAGTTGGGCTTTCAACGCATTTTATGCTGTGCTGGATTTTTGTAGAGCTTATAACAATTTGTGTTTGGAGGGGGCAGGTTTTGCTTCCAGTTATTTTACAATTTTGGTTCGTTTTGAAATTTATGCACCATGCAAAAAGAGTTTTGTGATGTGTCAGGTATCTCTGTCATTGTGGTACAGGGCATTCAGAATTCCATCAGGAATTTGTCAGGGTACTTCTGTTGCAGGTATATTTTTAAAATATGTTCCTTTTAAGAATCTGTCTTGGAAGCAGCCATTCTGGGGTTTTAAATAAAATCTGCCAATGTCAAGTGTGACAAATGTGGTAGACGCTACATGTAATAGATGTCTTTAGGAGTGGGATGTTGAAGTTTCTGAAATGTTCGGGAACTGATTGTTCTCTGAAATTTCTCTCGGAGAACGAGCACTTCATCCCCATTTGAGTGATGCACATCAGTGGGAGTGGTCCCATGCTTATTGGCACTTCATAACAAACCTGCGCAGACACCGTGGTTGTTCTGGGTTTACTTGTGATTGAAGAAGATTGATTTTTGTGGTTGCCATAACAATTGGACTGTTGTGTGAAAAAATGTTAGTAGTGTTCACTGGAGTGAGTTGACAGCTCTAGGATGCCTGTTCCCAAATTAAACTGACTGTTTCCAGCTCTGAGAAATGATGTCTGTTTAATTTTTGCAAGATGGAGCTCAGCAGGGTCTTAGAAATGACCTGAAGAGCTGAAATGTGCTTAGTTTTAAAGTGCCAGATTTGAGCTGGAGTTAATAAGGGTAAACCAGGAGGCTGAGCTTTTACTCCTACCAGGCTGTTGTACGTACTCACAAAGTGGAGAGAACAGGACAATCGAAGGAGTCCCTAGAAGAATGTAAATGCATTGCAAGTGTCTAGACATGCAGTCACTTGTACTGTAAATGTCTTAGCACTGACATACTCAAGTTTAAAGAAGGCTTGCACTGCCTGAACTTTAATAAACAAAATGTTGGTCGTTACTGTCTCACCTCCAGCTGCAGTAGTCTAGTCTTTGGGAATAGGCTAATGCTTCTGCAGAAGATATAGCTGGGTGCTTCAGGAGGGGCTGTGAGCACTGAGCCTGGGGCAGGGCAAGATGGTCAGCATGTGGGTAGCCACTCAGCTGCTTGAGTCATCAGCGGTGCAGTGTTTGTGTGCTGGGAATTCACAGGCAGCACGTTTTGGCTACCTTTACCAGGCTAGTGGGTGCTGTGGTTTCTGGTGTGTTCATTGTTCTCTTTTGTAGTTGTTTTGGATGTGTTGGTTTTCGTGAATGACCAGTAAACATTGCAGGAGACTGCCTCAGTCTGAAAGTTGCCCTTGGGAGAGAGTCGGGATGGGGAGGTGAATGAGGTAGTCAAGCTCAGGCACCATAATTCTGTCAGCTTCCTGAGAAGGGAAAGTGGAGAGGGAGGTGCTGATCCCTTCTCCCTGGTATCCAGTGATAGGATGCATGGGAATGGCTCAAAACTGCACCAGGGGAAGTTTGGACTGGACATTAGGAAGCATTTCTTTGCTGAGAGGGTGGTCAAACACTGGAACAGGCTTTCTAGAGAGGTGGTCGATGTCCCAAGCCTGTAAGTGTTTAAGAGGTATTTGGACAATGCCCTTAACAGCGTGCTTTAACTTGGTCAGCCCTGAGTTGGTCTGGCAGTGGGACTAGATCGTCGTTGGTCCCTTCCAACTGAAAATGGTCAATGTTCGGTTCTATGTTCGGTTCTATTCTTACTTGATTTAAGCCCCTGTGTCTGGGTTTCCTGTTGTGAGACCTTTGGTGGTTCCCTCCTCAGCCCTTTCCTTAGGTGCTCTGGTTTGCTTGCAGAGGTGCCCAGCTCTCTCTCTGTCTCTCTCATGAGAATTTGGCAGTCTAAATTCTGCCCACGACCTCAGCCCTGAGCAGTCCAAGTTCAGGCAAATAGCAAAGCTGGGGTTTCAGTGAGTAACTTGAGTTGGTGGTGGCTGCAGCCAGGGCCAGGGGGACGGTGATCTGTGGCATGTGGGAGCATGGACACTGGCTGCCTAGCTGACTTGTGCTTGTGTACCTAGGATGTCCTTCCTTCATCCTCTGCCTTCCCTGGTTCCTGAATAGCTGGTTCATGCTTCTTTAGGACTCTGCCTCCCATGAACGGTCACTTCAGCTGATAAGGACATCTTGCTTTGTCGACGGTTTTCTGATGCTCTAGTGGGTACATACAGTTCTCTCAACTGTTCTTTCACGGTTGTTGGCATTTGTTAGAGTGATGAAAATCTGAGCTCCATGTCTCCACTGGCAAATTGACTCATCTGCATGCTGCTGGCTGAGAAGGTCATCCAGCTGTGTTAGCAGGATCTGCGTGGCTGCAGAGTGCTGCTCTGTCTCCTGTGTACAAAGTGGTGCTTTTCTCCATTAGCAGCAGCAAGCTGCTTTTACAGAAAATCACACTGGTAACACCCAAACTTTGCCCAACAACTGGCCATGCCAGAAACCCTGCCTCTAATACAGCCTGAGCCTGTGGCTTACAAACACAATGCTTCATCTTGATCCAAGTAGCCTTCCACTTGAGTGAAGATGGAGCCCTGACCACTGGGACTTGTAATCTCCTTGTGTCGTATGTGTTTACGTTTTATGGCTAAGCTAACTGATATGTTGAATTCTGAACAGTTTAGCTAGCAAAAATGGGTATATTGTACTGAACCTCGCAGCACCAACTGTGCAGTCTGTTCTCTGCTGAGTCTTGCAAATACCTTTACGTAGATGTACGTATTTGCACAAAGAAAAACAAACTGCTCTTGCTGTCTTGTGATCTGTGAATGTTTTAATTACCATGACGGTAATTCCAGCTCACCAACAGACTTATCTTACCTCTAGCACTGCACTAGCCATTTATTTTAGGTCCTGTTAAGGTAAAAAGACTAACTGCTCTGCAGATACGCTTGTCCTCTTTAATTAGTCTTTTTTTAAGCTGTGCAAAGAGAAACTACACTTAATTAGCTTTCCTTAAATTAGGATTAATATACCATCCTGTATATGTTGATGCTGTAGTTACTGTCTAATAAACAAAGTGCTCTGTTCTGCAATTTTTTTTCCCCAGGTGGTTGATTTATAAGATGGCAGAGGGAGCCAGGGTGCAAGCTGCGCTCCTGTCACAGCCTCAAAGCTAGAAGTGGCTGGGTCAGTGCTTTCAGGCACTGCCTGCGACTGCCAGGGTCTGGGCAGTCTGTGGCACGTGCTTTCCTGATGCTTGCAGGTCCACCATGCTCAGTGCAAGCTGTTCCCCTGATCCTCCAAAACACTTGCAAAGCATTGCCTTGCAGTGGTGCACGAAACCTCTGGCCATGAGGAAAAGGGAGAAGATATTTTATTCTTCCATTGACAGAAACCCCATGCCAGAGCAAGTCCACCTCTGCAAACCTGCATTAAACATGTTTTGGAGAAAGAGGCTCCTGTAAAAAGTGGAAGTTTCCACACTGAAATGTTGGGTTTTGATCATTGCTGGGGGGTTCTTAGAGGCACATGATTATCTGTAGTCCTTTCCAGCATGAAGACGAGAAAATCTCTTAACTCTGTGTGTCTATCTCCTAAACAGTTTTCTTTTAACCAACCAAGTTGTGTGTATGTTGGAATGAGTGGACTTGGAACATCTTGTTACTTTTACAAAGTATGTTTTGACAGTTTGATATGAGTAAACCAGGTTTTTATTAGGTGTAATGACAATGAGAGATGGCTTCTTTTGGACTTTTAAAGAAGGGGGAGAGGGGGATGATCAAGCTCCTTAACCCACAGAGTCACCTTGGCGGCCCTCCAGAAGCTGCAGACGGCTGCCAATTTTTATTTACCTGTGGTCAATGCAGATGTGCATGCATGTGGCTGGGCTATTTGCTTATGCTTAACCAACGTCTTTGTTAGCAGGTGCATAAAAAAGTACTGTCACCTTGAGATTTAGTCATACGACCCACTGCAGGTTGATTTTGTCATTGGTTATGGTCAGAAATGTGGTCTGATCTCTCTGGGATCCTTTGTGCCATTGGGGTATTGTACAGTCGGGCAGTATGGTCAGGGGAGGAATTTGAACAGCTCCTTCCTCATCGCAGGCTGGACTTGCTACGTAGCTGGGAGCAATGTTATTTCTTCACTCGTATGGTTTTTGGGAGCAATGTTATTTCTTCACTCGTATGGTTTTGCTTAGCTACCTCTGGGGTCCTCTCTGGGGTTTGTAGAGGAGTGGCTGGTGTAGGTGCCAAGGGAGGGGACGGCCTGCAGAGCAGCGGGCGGGCTGTGCTGGAGGTAAAAGGTGGTACCGGTAGGGCTGGAGGAAAACCAGGAGATGGCTGAGAACATGCCTTCCTCAGAGACCTTGCCCTGGAGGGCACGTGTGTGGGGTGCTGCCCTCGGGCTCGGCGCTTCAGTCCCATCACACGGCGGATTGTTTTCTTTCCCACATGCCAGCCTCAGCTCCTATAGCCATCTGAAACTTCTCCAGTAATAGAAACCGAAAACCAGAAATATAATTCATCACACTTAATAACATAGTTACTGGTGAGCGGAATTTGCTTAGAAAACTTCAGTGAGGTGTACTCCTATGTGCCAGGATTATCTCACTGCTATGAACGTTGAGCTCTCCCTGCAAATCAGCTTCTCTTGTCCCGTTGACTACCTGGCTGTTGGCTCTGCAACACTTCTGCAGAGTCCTTATGCCAGGGAATGTCATTCCTTGTGTTACTTGCTCAGTGACTGTCTTACCTCACCTTGCGTTCTGTGCCCAGAATAAACTGTCTGTGACAAGCTACAAGTCCAAGTCACTGAAGTAGTTTTAGAGGAGAAGCGGATCTGAGCCTGGTGGTAAAACACATCCCAGCTGTGCTACACATAGGAATGCTGGTGAGAAATGTTAAATTAGTATTTGTCTGGACCTCTCCTCAGCTTTGCATCTGTGAGTTTCAGTATCTCAGACGGTGAGCTGTGTCTGTGCCTGCAGTTTGCATGCTAAGAGGCTGCTCAGAGGCCAGCCACACATCGCAAAGGGCAGCAGCGGTGCACAAAGCGCTGCCCAGGGAGGCTGGGGCTGCCCCACTGGCCCCACAGGTTTGGGCTTTCTGAACTGGGGCCACCGCTGACCTCTGTAGTAGATCTGACTGACCAAATACATCTCAGCAAAGCAGCACGTTAGTTGCTACCTTTGTATAAATGTGTTCAGAATTTGGCGCCTATGGTTTTATGCTCACTTCTTTCCAGGGCAGGCTGCAAATACGCATTTCATTGAAATCAATCTGCTATTTTTTAAACTGCCTGGAAGCAACGATTCACGATGGGTGGCAGATGCTTGTGGTTGCAGGCCCTGGACATCTGGGATAAACTATCTATTCCCCTGACACAGAAACCCACATTCTCTTTGAAGCAGCTCTTTAAACCTTTTTCTTCCTCGCTTGTCTATAGATGAAGCAAGCCCTTGGTGTCCATTCAATGCTGTTTGCTCTTTTAAATTAAGTAACTTAAAGGAAGATTTACTAGAAGTGGCTGGGGGGGACTCACAGTGCCAGGAGGCGTTGCCTTTGTACCCTGTGCGTTAGTGGGACCTGGTATACCAATACGTGCAGGCTGACACACGTGCATGCCCCCATACTGCTTGTAGGTTTCTGTGTATCTGCATTCACACAGCTCCCTAAAGAAAGTTGCGTAGTACCTTGGAGTGGAGATATCCTGAAATTCCATCCTTAAGTGGAATTTTAAGGAATATATATTTATGGTAGTAAGGTTGTTTGCAAGCCTTTAAAAATTCATTGATACCCAGTGCTGGATAGCTAAGCAGCAACAGATCAAAGTCCCGGTGTAGTTGAAAAGACTTCTTATCTTCCAGTGTCACAGTCTCTAATTTGTTTAGATGCATGTGAAGGATCAGAAACTAATGTGCATCTTGGGATTAAGGCAGCTTTGCTATCCAATCTGAAAGCTAGCACATTCTAAAAGATTTTCAAAGTCTCGGAAGGCAGTGAAGTGCTTTGGTGATTTTTATGTCTTTGAAATTTAGTGTGCCTGCTGGAATTATACAAATACATGCTGCCAGCTGCCTGAACACCAGCAGATACCACCTAGAGCATTTAAGTACTGCAGTGGGTAGGCCTGCAAAGATAGAGACATGGCTCTCGCTGTGCAAGCACCCATGCAAAAAAAATAAGACTTGCTAATTCCATGTGACACTTGCTCCTTTAAAAGTTCACTGTAATTTTTCCCCTCCTACCTCTCCTACCCTTGGAGTATACTGGTGGCTATGCTGTAAGAAAAATAATATGTGTTTTCCTTATACATCTCTAGAAGGGAGTTGCCATCACGATAAGGGGTTTTCAGCAGCAAAGAGAAAAGAAGAAAAGAAGCGGTCTGATCTCTTCCTTGGCAGCCTCAGCCTATACCATTGTGCTTGGGGATCTTTTAACTAAGGAGGGGCCCAACTTATTCTGAAGGTTAAGATAAAAGCAAAATAGACCAGGAAAACTATTCCTTCAGTGTCCTCACTGCTCTTCAGCTCCAGTCCTGCGTTCCACACAATGCTTGGGTGAACCCTGCTGTAGTGCAGGAGCCTGGGGAAGAAGTTGCTGTAGGGCAGCCCAGGGTGAGGGGGAGGCCCTGAAGCAGGGGTTTAGGAGGTTTTATTTGATGAGTGCTTCAGGTTTTAGATCGTGCTGGTGCCAGGCTCTGCTCTTAAACATTATGATTCTCAAGTCTGATGCTCAATTTTGTCTCATCTGCATGGTCTTAGGCCATATCAGTGGTCCACTTTGGTATGTTCCTGGTGTTCCTGCCATCCACCGCTACAGGACGTACATATGTAAGCCTTCCAGGGCAGGGCTGCGTTTCCAGGTGCCACCTAGTACCTCGTATGTGAAAGGGCGTTCAGCTTTTCCTAAGCACCAAGTTGATTTGCTAGACCTAATTAGCTGATTTGGAGCTCTTTCTTTCTATAACTTTCATACTGTTTCCTATTGAACCTGCTTTTCTCTCTGGTGGGTAATAGGCAATGTAGATGTTACGAAGTACTGCACCTCTTGGGCGTCTTTACTGAGACCAAAACTCTCACTCAATTTTGTTATCTTTCAGCTTGGTTTGTAAATGTTTCACTGCCTCTATGTGCTAGCTGTGCTCGTGGAGTTTCAGATGCTGTAATATCTGCTCTTATGCATGGGGATGGGGGTTAATTATGTTCCGTTTAGCTCTGCAATTAGGAACAATCTATTTTTATTCTAGCTGCAAGGCATCAGGACTTTTGCCTGCTTGTTTCTTTGGAGTGAACTTGATGGGCTAAATTACTTCGGTTGTGTGGAGGAAAATCAGTAATGAGATGAAAGCTGTTAAGAGAAACCAGTTAAACCAAAAAGTAAAATGAAAAAAACCCCACAAAACAAAACCAACCCAGGAGATTCACTTGTCTAAAACCTTTTTTTTTTTTTTTTTTTTCCTCCTAGATTAGATTTAGACTTTCAGATTAGATTGGAAGATGTTTCAACAGACAGTCTTCTGAAAACACGATTGTTGTTGTCTGGATGTCTGTGATGGTCTCTGTGTTTTGGTACCTTCTTCATGACTAGAAGATAAATTTTCCTTCTTTTTTTTTTTCCTTGAATAGGAAAGAATGCATTTTCACCATCGACCCATCAACTGCCAAAGATCTTGATGATGCTTTGTCCTGTAAACAACTCCCTGATGGTATGAGATATATTTTACAAAATGCTTCTCTGTTTATATCCAGCTGTTGACACATTCATATATATAATTTGTCATGAAGTATTCTTTACCAAATATGAGTAGAGTAATAAACTAGTTTTTCTCTTCTTGTTTTAATTGCTTGTTTTCAGAAATCTTAGAGCAGGTATCTGCAAGCTGCACTCTGAAGTAGTTTTGGTGTCAGGAAATACAGAACCATAGTGTTTTGCATAATCAGGAGCTGTAATTTGATTTGAGCAGATCTCAGCTGTCTTCTGTCATTATGGGAGTTCCAGCTGAATAGCTAATATGCCACTGTTTCAGACTGAAGTCTAGTGAAAATTTGACCTTGAATCTGCAGTCCCTGGATAAAGGAGTCCAGTTTTTTGAAGGTCACTGGCTGAATTGCTTTTTGGTGTTTATGGGATGCTGGTAATTGTCAGATGGGCAGAGTGTGCCTTATAAGTTGTGTTATTCTTCTCATTGCCTTTTAAGCTTTCTGTTCTGCCTTATTTGTACTTCTGCTGTGCCGTAAGCCAACAGAACAGAAAGTAAAGCTCCAGAAGCCAAATCTTGATGAGTCTGACTTAAGGAACTTCCTTCTTTAAAGCTTACTTTGCCATCCAAGTTCTGCTCATTTAGTTTGATGAGATCCAGTAACAGGCTTGGTTAGAAATATTGCATGATTTGATTAGCTTATCCACCACTAACAAAGAAGATAAAGGTGGTTTTTTTGTATATGTGTTTAGTTTTTCTTGCTCTTGTTAATCATCACAATATGATGATATCAAAGATGCGGTTCCCTTTTTTTGGGTTGATTTCATTCTGTGCAGTGTGGCCAATGAATTGTCATGTCATTTAGACCCAGGTACAGAATAGTATTACAGGGCTATAAAACTGATTAAAAAAATCAGAGATGAAAGAAAATATGAGGCCAATAAAATTAATTATACTGTATGATAGCAGTTTTGAGGCAAGATTAAGGAAAAACTGCTGTTCTGTTTCATAGAAAATTTAAACAGTCTTCTTGAGAGATCCTAAGCTGAACTCTGTTCCCTCTGTTTCCACTTTGTCATCTGAATTACTGCAGATTTATGACAGTGTTGTGATCCCACAGCCCCTCAGATCTAGGGTGTTGAAACTCTGGCTTCTGAGCCTTTACCGCTCACATATGCATGGGTTTTAGATACTGCAGGAAACCATTCGCTGAGCTGGTTTGTGGTGCATACATCTGCATTTTTCTCTTATCCGTAAGCCATTTGGAGAAAATGTTCAAGGAAAATATCTGTTTGAACAAGAATTCTTCTTTCCCAGAAAGTCTGCAAAGCCATTGCAGGGGTTGTCACCCGTCCTTGGGACTTGTTGGTGTATCTGCTGATCAGGGATGTGGCTGCTCTTTTTAAAGTCTGCCTTGTTTCTCTGACCCCAACTGCAGAAAATGCTGCATGAGGCCTCTTCCTCCAAGCTATGAGGAGGGAGATGTACCAGTGCAGAGGGGATCCTCTACTTGTAAGGGCCAGCCAAGAGGGTTCTAGGTGTTACTGGGATGTTACTTGATTGCAGTAGTTGTGTAGCATGGCTGTTAAAAATCCCCTTGTGATGCAGAGGTGGGTGGCTGCAGTGCTGCCCCATGCCCTGCTCAAGCCTCTTTGGAAGAAGTCTTTTTCATGCAATCCAAGTGAGGGAAAAAAAACCCAAACAATTTTTTTTTAAAAGTTGCCCTTTGAGTTGACTTCATTCACGTGCTTTGCCTGTCTTCCCTGCTTTGTTGCTTTTTTGCTTTTCTCTGTAGAGGCACGGATCAGACTACAGGGTCACTGCATAGAAAAGGTTTGCAAAGCTCAGTTTTTCAATTAAAACAAAAGCGGAAGATGCAGAAACCTTTCTCCTCTTTGAGTTCTCCAAAATAAACTTTGCCAGTGTGTTTTAGAAGAGACGTGAAGAAACCAAGAGAGAGTATGGGACAGGGCATGGCTGTCTTCCTGAAAGCAAAACTAAAGATTTGCTTGTCTTGTATCCAAAATCTGTAGGATGGGAAATCCAGTGAGGATTCAGTGCTTTTGAAAGTTTCACGTCCTTCTCAAGATTGTTGTGCATGCTCCCCTTTTTTTCCAGATGAGCCTCAGAGGAGAAAATCCAAGAGGCACATGAGCGTATGCACTTCTTAGTGGCTGACCCAGCCTGAAACCCTTTGTTCACATCCGTGCCTCATTTTTCTTAAACTGTGAAGTGGGAGCCTGTCCCAGATCGCCTTTTGGCTGGAGTTGTGCATCCTCCAACAGGTTTGTTCCACCCTGGACTCCTCTCAATGAGAAGATGCTCTGAGCTGGAGCCTTCCTTAAGAGTGATCTTACCTGTGCCTGTCCTGGGTATTGTGTGCTCTGCCTCTCCTTTCAGCCTCTGATCTGCTGTGAGAGTGGTGCCCACGCTCCATCACAGCACTGCCTCAGCCTTAGGCCAAGGAGAGCCACCCCCTGGAAAAGCCAGTTTTGATGCTGGTGAATATCCCAGGGACTGGGTTTTAAATCGGTGTGAAAAGAACAACCATGGAAATACCCTTTCTTTTATTTTGAAATCTGAGTTTTTATTTTGAGGAGACCTTGTGGCTCAGAAGGAAGTACAGATGGAAACCAGCTCCTGATGGTCTTTGACAATCAGTTAGGGAGGGAGTTGAGGGGCTGAGTGGGAACAAGTGGCATAAAAAGACTGCAGGAAGCCCCTCTGCACCCTTGGAGCAGTTATGGTGGCTGGCCAGCCCCCTCAGCGTGGGTCCCCAGGTGAGCAGAGGAAGGATATTTCAGCATTGTCTCTGTGCCGCAGTATTTTATTTAAGACATGCAGTATCTCTGAAGCAGAGATGTCCAGTCTGGGAGCTGGAATCATCTCCATTTTTAAGGCTCCTGATGTCTGCAAGGAGATGCTTGCAGAATCTTTCAAGTGAAGATGAGTAATAAAAGCAACTAAGAACCTATACTGATGGACTCTTGTCCATTATCCTCCCAATACGCTGCTGAAGCACAAACTTGATCCAGTATTTCATGAACCTTTTCCTCTGCCAGCTGTGGTTCACTATTGTAATGCTAAATTCCAAAGGTTAAGTGTTTCAAATACTTCCTGATCTGAAGAACACAATCCAAACATTATTTTGTAAGCCTCCTGTGAGGGATATCTGTTTCACATGCAGCTGGCAATATAAGATATATCCTGTGCCCTTTTCTAAGGTGTCACCTCAGAGATACAGCTACAGAGCTTCTTGCCCAAGAGACAAGGTGCTAGATCCTCAACCAGGGTATGAGCATCTCATCGTCTCTGTTCCTAGCAGGAGAAAGCAACAGAAATGTGTGTATTTATATTACCTGACATATGTACTTCATTGCAGTGGTTATTTTGCATCCTGATGGGGAATGCTCTGATGGAGATAGTTCTGTCAACCTGTTCCTGGACAGGACTGGGCTCTGGCTGGCTGGGGAGACTCTTCAGCTTCCAGCACTGGGGACTTCAGCCTTCAGACCTGTCCTCTGCAGTTGGCAGAGACATCCAGACCACCTTGTATCACAAGGTCTTGGGACGTTTTCTTGCATGCAGATTGAATCTCTGTGGATTCATTACTTCGTTGGCCCACTGTGAGCTGATAGCCTTACTCAGTGATTTTCCGCCTGTGCTCTGCTGACTACCATAGCACTATGTAGAATACTGTTACAGGCCCATGAAATGTGGCTGGCAAAAGCAGGGGTATAAATCCATCAGCATATGTGATTTTTTTTCAGATACCTGTGCTTTGACTAATTTTTTTCAGGAACGTGTGGATTTAGAAAGGTCCAAAACCAGTGCTGGGAGTCCTTTGGGTTCACTTATTTGTGTTGACTTGCTTTCAAAGCTACAGCCATTCCCAATGCTTCAGCGTTAAGGAGAGCCCCTATGAGACCTCAGTCTTGTGCTTAATAGAGCCTCTTGATACGTTTTGGAGGTACCCTCAGGATTTTTGGCTTTAAAAGTTGCTATGCTAACTGCAGTTATTATGACAAAGAGTTGTTTTAGAGGTTAAGAGCTTATCCAGGGCTGGCAAGGCTGCATCACTCATGAGGGCAAAGTTCTGTTTAAGAGTTAACACAGCTTTTATTCCAAATGTAAATGTGGTTAGAAGAAATTATTATTTTTTCCATCTTTTTTTGCCCATATGTAAAACACTTTAAAAACCAAAACACCACCACCAAAAAAGCCAACATGAGCAAACCACATATCTGGCATCCTCATGATGTCAGGAGATCTCCAAAAAATCAATAGAATGCAGAACCCGATTCAGAAAATGTCTCTCTGTTGGTATATAGCACCCGTAATAACTACAAGAAAAACGAAACCACGTGTTGCCTGCACTACTTCTATCAGGCAACTAAATCAGTGCATTTCAGAAGATTTTGAAGAATGAAATTGTCTTTGTCCTCAAGCATTCATTGCTAATTTATTCAAGACTCTGACAGTTTCTTTGCCTTGAAGGATCTTAGGCAACAAGCAGAGAGATAAGGGACTGTTTTTGCACCTTTGCTTAGTTTTAAAACTTCTCAGTACAACCCTTATCAGTTCTAGTCACTGGGTGGAGGACTCTCCCATGCTACATCCTCAGTAAAAGATGGAGAGGAATTTTTTGCAGTAGTAGTCCACAAATCTATCATGAAGAATTAGCTGGTAGCAGAGTATCACTAGCAAAGGAAGCATGGGATAGTTGTAGGTATAGCTGTATTTGCAGTAGGATATTGCAGGAGTTGGAAACTTTCAGGGATATAAGTCTTAAGTGGGCCAGTCTGGTTTTGAGAGGTTTTTATATTGGAGTCTGCTTTTGATTAGCGATCGTGCTCCTCGTTATTGTTTAATGATAGCAGTAGGGAGGTAAGCTTGCTGTTCACATTTGTGAGTGTATATTTTAAAAGAGATCAGCTCAAATAAAGAAGGAAAATAGGGTTATTTATGTAACAGCTTCAGAAATATGAACAAACTGTACTCCATTTAGATGACTCAGCATAATCTCGGAGTAAAAGATGGGTCTGGACTGCACCTAGTTTCTACAGCCTTTGTAGAGCTGTTTTGGGGTAGCTTGAGGTTTTAAGCAAGTTCATTTCAGTCAGTGTTCTTTTGTGATCCTTTCTGCACGTCTTCTAGCAAATTTTGCAGCCAGGAGCATACAACAGAGCTGTTTGTACGGATGTTGCAGACTTTCGCAGAAAATAACCGTACCTGAATGTTTTCACCCAGGGTGCACGTTTAAAGATTTATTCTGATCTCATCATGTAAGAGCATGCCAGGCGACCTGCATGTCCCAGTGGCACCAGGCAAGTTTCCCACACTTGTCAAACCTCTTCTGGGAATTATCTGCAAGTGGTGTTTTTATTTCTGGTAAGGTACACAATTGGTGCAGTTGTGTTTGAAGGCTGCTTACTGGTAGGAACAGAAATTAAATTTGACAGATTTAAAGGCGGACAATTGCATCTAGTGAAATGTCAGGCTGTGATGGGAAGGGATGCAGCAGAAATAATTGGGCTGGGTGCATTTCTGAGGGGTTCTCTTACTTGTGTGCAGGTCCTTTGATGCTGATTTCAAAGCAGTACTTTGGGCCATACTGAGAGCTTCTGTACATCTCCTTGTGTGTATATTGATAACTAACATTGTTTTCACCGTTGTTCTTCCATTTCTGTATCCCTAAAATCTTTCACAAAGTAACTCAAGTTTAAGTAATCTAAATCTTACTCTAGGAGGAATTGTTGTACTGCAGAATAGAAATACATTCTAACAGGATGTTTGCCCTGGTTTTTGTGTCCTTAGTGACATCGGTTGCATTTTGGAGTCAGATTGTATATAAATACATTCATTGAATCTTGCCAGTGTTCACCTGATGACCTAAGCAAATGAGACCTCTGCAGTGTGCTGTTCCCAGTTTTTTCCCTTTCCTTTAAATCTGTTCAACCTGTTGATGAATTTAAATCAAATATACCTAAAGGGAATGGGATAAAAACCACATTGTGTTTCTGTATGTGTCATGAAAATGGGGTATAAGCAAAGAAGAGAGCTTCTTTTATTGACTCAGATCTGGGAAAAGTGCAGCATGACCTTTCTCCTTAGCAGACACCAGCCAGTCCACCGTGGGCTGAAATTTTCAGAAACAGAACTGCAGAGTGAGGACTGTGTCTCTGTTCAAGGAGCTCATTTTACACATTTTGGTAAAGCCAACCAAGATTTTGCCAAATATTGGTAAAATTAACTCTTGTGTACTGTCGGCCTATTGACACTGGGGCTTCTTTTCTTAGACTTTGTGGACATCTTAGTAGACATTCCCTAGTGCATGAGCTCCAGAACCTGTGCTTGAAAAACACCTGTAGAGCCCTGGTAGCCCCCAGATGTTCTCTGCCATCTCAGGTAACTGTCTGGTCTTCCTCTCCTTCTGTCCTTGTTCTTTCCTGATGTAGGTTGTAAACACTTGGGTGGGTTTAATTTTGCAAAGTTGTATGCACTTATGTTTTGCTTTTTAAGACAAAAATATTCCTTCTTCTATTCACCTTTGTCCCTCTGGCTGCTTAAGGACTGTAGGGTGAAATTTGCTGCAGCAACACAAGGTACAGGACCTTTCAGCTAATCTGATTCCCGCAGCACGGAGTATGGTAAGAGTGTGTAACTGGAGCCATGCTGGGCTGACTTGCTTAAGATAAACACTGAAGAATGGACTAGTGTTGAATCAAAAGTTACATTATGAAATCACTATGTTTCCTTCGTTGTAAGATGTTTGAGATGAACAGAGGCCAGAGTCAGAGAGAAAATGACAGAAACTCCACACTGATATATAAGTCAAAGGTAAAATGACCATAAACTGCAATTTACTTAAATTTATTGCAGGCGTCAAATATGAGAAAAATGAAGTAGTCCTACAAGGAGTGGGATTGTGCATAACATTTGATCAGTTTTTCCTTTGGTATTGGACATAATTAGCTCACCTCTCCTGTTACCTGCTGATTAGTTTGGTGGGTTTTTGTTGTGTCACTAGGAAAGTGAAAAAGGCATATTACAGTGATTAGAAACAGGTACGTATCCTTTCTTTCTATCAAGGGCTTGTGGTTGCAAGTTTTTTGCAAAGCTTTGAAATACACAAAATACACTCAGGTCTGTGCCAAATCCAGATCCCTGCTGTGTCCCACAGTGTGCTCCTGTGTAACGCTGGGGAACTGCAGCACGTACAGTATATTTTACCTTTTCCTTTAGAGTAACATGGGGTTGTGTGCGGAAACACACATCACTTCCAATTTCCAAGTGCAAGGTTGAATGGAATCAGAGGGCCAGATTGCATCACCTTTCCTCCACTGAACACTTCTCTTGAGACCAGTGAGACAGCTTGACAAAATAGGGCTCCCCTCAGCTTGAGTGGAAATAGGGCAGCTTGCTCCGAACTGGTGGTGGTTGAAAGGGAAATAGACTGAGCCCAATCCCCAGACAAGTGCATTAAACTGCATGATAAGGTATTGGGGTGGAGATTAAGGAAGTTTGGATTTAGTTGGAGCATTGATTGCTGGAACATAATTTGTTAAAACATTCTTTGCATGTATTTGAAAGCTACTTGTGAGAAGATGGGTTAAAAGCTTGGTTAAGCAAAAATGGGCAGGATTCGTTATTGGTAATTCATATTTATTGCACCAGACTTTTGTATCAAGTATAGACATTTTATAAAGGTTCCAACCTTATCCCAAAAGCTTTTTTTATTTATTTTATTTAGAGTACAAAAAGAAATCTGTAGGGGAAAAAGACACAGGATTAAAACAAAATGAAAGGTGGCTTGTCTATGAAGGACTTATCTAACGAAGACCATGGCTGCAGAACATGCAAAAAAATGTGCAAATACCAGTAGAATTCCTCATAAAAGTGAGTTTACATTCCTGCAGCGAGAAGAGATGCTCTGGGTGAAGTTGCCTTTGAGTCGTTTCAGTACATAAATTCAGGACCTGGGACAATTCCCCAAAGACAGACATGGGATTTCACATCCCAGTGGATCTCACTGATGTTCCAGGATACAGGCTTAAAACCAATAGTGTCTGATTGTATATTGAAGAAAAAAACCAAATGCCTTTAAGGAGCTGGTTTATGGGAAGAGGATCCAGAAATTCCTGTACAAACAAATCTAAAAGCACTTCACTTAAGATTTCTGTTCACTAAACAGGACCTCAGGGGCCAGGAGAGTCTTTAGACAAGTACCGCAAATGATAGGTGATGACCAGATAGAGATAGAGAAAACCAGATTTTTCAGTAAATTTAGCAGATAAGAATCAGAAGATGTGTGAGGAAGATAAACTGTAAGAGGGTACGAATAGCTGGGAATACATTCCCACGTGGTTAACTTCAGTCTTACGTTCTGTTGCATGCAGGTAGCAAAGAACTTACTGCTGTATTTATTCTTTATTATCAACTTCCTTAAATGGCAGGATCCTTCAGGATTAGTGGGCTATTGTTTTAACTTTTAATTTATTGCAATGCAGGGGTTTCAGAACCCAGCTGAATGGGAAAAACATCTTAACAGTGCAGTTCACTAGAGTATTTCTTGATTGTTGACTATTATGCTAGTTACACACAAAGAGTAAAACCAGGTGCAGATGGAAATATTTTGGAAATCTTTCAAAAAATAAACAAAAAAGTTGGATGGCTAAAAGTGAAATCTCAGCAGCTGCTTTCTGTTCTCAAAGTTGAAATGTCAAGGCTGTTCAGTGGAAGTACCTTGAGTGTGTTTGGCCTACCACTAAATCCCAAAGTGTCTTTTGGTGCCTGGGAATGCTGACTCAGCTGGGATTGCTGTGTACAGTAGAGATATCACAAAAGGGACTGACCTAGCAGCAGAGAGAGGCTGATCCCTCCCCACTCTTAAACCTTCATTTCAGGAACAGGATGACATCCTACACCCAAAATGATTGTAATTCATCTTGAAAGCTGCTGGGTGGCACTTCCCATCTCTTTGCATTCAGAGACTGCTGGTTTCCTGATAGTTAGCCTCTTGAATGGGTCTTGGAATAGTGATAAAAAACAATTCATGATGCAAATACCAGAATTTGGCCTTTTACATCCATCATGTTGACTGGAAACCTTGCTAGTAAGAGACTGCTTGAGAGAGCTAAGGGCAGTCTGCCTTGGTAATGTCTCCCTACCAGCAAAGAGCGCTTTCTGAGCCGGGGGTCTGAGTTCACACCAGTACAGTTATTGCCTCGGTGTCCAGCTTGACATCTTGTCTTGGTGAAGGGTTGAAGATCCATCTGGCAAGTGCTTGGGATAGACTCTGAGTAGCAAAGATTCATGTTGGGTCTAAGTCATAAGTAGTCATCTAGAGGTTCTCCCAGAGGTGATCATATAGCAAGTACCGGCATTTGGTGGATAAATCTGATGTATTTGAAGTTTGTAACTCCTCTTCACTTTGCTCATTACACTTGAATGTTGCAAAGAAATCAATACAATTTACAAAACCTCTAAGTGGAACTTGCTATTTTGGCATCTCACAAAGTCTGCTAGGATCTTTTGTGGGCACAGAGGAAACCAGTTTACCTGTGACCCTCTGCACTGTAAACAGGTACCAGCATAGGAATGGGGAGAAAACCTGCGTGGGCAGAAGGTGGGATGGGGGCATCACTGCATAAGGAACTGCTACTGCGTGTGGTCTCAGTCTGCCAGTGCTGGACACGTTTGATATATCAAAGAAATGGCACATTCTTTTCATTTTCCATCATTATACTGTCTGTCCCCATTTGTCCTGTGCTCTGGGCCTGACTTTTACTATTAAAATACTTCTGCCCTGCTTTCATCTGTGTTTTCCTGCTTGTATCTTGCTCAGCAGTGTGAACAAATCTTTATGCAGTGTGCTTATTCTGTTGGATATCATTCCCCATGTCCTTCAGTCTGCAATTAAATGTTTTATCTTGTACATGCTGTGTAAATTCTGTCCTGACTATTTAGTGTTTTTCCCTGAGGAGAATACCTTCTTTGTGTAAGTATCCAGCTTAATGGTGCAGTGGTACCACTTGCACAAAAGAGCTTTTTCATTCCTCTCTGGAGTTATTACATCAGGTTTGAAGGTGGTTTTCAGGAACAGTGTAGGCAGTAGGTGCGTTCTGGATAACAGCATCTCCTGTCATGAGGTGATGAAGAGCTGCCGTGGGTTCACTGGCAGCCCCCAGGACAGGACACTTGTTGTGTTTCTCTGCCTTAGTAATGTGGTATGATCTGTGAGGTCTGAAGACCTGATTTCTGATTGATTATGACCTTCGATGTTTCCAGCTCATGGCAGCTGGAAGTTGGGGGAACACCACCAGCATGAAGATCTACCCTGTGCTCCTGTGGGAGGATCGACCCTTCTGCTTTCCTTTGGCCTGGGAATGCCTCTTGCTGACCAAGAACGATCTCTGAGCATACCCTCCAGAGCTGGGCAGTGTGCGGGAGTGCCTTCCTTGCCAGGGGCTTTAAATGCTAACCTTAGCCAAAGCCTTTGAAACAGTGCTTTACTGATTTGGCTTCCGCTGGTTTGCGTATAAAACTCGGGACCCTTTAATGCATGGTGTGTGAAGTGCCACATTATGGAGGTGTCCTGGCTTTGTTTTGGGGTATAAAAGGTAGATTTTAAATTGTTAAGTGGTTTTAAGACATTGCTGAATTTATTAGCTGCTATAGACAAAGCTTTATGCAGTTCACATGGAAGACTTGCTCCCAGCATTTAATTTAGTAATAGATAAAGTCTTCTCATAATTCTGAAACTATTTAAAGAATTTCTGGTGGCTCATGGAAAACTCTGGAAAATATTCTGCTTAGGAGGAGTTCCCTTCCTGGTATGTTTTTCTGCTTTTCATCTTCACTTGTCCTTCCTTGCACTTCATGAACACGAGTTTTGTTTTGTACCTTACCTGGAGCCAATTCCAAATTAGATTGCAAAATTGTAGTTGTCTCCTTAATGTTCAGCTGATGCCAGAGACGGAAAGGTCGGGGTACTTGAGACTTGAGTAAAATAGTGCTTTAAAAGTCGCTACAAAGCAGGTAGGAGTTGTTCTGGATTTTAGACTCATTGATGTCCCACATTGACCTTTTCACTTAAAGAAGGAATAAAGAAAATAACAAAAAACCTGTTATGCTTTTAATTGTGATTTTAGAAGCAAAGCAAAAGCCCAGCCCCACCCAGCCCTTCTGCTGTTGGCAGTCTGGTGCAGGCGCTTGGAGGGCTGTGCAGTCGTGCTGGCTCCTCTCTCTTTGCCCTGTGCAAGTGGGGACCTGACCTTGGCCCCCTCTGCAGGTGCTATAAACCCAGAAAAAAGTGACTAAGCATAGTTCAAAGAAGAGTTCAAGTATCTTGAAACCTTGGCCCGTTCCTGATGGTTTCAAAGTCTCTCTGTGGCTGGTGGGTGAAGGGGGCTGTTTCTGTGGGACATTTTTCATTCAAACCAGTGGCAGAGTGGCTTGGATGGGAACATCTCCTGGAGGCAATGCCTGGTAGCATTTAGTATTTTGTGGATCGTTACCTGTTGGTGGTGTTTCTAGTTTTCTTGGACAGAGAGGTTTTCCTCTTGAAGTTGTTGCAACATTTACTCAAGTCATATTTATGCTTGGATGGAAACGCTGCTGCTCTGTTCCCTGGGGACTTGTCCCCCTCTCTTGGGATACAGGATTCTGATTCCTTTTGCCACAGTCTTTTTGGGAGCTTATTTCAAGGAAGAGACCTTTAGAGAAGAAAAAGGCTATTACTTGCTTAAAAAAAAGGTGTAATTATTTGCATTTTGGTTGGTTAAAGTACCTTCATGTGATAATTTAAAAAATTTGGTTTCCTGGTAAACAAGTAAATGTATTTATGCTCAGTTGCACTGCACTTTCAAAAGGCAAAATGGCCCTAGGACACACAAGTAAAATTTAAGTACTTATTTTAAAATAACAAGGAAAGTAAAACACACTGTCTGATTTTCTGAACAATAATTTGGCTTCCTGTGGTGGAAAAGTAACCTCAGCTGAGAATTAAAGCCACCCACCTTTGTCTTCAGGCTCCATAGCAGAAATATAACTTGCTCTTTCCATGGTTCCACTTCTATTTTTGTATTAAACTCTTCTCCTCTTCTCCATCTTGCTCATTTTTTTGCTTTCCTGCTTGCTCTTTTCTCCTACTCAGTCATTCTCTTTTTTCCCCCTCTGTCTATCCTAAGAGGGACCCTTCTGTAACTCTTGAGCTATAGTAGATGTACATACACATGCCAAAGAGAAACAGAAATATTTGGGCTTGGACCAGGTCTTTCATTTAAAGGCATATGTTAAAGATGGCCTCTAGCTACTTCCAGCAGCTTCCCCAAGTCTCAATGCAATTTATATTTGTTTTGCGTCCACCCCTATTACTATCTGCAGCCCCTCTGGCTGTCCCTTCTGTAACTGAGACCCTCCATTGTGGACACTGTCCTTGCCCGTTTGCCCATGATCACACGTGAGAACTTCAGCCTTGATGAATGCCCATGCTCTACTGTAGCGCTGCTAATAGCAACAAAACATGCATGTAGATTAGAGGTCTCATTTGTCTCTATGCAAGTTTTTGTTCCTTTTGTAAGGTGCTAAATATTGCTTTGAGATAAGAGCAGCAGCGTGGTACCTGCAGGGCCAGGGGGATGGCAAAGAGCTGCAAGAGTTTGGTCCAGCCAGGGAAGAGCCAACTACCCCGAACTGCTGGCAGCAGGTAGGTAGTTGGCTGTTTTCTGGTTAGAGCAAACACTTTGCAGTCTGCTTTGAACTCTTCTGTGTCTCCCTGAGGGCTGAAGGCGGTGTGAGAAATGGTGCTTAATACAAAAAACTTGCTATTAGATTTTAAGTTGACTTAATGCTCTTGCTAGTGCTTGTCTTCTCTCCTGAGAATGATGATGCTTGAAGGTGAGGTGGGAATGAAGGGGAGTGTGTGTGCAAGCTAGAGAATTACCTTCTGCTGTTTTATCCTTGAAGAGCTGCATTTTTAAGTTGCATGGTCCTAAAATTCGCATATGCTAAGGTGTGAAGTGGACTGGTCTGTGTCTCTGCATTTGTGCTAGGACTGATTAGGGTTGCTGAAGACAGAGAAGAGGGATTTGCTGTCAGTCTGGTCCCTTGCATACTGTTCAAATACATTCAGTTCACCTTTTTAATTCCTGGGGCAAATGCTTGATATGGCTTGCTAGGTTGTCAGTTTTTATGGAGCTGAAAGGGCCTTTTCCTTCTCTTCCAGCTCTTTCTTGCTAATGCTTTCTTGTTTATAATTTTCCACAATAAAGAAAGGAAAAAAAGTTCTTTGAACTGTTTTGTAGTAGAGAATGAGATCATCAGTGAAAAAATTTAAAAAGGAACAGCTTGTTCTTTGCTCTTCTCTGCAGTGCCACCATTCTCCTTGGATTTTAGCATCATATCAGTGTTACACACACAGAATTTTGGAGTGGGTTCAAACAAACTAGATTCTCAGATCAAGGAGCCAAACCTTCTCCAAAACTGCTGTGTGCCTAGCACAGTGTCATGCTGGGGGAGACCTGCCTTTTGTAGCTCTATTGTTTGGTAAGCTTCGAGAGGGAATCCACGCTTCCAGAAAGCTGGAGAAACACAGGTGCGTTATATTGTGCCATTCTGGCAACCTATGTGATGGTAAACAAAAAGGGAAATTGTCTTCTCTGTGTGCAGTGCTGCAAGAGCATCAGAACTGTGTTGCTTGCAGTAAGGTGGCAACAGATCCCGTCCCTCTTGCACACATCATTGGACCAAGAGGAGCTTTGATGGCTGCGTGCCCAGCCCTTTCCCTGCTTCTATGTGCAGAGCTTGGAGGAGAGCTGCTCGTTGCAAAGGGTCTCATTATCGGGTTTTGCAATGCCGTAGTGTAATTTCAAATAATACTCCTGTCTCCCCTCCATCTCTGTTGCTGTGTCTCTGTAGTTGCAGAGGGGAGTTAATAGAGTACAGGTGGTTAATAAAACACGCGTTGCTTGATTCTAAACTGCATTCCCTGTTGCTAAACATCTCCCAGGTAGCAGCTTTGTAGTGGTAGAGTTCAAAGGGGGTGACGGTTTTGCACCCACTTTCAGATGAAATGATTTCAAATGAAAAAATCCCAGAGAACCTGAGTGAAAGAAGCCATCCAAGCATCTTCAACATTTTTCATTGCAATAGATGCTCCCTTCAGCTCTTGCTTTAATGTCAGCATATGAAGTGTCTGGCTTAATCTCCTTTACATTCTTATGTAAATTCTTTTTTAAAAAAAAACCAAAAAAATCCTTAAACTGATATTGTATACCTAGCTTTAGGGGTTGTTGGGCAGATTTAGCTTCACTGTAGGAGAATTTTATATTTGGGGCGAAGCAAGTCTGTGGTTTGTAAAGTACTTGTTTCTGTAAGAAATTTAGGGCATAAAGTCTATCGTGACGGAGAGCTACATGCCAAGATTTGAAGCCTCTATTTGCTGTAAAAGTAGATTCCTTCGTCAAAATGAATGTAGAGTAAACCATGTGTAGCAGCCTGTGGTGTGTGGTCCATGTGGTGTCTACCCTCTCCCCCCTTTTCACTGCTCTCTCTGACAAGACTCTCTCAATAAATGAGTGCAAGTTTAACTCTCTTTCCCTTTCATTCAGGCCACATTTTCTTTTTTTCCTTGGGAAATAACACAAGACTTGCAATGTGAAATGTTCCTTTTGTGACTTTGTCATAAAAATTTATGAGACTAGAAGAACTGTTTGTGGATCTGGAAGAGAATCCTAGTGAACAGTATTTCTCTATCCATAAAGCTCTTTCATTTTACTTAGCAAATAAACCAGGAGAGAGCGGTGGGCAGGTATTTCTGTGCAGGCTTAGGTTGGTATTTTGTCTAACACATTCAAAAGCAGTGATTTGAGGGAAATCAGCCTGGTTGATCAGTGTGCTGTATCTTCAAGTTCTCTTGGTCCGAATTGTTTTGGGGTGAGGGAGATAGGGTGATTCATACTTGAGCAAGACAAACCAAAGAGCTGCCAGTTTGCATTATGTCAATGTATGTAAGAAAATATTTAGATAGAATTTCCATTAGAAGTTCAAAAGCAGGGGGCTTATGCTGACCCTAGCTTTTAGAAGCTCTGGTGGGAAACCTGAATGAAATTTAAGTCCACTCAATGTGTTTTTGTTGGCTGACTCCATGTTTTATTATCTCATGCAATGAGATCTTTCTTGGTTTGTCGATTTTCTACAGAGGACAAAAAGTTCATGTATGTAACAGTGCACATATTGAATTAAAGTGCGATTAAAGGCATGATGTAATGACCCCCTCTCCTTTTCCTTTAGTCAATATTTGCCTGCAGGGTCAATACATTACAATATTGACTTCAAAGTATTCAATATTTTTTTGCCTTTTGAGTGTGTTGGCTTCAAGTGCATGTAATATTAAACCTGTTGGTTGAACTGTTGGTCTAAAACTTACTGCCTAAGTAGTTTCAGGCTTGGATGCCTAATCCATGTAGGGCAGCTTTCAAGGCATGTGATAATATCACAACACAGCTGTAGGCAGCTTTCTGAGGTGAACTATTTAATCTGCAGTCTTTTCTCCCAGCTTTCTAATGAGCGGTGGAATTTGTCCCTTGGAGTGCAATGGGATTATTGCCCCCTCTCCTTGCTCCCATCATATTTGCTCTCTGCAGGACCTTCTGGTGACTGTAGGTTATGTGGACAAATCTCAGCCCCAGCCACTCCCGTCTCCCATGTGCGTTTCTGCTGCCTTTACATCTGTGCTCTGTTGAGTGTGCAAAAGCAGCTCAAAAAGCGAGATACTACTTCATGTACTCAAAGTGCAAACATGGCTTAATAAAATTAAATTAAAAAAATTCACATAATCGCGCAGGACAAGTTGGTGCTCACTTACCTGGACTGCCAGCTGGGGGCACGGTGGGCTGAGTGGCTCTCCTGAGACCTTGAACCTTCTCACGCTTCCTCTTTGCCTGTATGTTTCCATTCCCACTCTGCTGAAATCTAGCGCTGGTGCCCATCAGAAGGGCACATGGGCAGATGCATATTGACGGCAGCTGTGAACCATTTATCTTTCAAAAATGTGACACTCCAGAGGAGGGCTTTGATAATATTCTTTGCAAGGCATACAGAGAAACTGGATTGTCAGCAGCATGGTATCTTATTACGTTGCCTTTTTTAAAAAATTAAGACAAGAAAAAATATTTATGGATACCAAGAAGTTAGTGAGTTCCTCTGAAGAACCAAATGTTATAATTAGGAATCCACTGCACTTAGAAGTATTCTACAAATAAGCACCTCAAATCTAGCCTAGCCCTTCCAGAGAAAACAAAGGTCAGCAGGCTGCTTTGAGGATTAGCAAACCAGAATTTCTTGGACCAAGATACTAATTACTTCCGAAGCTGAGGATGATTGCTACTTCCAAATCCAAATTGTTGCCAAAACCTCATGATAAACCTCAGTAGTGCTCCTCTCTAGCCTAACTTTTGAATTAAGATACTTCTAGAGGGGACTCTTAATTAAAGGATAAAAAGCCTAATATAAAGGGAAGGCAGGATAATTGTGGGAATATTCTGCTTGTGGAAAGCTACACTTCTGCATAGCCTGATCCAAAGTCATTGAATACTTCCCAGGTCACCAGCAGCAATTTGGGCTCAACAGGAGTGAAGCTGGAAACAAGTGCAGCTCTGAGAACCCAAAAGCATGTGTGACCTGGGAAATGGTGTCCTGCATTGCCTGTGTGCTTGTGAGGTGGGGTCCCATATTTCTTGCTTACTGTTGCCTGACAGCAAAAGGATGAGGACTAGGCTCACTATTACAGACTCCTAGTTGGAAAGATTTATCCACATGGTTTTTAAGGGTTTTCACATATCTACTGCTGTACTTGAGCATTCACTTGTGTACGTATTCACTCGTATGTTGTAGCCCCAGTGGCTGTGAATTTGGTAGTGTCCTGAGAGACTGTGGTTTTCATCTCAATGGAAGAGACGGAAAGAAGCATCGTTTTTGTGAGATCTAGATTTAAAGCAAAAAGGTTACAGTAGCACTGGGAGAGTGGGGAGAGGGGTTAGAGTTAAATATGTCGCCAGTTAGCTTCTACCTGCAGCCTACTGACTTCCTTGTTCAATTTCAGGGAACTTTGAAGTGGGTGTTCACATCGCAGACGTAAGCTACTTCGTACTGGAAGAAACGGCACTGGATGAAGTAGCGAGTGAAAGAGCAACTAGTGTCTATCTAGTGCAAAAGGTGAGGACAACTTTTCCTTTTTTCATCTGACAGCTGTGTCTTCCGTTTACCATAAAGTCATTTTAAAGGTTCGTTTTCAGACTCCCACACAGCCAAACCTAGCTATTATGGCAGCAAACCTACAAAAATGAATAAATTGAGGCAAGCACAAGAGATAACATAGCTGCTGACTACCTCGGAGCTTACAGAGAGAGCAAGGGGTGAAACAGCAGTTTGTGACCCTGTGTCTGTGGGCAGAGACCCAGGTGTGTCAGGGCTTGCCAGCTCAAGAGCAGCTCCGTGTGTCTGGGACTCTGCTGACCTGGGGCTGGTTCAGGACCCAGAGCTGCATGGCTACATTTGTACTGTGCTGAGCCTAACAGACCCGTGCTGGCTCGCCTGCTTTGCTGTTGGGAGCTTGATATTTGCAGATGTGGTGGTGGTGGAGAGTTTTGTCTTTCTCTTCAGTGCAATAGTACTAGCTAATCCCTCCCAGAAGTGGAGGCATGGCAGAGCAGGGTATAAAACACCCTGTGCAATCTCACATCTTGAGGTACAACAGAATGTTCGCACTCTTATTTTATTGGGGTATCCCAAATACTGGAGAAATTATCTTTCATCATGCAGTGAAAAGATACTTGAAATTGTGCACGTCTTAGTGTAACAGAATCAAATGTTAAAACTGACGTTTAAAGTTGACTTCTACACTTTAGAAATTAACAGGTTCAAGTTTAACATTATCAGAAAGGAAACATCCAGGTTTTGTCTGTGGCTGTCTCATTTTCAGTTGAATGTGCAGAAACACTTCCTAGCTCATCAGATACCACTGGCGCTGTGCATGTAGGGAAGCTGGGCAGCTCTGCTGGTAGTGTCCTGTGTCGGCTTTGAGGCATCAGCTGCATGCAGACGAGTACTGAGGCAGGCTCATAGGAGCAGATTAATCTGCCTCTCCCCACACTCCCATTCAGTCAGGCTGAAGTCCTTATCTCTGCAGCCCTTTCCAGGATGACAGGGCATCTTTTGTGTAATAAATAACGATATCTTACTTGCTACTTAGGATTAGGAGTGATTCTTCCCCTTCCTTCCTGGATGTTCCCAGGGTTGTTGTAGCCCACGGAAGTGTTGTGGCAGTATTTCCAAGTCAAAATACTGTGATTTGAAGGCATGTGATTTATTTTTTTTAAAGGGAGAAGGAAGATTTTTATATAGAAAGGAGACATTTTTAATGAAAATCTAGTTGAATGCAAAAGCTAATTGAATTTTCTTTCAAAGTGCGTTTTCCCCCCAGCACTACCAGTCAGTCATGTGCGATGCCAACATACGTTATCTGTTGCCTGTTATCTTCAATTGCTCTTCCAACTACCATGGCCCAGCAGTCAGGATTAGTGTTTTACCCACACTTCTGCCCTGCAGAAAATATATTTTATGAGTGCAAACTAGGTTAGAGGATGAAATGGTCAATATTTTAATTGCAAGAGATGAAAAGGAGAGAGGGGATGGGCAAAGGAAAGCAGCCAGGCTGTCTGAAACAAGATGGTAGCATGACTGTTGTAGAAAATATGCTTTCCTTTGATGGAACTGTTTCCTAAGACAGCTGTGATTCTGCTAGAGGTTAGCACCATGCTAATCCTCCCAGAGAAGTTAAATAAAGCCACATGTTTAATTTTCCTGAACCATGTATCCAGAAGGGGAGTTATTGTGTAATTGCTAGTGGTCTGTTTAATAAAAGTCAAAAGTTTTTGAAAGAAGAGTGTATCAGGTTTTAAGAAGCAAGAAAACCTAAACAGTTTCCTCTTTTTTGGCACATCTTATAGTGTTATTTTAGGTGTGAAGCAGCTCGAGTGAGAGGTCAGCCATAAATCCCTATAATATTTTATTGGTCCTATTTTATACTGGAGATCAAAGATCGGAACTGTAAGCCTGTCTTCACATTGAGTCCAAGGACTTCGAGACACTCACTTTTGACACCAGCAGGTTGTCAGGGTGTTGATATTTTGATAATCTCAGGCCGAGTAATAAAGAGTGGCTCAAAATCTGAATTCATGGAAGTGTTGATACAACTCTTGAGCAGAAATCTTGGCTCATAAACAAATTGCTTATTTCCTTTGAGTCTCTTTTAGTGTATAAGCAAGCAGCTTGCTGAGCCCACCCCATTGTTGGACCTCAGTGTCCTCCTCCCAGCTCTGGGGAGAGCAGCTGATGGAAACTCTCTGTTAATACAATCCCTCCCCATCGGGCTGGTGGTGGGAGAAGGCGTCACCTCGGGGGTCGGTGGTGGTTGTAACCAGCCCGAACCAAGCGTGAACGGGCAGCCGGAGCAAGATGCCAGCAGAATGGGGTTGTTTAAAACTGCCCACGTGACTTTGTGCAAATAAGGGGTCATTCTTAACCAGAGTTTGTTCCCTTTTCCCTTTGACTGACTGATCTTCCCCTTCCATTCCTTGAAAAACTGCTACAGCAAATCCATTGATGCGAGGCACTGGCTAACCCACTCTGAACCTGGTCAGTAAGTAGGTCCTGGCTGCAGCAGAAGTTTCTGATTTTTGAAGAGAAACATGAGTTTTATCATCCCAGCATGCATTTGCTACCTCCCACTGCCCAGCTCCCTAGGAATGAGTCCGAGGCTGGAAACTCACATTTGATTTCTGGAAGCACTTTATTAGCTGAAGAGACAAAACAAAACCAAGGGCTCTCACAAGCAGGAGGTTGGATCTTCCTGTGTCCAAACCAAATCCGCTTGCAGAGGAGCCAGCTGCTAAGCAGTGTGGCTGGCCTTGGTCACAGGTCCATGTGTTTTGTAACACTGAGATGATGATGCATAGGAAACCCCCCAGCCCTGGTGGTGCCTTCTCTTACTTTGGCTTTCCCTTGCTGCCCACTGCTTTGGTGTGCTGGGATGTGGGGCTGCCTGCGGGGAGAGCTGACAGCACAGAGGGGGGCTGTGGGCAATGCCAGAGCACTGAGGCTCAAGCTGTGTACGGCAGTGCTGGAGACTTCACATGTAGGACTTGGAAACAGGGAGAGAGAAATCCTCTGCCTGTGATTTGATATGCAGACCCACGGCTGTGAGCATTGTGGATATCAGAGCCTTTCACTCAAGGAACTGCCCTTTCCAGTATCTCTTGCGCCCTGCTAGGCTTGTGGGGAGAGATTATGTCTTCTGTTAGCCTGACTGATAGAGGGGGATGAAAACCAAACAAGCTCTCATCACCCAAGCCTTTCTTCAGCCCTGGTTTCTATGATACATTCGTTAGAAAGGATTTCCTGGGGGCTGTAGGTCCTTTTTTTCATTATGAAAGTTTTTTCCTCTAGCCCTGCTGGGTCCTTCCAACTGCATTTCTAGATTCAGCTACATTTATGCACCCCCCTATTCCAGCTTTATGATCCCTGTATAAGCCCAGGTGACTTTTATTTCTACCTGCAGTAAAATAAAGCTGAATGATGTGATCCCCAAGATAGGCACTTCCTTAGCAATTAGCTAAGGAAACCACTCCACGCTGGAGGTGATAAGCCTCGGCAGTGTGTCAGCTAGCTGGATTTCTGCATGCTGTGGCACTCCACATGGCAGCTGGCAGACGCTGGTTTCTCTTGGCAGACAGTCACGGGAAGGGCAAAGCATTTAAAAGATGCTGGGCAACCTTGGGATTATTTGAGGTGATGCTATGCAACCCTGATATTTTGCAAATCTGGGTTAAAGACATACTTAGGGAAATCTCCTCTCGTCCTGTGTCTCCTTCAAAAAGAGATGGAGATAATCCTGTTGCAAAAGTATCTTCTGGGCAGCCCCTGGGATAACTCCTGAAACATCTCACTCTCCAAGCGTGACGCAGTTGTGACATCTTTGTATGTTAAATGCTGGGCTTGCAACTACTAAGAATCCTTTCAGCCTGTGACCATATCATGTTAAGGAGAAAGGAAGTGTGTATTGATAACTTAAACTTCTGTGCTTTGTGACAGTTGATTTATTCTCAGTCTAGAGTGTGAAAAGGAATCGTGATGTCAAAGCAGAGGGAGGCAGTTAACCAAGACTGCCATGATGCTGAACACAGGTGTTTTCTTTTAATTCAGTCAGGTAGGCAAAATTGAAATATCCTCAGTGCAAAGTCACAATGTCTTATGTATGTATTTGTTGAGCTCAGGAAAAGGTTGACTGAATCCTTGCTCTCCTGCAAGACTTCCCCCAAGGCTTGGGTTAAGTTACTTTGCCTAAAGTTTCTCTCCTGTAAAACAAGGGTAGCACGGGTTGATGCTTCCCTATTTCACAGTAGGTTTGTTATAGCTAATTGCTTGGTGAGTGCTTAGTGCTGTAATCATGATCTGAGTTAAAGCTTTGCTTGTGTTTCACATCACCGAAAGCCCTTCCATAGAATTATAGCCTCTTGAATCGGATATTAATCCTGCTCAAGTACACTTAAAACAAGCATCCTGTTGTTTTGTTTGGGCTATTCTTTGTGGATGGGCTTTCGTGTTTCGTGTAGGCATTTTTCTAGCAGACTGTTACTGCTGCAGGAGGTGTGAGGGGAAAGAGGATGTGTTAAAGCACAGAAATATTCAATAAGTACAGTGCATCGCCAGATAATCAATCACAGAGCAGGGGAGAGACAGAAAATCTAGTAACTGCAGCTTTTAATTTGGGTGGAAAAGGGCATGGGAGCTTTTATTAAATTACTAGCACTTTGTTCACTGTGACATGAACTTCAGGGTCTCACGGTGGTCATGGGTGATCTTAGGCAGGCAGGGATTTCCGATAGTCTATAAAGCTATTTTGTCTCCTTTCTGGTATGGGTTGGCACCGCTTTTGCTAAATTTATAACCTTGTGGTGTGGGTCCTTCCTGGCAGCATGGCAGAGCTCACGTACTGATTCTGTGAGTTATGAATGTACCAGTATTGTTAACATACTGTTCACAACTGGAATAACAGAGTTGACGGCCTTTGTGTTGCGGGAAACAGCTTATCATAATCTGTGCCCTTGTGACCTTCCAGCTGAACCAGTGCTGCTGATTCATGTTGTAAGTGACTCCTTGACAGTCACAGACCGTACAGTTAACCTTTTGGCATTAATATGCGCTGCAATTAGAATGGATTTATAGCCATTGTCTGATGCCAAGCCACAAATGTGATTAAATATTTTAAGAGTCTTTCCTTCAAAGTGAAAGGTAAATATGAAGTGTATGCACTTGAGGAGAAAATGGATACCTGAGACTTCTTTTCTTACCATTGTAAGTAACAGTTGTTCCCCTGGAGTCTGGGTAGATAAAGTTATCTCTGAAATCACCAAATAGATGTCACAGAGTTTGGAAGAGCTGAGAGTTGCATGCCAGTTGGCTTCCTGCTCTGCTATATTTACAGGGTGGTAGACAGAGCAATCAAAATGAAAACTAAATTAGATAGCTAAAATATTTTATGGCAACCAAGTAGAGCATTTCTCTGTGTTCTTCTGGGAAGCACCAGCCCACATTGCTACTCAAAATAAACAAATAACATGGTCCTTCTAAGACGGCAGTTACTGCTTCTTCACAAATGTAAATAAGGAGAAGGGAAATAAGTATGTGAAACTCTAATAATTAGGTTTGCTTCATGAAACAGCTGCTAAATATTGGCTTTACTGCAGCCTTCCCCTGAGTAATAGCTCAGGGATGGTAGAAACACTTGGAGCTGCTCAGGTTTGCTCTACTGTGAATATGCTGCAAAGCTTTTGCTTTGTTGCTGTAGTCAAGTGAATAATTTGTGGTTTGTTAATTCAATGTTCAGCAGCAGAAATATTGATTAGTTGTAGGGAATTAGGGCACAGTTAAAAAAATCCCTGCCAGAAATCTCTGTTGGCTGACATTTTGTTCAAACAGAGTTAAGTATAGTAAAATATTGTCCTTCTGTTTGCAAACGCCATGTTCAATAGTCATAAACCAGGTGCTTTTGTTTATCTCACAAACGTCTACATGTTCCTGTCTGTGCTGCAAAGCATGGCTCAATCGTACTTAAAGCCATGCACCACTCCTGTGATGCACGGGAGAAGTTTCATTTGTGCTTTGCAGGGAGCAGACTTGCATTACTTACCTAGTTACACAGTGTTCAGTGTCAAAGCAAGAAACAGTTCCCAAATCCAAGCTCTTCAGCTCCTGGCTGCCAGGACCATGTTTCTTCAAGTTTCCTGATGTCCTGAGTCTTTCTCATTCTTCCCAGTGCTGAAATGACAGGGGAAAGAAGTGGAAAACAGAGCAAACTTTGTGACCTTAAAAGCTGCAGGGTGAAGTGTTTGCATAGCTGAGGATGCAGGATGCACCAGGACGCTTACTGCCTTCCTTGGAAGGGAGCACTGGGAATGATTCTCAGGTTGGAGACTGGCAGCTCCCTCTGGTCTCGCTGAGGGATGGGGTTGATGTGAGTGTTGGTGGCCTTAGCTGTGTCTGACTTCTTCTCATTTCAGAGGATTTGGTTTACTTTTTCAGTCCGTGCCAGCACACTGTTTGCTGTGTGATGTAGCTCTGGCGTGGGTGATGCATCTCAGAGCTATGATGTAGCCACTGCTGCCAAAGAGAATGTGATCCGGAAGGTTTAATACATTTTCTCCTTTTATGTAGTTAAGCCTGTCTTTTACCAACTGATTAAGGAGGCTTGGTCACAGACAGGTATCTACTAAAAGCCCATATCTCATCAAGGCTCTTTTCTGTTCTCTTCCAGGTGATTCCAATGCTTCCCAAGCTGCTCTGTGAGGAATTATGCAGTCTCAATCCCATGCAAGATAGACTGACGTTCTCTGTGATGTGGAAGGTGACTCCAGAAGGCAAGGTACCTCAAGCAGCAGGCAGTCATCCTGCTAACCAGTCCTCCCTTGGTTAGCCAGCCCTTACTCTTGCTAACAGAGTGATAAAAATGCCATCCCTATAACACTCGGGTGGATAGCAAAGGACTTGTCGGTGAACAGTACTGGAAGATGTAGAACTGTCCCTGTATCTTGTCTTACTGATGAGATACCGTGGAACTTCCAAATGGAATAATCTCACAACATGGTGGGGAACGGAGAATATTTGTATGAATCTCAGGAACAGAGAATTTCTTGCTCCTTACCAGGTCACCCATCCATTTAATGTCTTATCTCCAGCAGCAACCCAAAGCTAATGCTTTGGGTGGGACAAGAAGTTCCCCCTGACTCCAACCCTGCCTTGTGCTCATAGGCAGCTGTGCAATGCGGTGGTTGTGGGCAGTATCCCTCAGTGGCCTCTCTGGTCTCTCTGGTAAACAATTTCATTCTTCTTCAGAGCTGCAAATCACATGGATCCAAATAAAGTGTGATAGCTCTTCAGCAAAGGCACAGCTCCATCCTCTGCATTTCTTATTTCCAGGGAGCAGTTCTGGAGGCTATCAGCGCAGCAAGCTGCCTTCAGCTGCCTGCTAGCTCTCCCCAGGTCTTCATTCCTCTCCCACACTCTTTTGTAACCCTAACAATCTCCTCTGGTAATCAAAGGGTCACCTTGCTAATCAAGAAGGGCTAAAGACTGCCGCTGTCAGAGGACTCTCCAATATATGTGAAGTACACTATTTCTACTCCAAATTGTTTTTTTAACCAATGTCGTACTCATGCGCAACTCTGTGGAGAGTATTTCTTGTGCCAATTAGGTAACTTTTCACAAAGATTAACTTTACTTCCTTACTATTGTCCATGCTGCTCTAAAGATTACTGCATCTTGTTTTGTGCTTTAGCAAAATGTATTTGCAGTCCTATACCTGTATTTCTCCAGCAAGTCCCTGCCCTGGCACTGAGGTGGGTTTTATTTGTTTATTGTGAAAAGCGTTCCACTTCCTATAGCGACAGCATGACTACTCATGAGGCTTTCTAATAGTAGCTACTTGGCGAGACTTTTATTGACTCTGAGTGGTCTTTGAATGGCTAATAGTCAAGTCTTAATTAAAATAAGCCTTTAATTAAATCTTATCTCTTGTCCCCTGCAATATATACATTATTTGCTTTTCAGTGTTCAGGCCAGCCCTGTCTGAGCAGTGAGAAAATAGAGGAGCTGCAGCATCTGCTTTCTGCCTGCTCGGGAAGCTGCTCTGTGGAGGAGCAGTGGTGTGCCCCTCGGAAAGCAGGCTGCCTGGGGCCAGCTCAGCAAACCGGTTTCTCCCAGGAGGCTTTTCAGGACTGCAGTCTTAATTGAGGTCACTTGATTTGCATATCAAGTGAAAGCCAGAGAAGAATTTACTCCTTCCAAGAGGAAAAGTGGTTGTAGGGCTCTTGCCCAGCAGGGCATTCTTCTAAGAGCTTATGTCTTGAATTGGGACAGAATGTGTCTCCTGTATTTCTAGGTGTTACTATGGCCTAATCTCAGTGTAAGCAGGATCACATGCTCTCCCAGGCTCTGCTGGGTGAAAGGGAGGTGAGTCAAAGGCCCCAGCACAGCCTTTGAACCTCAGCTGGTGGTGGACCGCCTTGAGAACTCCAACATCGAGGACAGGACATTCTTTGGTGAGGGACACGTGAGGCCAAAGGGCACTCCATTGCACCCCGCGTGCCTGGCAGTATTGTAACCTCGAGCTTGCAAAGCAGGGCGCAAGAGCCCTACTAGAGGTGAGAGATGCTCTGTGCTCCCATTGTTACTGTTCCAAAGCAACTAGGTATAGAGCTAATGCATCTACCAAGGAAAAGCCATGCAGATTCCTCACTGGATTACGAATATTGATAAACTGTTGGGATTTTAAATTCTTGTTTCTTTTAGAAAAATGACGCCAATCATCTTTCTCGGGGACAGGCACTTTCTTGGTTTTATTGCTTTTGGGATCTGGAGTTTTTTTCTTCTAGTTTTCATAGAGTGTAACAAAATGTTGCCTAAGCAGCTCCACATAGCTTGGTGGACTCCAGTGGGATAGTGTGACATGATGTATCTAAAATGACTTTCCAAGGGCAGAGGCGTTAACCATATTGTTGCATCTGTGCTGTTCTTCAGAAGCAGAGCTGGGCGTTTGTAGGAACAGCGTAGCACGTTCTTGTTCAGATGCAGTCAACAGAAAGATATTTGAAAACAAACGATGCAACTCTCTTTTTAAGTTGCCTGCTGACGTCTTAAGCACAGCTCTGCTGGTTCCTTCTACCAGTGAGGAAGAAAAACTGCTTCAGTCTCAAACAACCTATACAAACAATGTGTCTTTCAAGGCTCAAAACTCTGTTGTCATGAGCCAGAACGTCATACGGACACTGCCTTGCAGGGAGAAAGTCCTCAGCCTCCTGCACAGCTATGTCACACCCTCACAAGAGACCCGTACCACCAGGGACTGTGCTAATGGGAGGGTTTCAGCTGAGCCACACTGGCTGCCATCACAGGGTGTGCTGGGGACTACAGTTTTTTCTTAAAAGCAGCCAGAGCTGGGGGAAGCCTTAACATAACCCTAGAAACGTCTCAGATGCTGGTAGTCTGTCTGGAGTCTGGGTGCGCCAGGTTTGCTGTGGTGGGGGAGACCTTGCAGACCCGTCTTGTGGGCTGCTTGTTGTAATCTTCAAGTCCCAGCTCACAACCCCCAAATGGAGCTCCTCCACACTGCTTTGCCCATCTGTCAGCCACTGGTATGTGGGCCAGCCAGCCTTGTGCGGCTTTCCCTGCAGAAGAGCTAGCCTGTTCCTCTGGTGGGGTTTCCAAACGAGGGACACAAGGCTATGGTTACCCAAAGTCTGCTTGGATGGCTGCTGGAGGCAGAGACAGAGGGCATTTCCAGGAAATATTTGGATGGTGGGTAGAGTGAAGTTAGCCTGCTGCAGCAAGGCTGGATCTGGTAGCTCTGGTCACTACACAGAGGGATTACTGGACTGCATGGGTCAGGATGCATTCAGACTCCATTCCTGACCTATGTGACATGTCTTTAATGCATCCAGGCAATCTTGGTGAGAAGGTGTTTATTGGGTACATTAATAAGAGATCTCTTGGGGTCATTACTGTCCAGTTTACACCAGTTAGAGCTGTTGCAGGAGTGGAAAGTGGATGCTTTGCGTCTGGGGGTGGCTTCTGGTTTAAAATAAAATAATTTTATAGGTGATTTCTAGATTATTTTCCTCTAGATTCCAAAATATTTTGGAAGCTCAGAAATGTTCCTGGCTTGAGTTTGGGCCTAGGACCGTAGGCATGATCAGAGAAACAAGGGGTCAGTGAGGGGCCATCTCTTCTCCAGACCCACCAAAGTCCTACTCAGACACATCGCGAGTGCTAGTGAGACACTGGGGTTCCTGCAGTAGTCCTGAAAGCAGTATTTTAAAGCCAACCCCTCATGGCCTGCTAGCCACACTTTTTAATTAAAGAGATGGAATACAGTCTGCTGTGGTTTGGATAGGAGATCCTTTCTTTCGTGTGCGTTGCCTGTTGCCACTCCTGCACTTAGTAACCTTTGAGTCAACTGCCTGATTCCAACTCCGAGCAGGCTGTAGTTCTTTGAGCTCTATGAAAGAGGGAAACCAGGTAGAACAGGGAAATCCAAGCAGTTCCCTATGTATATGCACAATACAATGTGCACATACATGTTACCAGACACTAAAGAATCTATATGGGCAAAAGGCCTGGCAGTCTCAGTATGAGGAGATCTTCACTTGAAGATCAGAGTCAGTGATGAGGTCTGGTGGTGTTCCTTCCAGTGTTTGTACAACTTCCCAAACTTCTGTACAGTGAAAGAGTAAGTCCTCAGATGACTTTCCAATTTTGCAGATCCTTGATGAATGGTTTGGGCGGACAGTCATCTGCTCCTGTGTGAAGCTAAGCTACGACCATGCGCAGAGTATGATTGAAAGCCCTGGGAAGGTGTTCTCACCTGAAGAACTACCCCCTGTCTCCCCTCAACACTCGATAGCCGAGATCCAGCAAGCTGTACTGAACCTTCATCATATTGCCCAGCACCTCCGCAAACAGCGCTTCATCGATGGTGCTCTGCGCTTAGACCAGGTGAGTGTAGTCCGACCCCTGAAAGGGGCTTCTGCTCCACTGAAGCAATTTCACGTTGTACTCCCTAAGAATTTCCTGATCAGTCTAAAAACACTTCAGGGAAAAGTCACAGCTGGAATAGAAAGGCAGGTTTGTGTGCCAGCATCTTAAGAGCAGCATCAACTTAAGTACCAAAAGCACTAAGTAAAGTAGGATCGAAAGGAAAAGTCCCCGATTTTCAAGGAGTGGTTCATCTTTCAGCATTTTTCAAAATCCTAAAGCCTGGTGGACTGGGTAGCTCATACAGTGAAACAAATCATGACGGTGTCATTCATTGTCAGGCAGTTCAGATACCCTTAGTGCACATTGCACTGTGAAAGGCTCATCCTCACATTTGTTTCTCTGCTTGCAATACTCATGTTTTCCACAGCTTTCATAGCAATTCTTTGTGCAGGGAAGATGACTAAATGTTATCTAAGCTAGTACTTAGAAGTATTGGGTGTGTTTCAGAGAAAGAAATAGTAGCAAGGGGGTTTTCTGTCTGGGGTGATTTAAATAATCTTATATCAGCTGTGGTGTGTGTCACTTCTATTTTACAAGTAGATCCAGATATTTTAGATTATCACAGCAAAAATACTTTTGCATTTGAGGTTCAGCTGCTCTGAGATGGCTTCGGACAGTTTTTTTGGGGTAGGAGGTTCCAGTAATTTGTAGAACCCAGTGGCTTTCCTGAGCAGGAGACAAAATGGTTTCCTAACATAAGGAAGCTCTATTGTTCCGTTGTGCAAAATGAGCATGAGTCAACATAAGGGTATTGCTGAGAAAAAAGCTAGCGTACTGAAATATGTAAACAGGGCTATTGTATGTAAGAGGTATGTTGTAACCCTTACATTTTACTCAGCATTGTAGCGTGGTCTCCAGTTGCAGGAAAGTCTAGTTTTAGAGAAATCATTACAGAGCAACGAGATCAAGGAGTGTCTGTAATCAGTGACCTTCCCCAGTAGAGCACGTGGCTTAGTCTGGCGAAGCTGCTGTGAAGAGGAGGCAATGTGCTTTTACCCATGTCTAAGATGGACAAGATGACACATTTGTATCTTGAATTCCAGTAGAGGAGATCGGGGTTATACTTTAGGGTAAACTTACTGTTGTAGGCATGGTGGTGCCTGAGGCCATCTTGCCTACATCTGTTATAGGAGGACTTGGAGGACTGGCTAGACACATATAAGTGACCCTGGAGCAAGGGCATTTGCTCAAGGTCCCTCCTTGCTCAAAGGAAATAATTCTTAGAATTATATTCAAATAATTTTTGGAAATCAGACTCCCACTTTGAAGTCATGCAGAGTTTTGTTGAACCTCTTTCAGAACAGAGGCTTCCTTCTCTGAGGTTTATCACACAATGGCTAATAAGCTGGGCTTTTGTTCCCAAGCACACTCTGAATGCTAGAGAAACATAAAAAATCCAGCCTTTGCACTTGATGAGCTAACTGGGAAGCCTTGGAGATGTTTGGGCTGGAACAACAGTCCACAGTGACTGGGAGCTGTGGTCCAGAAAGGTCACCAGCTGCGTTCCACAAGTCACTACAGTGTAGTGCTGAGCAGTCGCCATGTGTGCCCGAGTACCTGTTATCAAACTAACCTCAGGGAAAATATGTTTTAAAACAGCTGTGACATTTTCAATGGGGAGATTTGGCTGGGGAAGCATCCTGTTCTGGTGATACCCCATAAAAGAATAGCGGTGTTTTGTTCTGCTCTGTTGCCATTACAGAGGAGCTGTTAAAGAGAACATATTGGAGCATCATTTGTGAGACCCAGGTTAAAAGCCACTGCTAAGGGCATCAGAGAGGGCTGATGCCTGCTCAGCCTAGTTCCTAATCAACGTGATAAAGTGAGTTATATCTCACAAGTGGCACTTTGTCCTGTGCAGAATCTTTCTCACTGGCAAGAGTGTCAGCGAGAAGTAATGGTCTTCGAGAAGGAAGTGTATTTTAGTGCAGGGGACACTTTAACCGTACTTGCTCTGTTCAAGTACTGCCTTGATAGTTGTATTTTCATAAACTACACCCTCCCAGCACATGATGGAAGCAGTTACGGTAAGGCCTGAGTACAAACAGTATGTGAGGGACAGGTGTGTGGAGGTGGCCAGTGGTGTATGGCTGGACAAAGCAATCTGCAGCTTTTAATAGAAGGAGATGAGTCCCTTTGCCTTTGCTCCCCTGCTTCCCTGAGTTCCCACGGATGCACTTGTGCGCTGGGTCCGACTTCCAGCCCCAAGTGAGCGAGCAAGGGTGGATCCGAATGGAAAACACACCTTTTTCTAATCGCTGGACCTCTCACTGATTTCCTGTGAGTAATGTAAATCCTGAACAATGGAAGACAAACTCCAGCAGGAAGCTAAGGGCAATGAATTATCAGATTACAAATAAGTATGTGACTGAAGGAAATGATCATCCCACAGTCTTAAGGGAGGGGGTGGCTGGCCATGGATGACTTCTGTGCTGCTTTTTTTCCAGGGGATGTGAGCCCTCTTCCTATATATTGCATTATGCTTGAGAGCTTCTGCCTTGGGGTCACTCCTGATTGAACAGTGATGGATTTTTTTCTTACTTCCACCCTGCCATTTTTCAGTGTAATATGCTCTTGTGCTTCCTGTTGTTATTAAGAAAACCAAGGGGGCAAGAATCTCCCATCCTGCTTTGCCACTGGCTATGCTGGCCTTGGGGTGGTGCTCCCTGTCTGCCTCAGTTCCCTCTTTGGAATGATATGGATCTAGCCCATAGTATCCATATAATTTAGGATTTATTCCCCAAAACTAAGAACATCTCTCAGATGAAGCCATTCATGAGCATGTATTTATAACAGCAGAAATACTGGCTGACCGGGGAACTCCTTGCAGCCGGCATCGGATGGCTCCAGTAAGATGCAGCAGTGTCAGGCTGGCTGTGCCGTGGTGAGCAGAATGTTTTCTGTTTGAATGTTGCTGCTGAATTTGTATGACCTAGTGTGAGAGCGGCATCTGCTCACCCATGGTTTCATCTTTTAGCAGTAATTTTAGTAGCAGGAATCTCCGTAGCTCAACAAATAAAAAATATATTTTATTTTTTTAATGACTTGGGAATTACATATCAGGGTCACGCAGAAGACCTTGAGACAAATTACAGAGGTAGCACACGGTCTTGAAAGCTTAGGATTTGTGGATTCAGTGGCAGTATATGTGTCTCTTTGGGGCTGTGTAATTTTGAATTCCTGCCTCAGTTCGGTCCAGGCCGTGGCAACCTACATACCTGTCGCTCTTTCTCCACCTCGGTTCCTTTCATGCCTCTGCAGAGGTCTGTAGGGGAATCCTGCTGCATTGGACCTTGGGTCTGCGGACCTTCTTTGCAACCAGAGCTGCGTATCTGTCACTCCATGGGATCTTGCTGTCCGCATAGGCCCCTTCTGGGGCTTTTTCCATAGAATATGGTTTCCTGTGTTGCCTGCCAGCCTCCTAGCTCCAGAAGGCAGCTGATCACTGAGTTTTAGAGGTTTAAAGTCTTTGCACCTTCAGCGGCTAAGGAGCTTATGAAACTTTGTCCACACAGACAGAGATTAATGTATTTCTTTTCCTTCTCATTTAGAGCTGCAGTTTTTAGTTGTAAAGGCAAGAGGTGCCTGGTACTGTGACTTTGAGAAAATATGTTCAGATATTTACATTGTCTTACCCCCGCCACACTCCTTCCTGCCCAGGACCATGAAATGCCACCCCTGTGCTGTCCTCTCACAGCTCGTGGTGCACCCACACTATAAACTGGAGCCGGGATCTGACCTGGTTTAAAAACCAAAGTGAGCACAACCCACAACTTTCCTTTTTTTTCCTGGCCAGGTTACTTTGAAGCTGGATCACTTCCCCAAACCACAGCTTTTAGAAACACTAGCCAGAGAATCAGATAGAAACTTGCTTTCAACAAAAACCGTCGTTTGCAGAAAAGCTCCTTAGCTCCAGCTTGCCTAGAGGAGACCTGCTGATAAATGGTTCTCTTTTTGGCTTCAGCAGTTTATAAATGAATCACGAGGACAGATGCCTACAAGAAGACAGGTTTAAAAGGATTTCTGTGCATATTTAAAATGAGAATACCCCGGGATGCTGATCTGTCTCTATGACAACTGTCTGTGAGCTGAGCAGTGGCTTTTGTGCCGGTGATTCTGCCTTTGCCAGCGCACTTACACCTGGGTGCTCAAAACATTGGCATTGACCAAAGTTCAGTGTGAGAACAACCCGAAGTGCATTTGTGTTAAATCAGTTAATGGCATTGAATTGTTTGCTAGAATAGCTTCTCTCCTTGTTTTCTGCGCAACAGGCATTCAGCTTTGCAGGTGTGTGTGAAAAGGGAAGAATAAAAGGATAAAAATTGCAAAGATGAGAATGTTACGCAAATTTAAGGGTTGAATTGCTAGTGAAATGGTCTCACTTCTGCTTGCTCGCAGCCTGTATGCCGTATCACTGCCTCATTGCCTGAGCAAGGGTTGCTTTTCCCTGTGGGTCTCTATTATTTTGAGTAACTTAAAGGTAGTAAAAATTGTGTTGTGATATCTCTGTACCACACTGGAGACCTTACCTACAGTCCTGTCCCGTGGCTGCAGGGGATAAGGAAGTAAGTGATCTTTGAGAATAGCTTTGTTTAATTAAAAGATTGGTGGGACTCCTGAAGTATTAGAGTATTTCTGCTGCAGGAAACATAGGGAAACAATCACAAAGACCCCGAACACCAGAATGCGTTCAGAATACTAGCTCCAAAACACTGAGGTATGTGGCATACTGGGATGTATTAACCGTTTCTGAAGAGTCGTTGAAGCTCTCAGAATTGCCTCTGCCTACTTGATGCAAACAGCTTTGAGAAGTTGACTCAAGCCATTCACACACGGAAAACGAGGAGGAGGAAGGACACTGTACACGCAGGGTGTGATACTATGCTGGGAAATTTCATATTTAGTTGTGGCTAATGTGATAGGACAGAAACATGTATTTTTAGACAGTTGCTCCTGCTAATGCCATTTAATTGGAAATCTCAAGAGCCACAGATTAATTACTATCACCATTAAAATGTTCCAATATGAATGACTGCTGGAAATAATTATGGGAAATCGTTTTGTCGTATTTCCTGCCTCATATCTGTATAGTAAGCGTTCAGGTCTTTTCTTGTGGAAGTAGTACATATTTCTACCATGGTTAAACAGCCATTGTGCACAAGATGCAGTATATTAATATATGAATTGAAGGCACTTTGGGTTGGCAGAACTCTTTGGACGGGAGAGCAAAGGGCTGTAATGTTGTATAGACATCATTTAACTGAATGTGCCTACATTTTCCCTATTAGTATGGTCTGAATTTATGTCTTAAAATGCTGTTGGGGCAGGAAGGCCATCCTGGCTTGAGGACTCCGTGGTGCGATCCTCAGGTGTTCTGGCCATGGCTGCTGTATGTGCTGCCCCTGCACACTCTCAATGCATGCACCTTTCTGCAGAGCTGTAGATGGCTTTGCTCCAAACTGACTCTTGGCTGCATCTCTTGGGGAGTATCACTTCGTTGGTTTTTTGGCCAGTTTCAGAGAGAAAGTTCTGGTGCTCATCACCTAGGATTTGACATTGGTACCAAATCCATCTCAGATTTGGTTTCCTCAGGGTAGGTTGAGGTGTGTACCTGCTTTGGCATTTGTTTTGGCCCAAGAGAAAATCCAAAAGGCTTATTTATAAGATCCTGAAAACTGCCATGATACCTCCCTAAAGAGGCTGTTGCAGCAACAGTACATGAATGTGACAGCAGAGGCGGGGTGGTCTGTACGTGCGGTGCTGTAAGATAAATGGAAATGCAGACTAAGGAGCTTTCACTATTCACTTCCTATCACAATTCCACCATTGTCTGCTCCTTCTCTTTGATGTCTGGTTAAAGAGACATCACTGATATCCAGAATGGGGACAGCAGGTGCTATACGATCGTAATGGAGAGTTGCTTATACTGCATGATACATAAGGCAGCTGGGGAGGATGTTGGATATATTTGGAGATTAATTTCCTTTGGGGATTTTATGTCTTTTGCATCGTCTCAGTTAATACGTCAAAATGAGCATGTAAGGCCAAACCTTTCTACCGGGGGATACTGCGCTTCCCCATAGGAGTAATCGAAATGCATTTGCAAAGGTGTGTTAATGAAGTAGGAATGATTTTTGGAAATGTCTTGCCTACAATATCGCAGGGGGATATGGTACTTCGCAGGCAAACATGAAATGTCACCGTTGTCACCAGGAACAGCTAATGGCTCAGGTCAGGCAGTTTGCTCATGCACTGGGGACGTGCACAGGAAGGAGGAGTTGTGGGATCGTGTTATGGAGGGGGTCTGTGTTGGCTGAGCATCTTTCTTCTTGCGTTGCCAGTAGGTTTTAAAATATTTTGATTAAATCAGGATTTTGAGTAGAAAGCCCTCCAAATATAATGTCTTGCCCTGGGATTTTAATGAAGTCCTCCCAGGGGTGTGAGTAGGATTGATGTCCTCGCACATGTCCTGCCGTTCCCCAATCATTCTTTTAGAGCTGAGCAGCTGTGTCCCAGCAGGAGCAGGTGGTGAAGTGGTCGAGCTGGCTCTGGCAGGAGGGGGGAGTCGGACGCTGGAGCACCGGGCTCGGCTGTAGAGCATCGTGCTGGGAGCCACTGCAGCCAGATGTCTGGGCAAACATGGCTGGGAAGGAGCTCCCCACACAGTGGTGCTCTGGCATTAATTTACCATCAGTAATGCAAGAGTTGGTTATGACTTTATTCTTCCTGGAGTAAATATTCCAGCCACTAGCTCAGATACTCAAATTCACCAGTCATGTATGAGTGTTTTTCTTCTGAACAGCTTAACCCTTGAGTTTTATTAAATCTTCCACAGACCTGCAAGCTCAGAAACTTCTCAAGAAAGAAGGGGTCTTAACGCTTTAATTTTGAGATGCTTTGTGACGCAGCAGCAGCTTCTTTCATCTGCCGGCCTCAAGAGCAAGTATCAGAGAGGAGGTTGGCTCCATCCTTCCAGGTGATGGGAATGGCACGAAGAGGTGAAGCAGTTGCCTGAGCTCATGCAGTGAGTCTGTGGCAGAACTGGCAGGACAGCCTTTTCTAATTCCCAGGCCAAATCCCACACCTCAGGCCAACGCTGACCGTTCTCTTCCTCTCACATTTATTACTGACAGCTATTGAATAAGAATTGGTGCTTTTTTGTTTCTGCTGTTTATTGCTGGCCTAGTTCAGGTCAGGTTTTTTTATCCCAGTTCCTAGCGGGTACTTCTCATATGCAGAGCAGAGAAAAAAGCCACAGCAGCGTGAAGGGCTGAGCTGTGGCCAGCATGTCTCTGCAACACAGAAGGAATCATCCTGTTTCACAAGTGGTCCCTCTCCCCAGTCCTTTCAGCTCTCAGGCTTTGCCTGCACGTGCCAGGGCCGAGCCAGTGTGCCGCTGTCCCATGGGAGTCTCTCTTGCTTGCATAGGACGGAGTTGCAGTGGGCAGGACTTAGTCATACCTTCCGAATTGCATGGCTTTTCCTATCGATTGAATCCAGTTGGTGGTCAGCTATTGTGGGGGCAGGGGTGAGCTGGCAGTTATCACATCTTGACGTGCAGGTAGGGTTGAAAGTGTTTGCAGGTACTCCAGATTCACACGTGAAGTAGACATCTCTTGGTTTTCTGGGGTAGCGGGACACTGATGGGTCTTGCCCACGCTTGTGTGGTAGGCAGCCTGGGGTCGCTTGCTTACAGGGACCTCAGACAGTGCCAAATAGCATCTCTAGGGGGGAAAGAGGGCATCCGTGGCAGGTGGTGTCTTGGTGTGATGGAATGTGTCCCAAACGTGAAGCTGATAGCTAAGATCAGAGAATTCAGAGCTTGATCCAGCTGAGCAAGCCACTCACTGGTGTTTGTGCGGTTGGTAGGCAGAGAAGTAGTGGCTTCTGCTGGTTATATTGAAAGAGGTTGAGGGTGGAAAAACTGGTTCTCAATGAGGCAGAAACAAACTGGTTCTTCCATGTCTCTGATAGCAAGGCAGATAAAACCCAGGGAAATGTTTGCGTAGAGGTGCAATGGGGTAAGCGCTGGGAGGAAATTCTTATTTTACGTTTTCTACTGAGGAAACAGTCCTTGCTCTGAGAGTCTTGCCCTCCAGTTGATGGTGTTTTTCTTCCCTGGTGATGAACAGACGTCATCAGAAAGTCTCTTGTTGTTTCAGATTCCGTTTATCACGTATTTGAAAAGAGACTTGACAAGAGTTTTTTTCGGGTATTAATTATAGCTGACTGCATGGCTAATCCATCATTCTCTTTAGATGGAGTCACTGGGTGTTGAGTGATGTAACTTCAAATGTGTTCCATCTGCCATAGGTGAAGATGTAGCAGCTCTTTGTCAGAGCGAGTTCTGTTTCACCTAACAGTAAGTGGAAGAAAGGCTAATTGTATGATGATAAAAGGCAATATTTGGAAGGAGATGAAAGATTCAGACATTGCAGTTCTGTGACTTCTCATTTCCAAAGTGAGAGGGGGGAAAAATTCTTACTTTCCATGACCACAGCTCTTTTTTATCAGGTGTCTGTGTCATGATCACTCCTTCTGAGTCCTGGGATGTTTTATCTTTTCTCATCCATAGCATATGGATGCTGAAGTACAAAGAAGCTCAGAAAGCACCTGTGGTTTCCACGGCTCTCTGAAATGAGGCTGCAAGAGTCTTAGCCAAAATCTCAGCAGCTGAGCAGAGGACAGAGCTGATCTTGCCCCATCTGAGGAAGCCAGCACTTGCTGAAGTCCACTTTCAGGTTTTATCTTTAAACATTCCAAGTCTAAGCCCACATCTCCTGAAATTATATGCCCTGCTAAAAGTTTGCAGTGATTCATTGGGAGTACAGTTTGTTGAGCAACCTCTTGGTTTTGTTTTGAAAGCAAGTGGCTTTGAATCTGTCTTGAGTAGTCTAGATTGCTTATCTTGCCCTTCTCTACATCATACGGTAATAAGGAAGTTGTTCAAGCTTACGAGCATAATCCAGGGTGTAGATTTTCCCTGAATACGTAATTGTGTAAAGTGGGAGTGTGAAGCACGTTTCAGGTAAGGTTGTTGGTCCACGTTGCACTTGTTTCTGAGATTTGTCCATATTTGAGATTTGAGAAAGACCTCCTTCCTGAACGTGCTCCTTCTTCGTGCAGTGCTGCGTTCAGTTGTGGGAGACCCTGTGGTTCGCTGTTGCTTCCTGCTTCCCTCTTGAGGCACAAACACCCATCTCTCCCTAAAGATACGTATTCACAAGCTGTTGTATTGTCAATGCCTTAAAACTTGACAGGACTATTAAACTTCGCCCTCTGAAGGAAATACATTCTTCAGTTTGGATCTAGGCTGGTAGCAGATATATTGCATTTGTGCTAATTAGTTACCAGCCAAACTGGTGACAGTCTGTTGCCCATCTGTGATGGGCAACCATTAAATTGATGTCACTTGAAAACTAAGCAAGAGGCAGTGAGAAAGTAGCCTGAAGAGTTTGTTGGACTGGAGTGGTTTGGGAGACTTCAGACATCTGGAAGAAACAAGCCATGCAGAATAACCATGAAGGGGGTTTTGTGGGTAATTCCGTTAACTGGACTTGAAAAACTTGTTTCTGTCACATAAATCCAAACTAACCAAACAGTCACTCTTGTTGTTTTTTTACAAAAAACCCACAATCTAGCCTGAATACAACAAAATTTAATTTGCGCCTTCTTTGACAATTGAAGTAAACTGGCCATGTCATGGGTTTGATCCCTCTGATCCTGCTGACCTTGGGGGACTGCAGAGCTGTAGCTTATTGGGTGTCTCACGGCAATGGTGAAATCAGCCTCTGACTGAGAAATTCTTAGTCCCATGAATCAACAGGAGGTTTTGCATTAGCTTTGAGGCTGCAGTTTCACCTCAATTTCAAGGTCTCTGTTTTAATCTCAAGGCTCTCCTTGTTTTTCTGAGAAGAAACCCCATTGATCCAGCTAGCACTTTGCTTCTGATTAGCATGTTAGAGCCTGACCAGCAATACTAGGAAATAAAATGCTTAAATAGTTAAAACAGGATTTTAAAAAATGTGATTTCTTAAATGTTTTCTCTGTCAGTGATGTGTTTAACAGGTATAGAAGACAGAATGAACTAAAACAGGCTTTGGCATTTTGGAAAGTGAGTCATTTTTTCTGTTGCATCATGTATAAACTTTTCCCTTCTCATGTATGTATGGTTGAAATTACTTTGAGGTTTTGAATTTTTACTTCAGCTCTGTTTTTTATTATTTTCAAACATTACTGAAAGTGATGGTTGATAGTCTTTAATACTGTGCTCACATTGCCTTGCTCTTCAGTTATTTAAAAAAAAAATAAGCCAGTGGGCAACATGCAGGTCGTTAAATGAGCTGGGGAGTTAATGGTTTCTCATGTTTAGTTAGGAGTAAGAGGTAGGTGTATTGATGGATCCGTAACGCGGTACCAAGGGATGCTGCTGTCAAACAGCCTTTGTGCAGGGGACCAACCTTGAAATCCTTTTTCAGTGTGGTCAGCTGTTTTCAAATTCTCAATCCTTTGTACAGATTCCTTGAAATCAGTTTAAAGACCATGAATATGGTGCCATTGCAACCAGCTGAGATAGCAGGCAGGTGTGTCTTTTCATAAAAGAGTGCAAAACAGTATTAAACCCTCTGAGGTTCTCCATGCTGGAAGAATGCTATTGCTTAGTGTCCCACAAGTTTTAAGATAAAGTCTAGAGCAGAGAATGAACACTGAGAGAGGCTGGGTAGAAATACAGTACCTAAATGGAGTTTCCACGGGTCAGGCCCAGCACAGAAGCCAGTTGGTCTCCACATGCCAGGATCAACAAGGTGTTGTACATGCTTCTTGGGATGAAGAAATGCAGGAGATGGAGGTGTCTTAAACCTGCCCTTGTGTGCCTGCTTCGTAGGGAGAAATGGCTACTTCTCAGGGTGAACCTGATGGCCTTGGGCTTTTTGAGTTCACAGCTACTGCCTGCAGCTGAGCACTGCAGGGAAGAGAGGACTTGCCCTAAGCCCCAAGCAGTTGGTCAAAGTAACATCATCTGGGCTTCATTCCCTCAGGAAAATTGTTGAAAGGCAGGCAGCTTCTACAGCTGGTTGCACAGCTTCGGTGTGGTATGCTGCCAGGCCTGGTTCATCCTTGCTCCTGCTGTTTGGTAGATCTGTTCGGACCCACCACTGAGGATCAGTGTTTTTGAAGTGAAGTAGCTTCAAAGGAGGAAGACTTGCTGGAAAGAGCTTAAACAGCCAAGAAATGGATGCCACCACAGGCATTTCTCCCAACCTTCATTAGTTTTTATTTTGAAAGAGTTATGTTTGGAGAAGGGGGTTTTTGTGTGTCTAAAATAAAAAAAAAAATCTTATCCTCCTTCATGGAGCTGCTGCCCCAAGTGTTCTTAGAACTAGTGTGCAGCTGCCCAGACTACCTCGTCTTGTTAGAAACTGGCTTGGTCTTCAGTCTTGGCAGATCCCATGAGAGTCGATGAGATCTGTTAGAAGGGTCCAAGGTGACTCCTTGGTATGAGAGCGTAGGCATTTCACAGCTTGCTGAAGGTCAGTGCCGTGACAGTGCCATGGCTGGGATGTGCTCTGTCAAAGCTTGAGCTGCAGTTATGGCATCCTGGAAATGTAAAGCTGGAAAGGGCTTTAGGAGGTGATCCTTTCCTTTTCCTGGCAATAGCAGGAGCGGAGCTGGTAGCCGTCCTGCACTGTGTTTGTGGTTGCTTTGTCACTGAGCCTTTGTAGCTGGTGGGACCCGTAGCCAGAGCAAGTTCCTCCTAGGGCTGTCTCCATGACTTTCACCCATCCAGCTGTGCAGATATAAAGTGTGTGGAAGAAGTTTGCCATCGGGTTTGTCCCTCACATGTCCCCAGTTAGTCATTGCTTGGAATCTGAAATACTAAAGGTCTGCAGAAACCTTGCAAGGAGCTTGGCTGAGCGTGCCAAGGTCCTCTGGGGTAGAGTTCAGCAGTCTGAAGGGCTCACCCGATTACAGCAAGGCACTCATGCAGTGACGCACACAAGATTTATCTTTAATGTCATCGAGTGTTTCTTCTCATTACAGTTGACAAGACAACCTGCTGGCTGCTGTTGTAACGGGGTTGTACTTGACATGGCTGCGGTGTTGTGTGGTGCAGGAAAATGCCGGAGTGTGGGATGCCTTCTAGGACAGTCTGGGCAGCATAGCTCAGCGCTCCCGTGGCTGGTGGCATTGCCGCCGCGCCGAGGGCCAGTGGCACAGCTGGGCGATGACCAGAGTGGGCAAAGCCTAGCAGGGACCTTTGCTCTTCAGCTTTAAGTGGGGATTTCAGCCTTAGGTTGGATTTATGGAAAGCAGAGTGAGGTTTGGTTTAGGGAAGAAATAAAAAACAGTCCTTTCAAAAAGCAATTTGTTTCTGCTTTCTGTGAGCAGGGCTTCCAAATGGACTCGATCAGTTCTGTAGTACAATCAACAGGACTGGAAAAAAACACGAAGTGAAGTAACACAGTGGCTGTGGTAAACATGAACTGAGGCGTTGGAAGCAGCTAATGGCATACCACAAAAGAGTCTCCTTTCACCCACCACCGGCCGTGCCAGCAGCAAGTGTTGCCAGCACTGGCGTCTAGCAGAGGAAAGCATCATTTGGCTCCCTTGTGGGTTTCATTACTCCTCTTGCACTCCCTCCTGCTCACAGCAAAAGCCTTTCCAGTTGTAAAGAAGTGAATTAACTGCCTTCGTGTCAGTGATGGATGAGGTGCTTTCTCCCCCTTCAAAGAGGCGAGCCGTGCCGGTGAATGCAGGCCAGTGGAGTTGAAAAGTCCAAGCGGAACGGGAGAGCCCATGGGGTGACCCAGCTGTCAGGCAGGACACCCTGGGGACAGCTCCTGCTGGTGCCCTGCGAGCAGGGAACAAAAGCTGCTCTCGGCTCTATCACCCGGCCTTGAGGCTCGGGGTTTTTTTTGTCCTGCTTTCAATGGACTTGGGCACATCCCTTAACACACAGCAGCCGTTTGTGTGGGGTTCACAGAGTCTCAAAGGCTTTCAGAGGGTGCTTCTCCGCCCTGCACAAAGGAGAGTTAGCATGCCAGAACTTGGGAGATCTCCTTTCAGACGTCCATGCCTAATCATATTAAAGGTGACCTCGTGGGCAGCGCTTTCCATTGTTGCCATATGTTTTGTCCAGTGCTTGAGTGATGTTGCGCATTGGAATGTATTCATGCGTCGCCTAATTTAATCACCAGGCTTAATCCCCTCTCCTGTTCTACATCCTCAGAATTTACTGGCTCCTTTCTAGCCTCCCGTGCATTGTCTGGGTCTCCTTCACAAGTGAATACCGATGCGTGGAGATACTTTCATTTATTTATTTACTTTCAGAGTATATTTAAAAAACATAATCTCAGCAACAAACCCAGCAACCTCTCCAAAGGGTGAACGAAGGCAGTGGATGCTCTAGAAGGCTGATACTTTGTCCTTGTGATCTTTTTCTTCCAGCTTTTCCATAGAGAAATGAAGGATTAGGCTCATGGGTTTAAAAAAAAAAACCAAAACAAAATACTACAAATGGAAAAATGACTGAGAAAATGGTGTGTCTCCTTCTAATGTTGTTGGAATAACTAACTGATTTTAAGAACTTGACTGTCTCTGTAAAATATGGTGTTGGTTTCTGCCTTTAAAACTTACCGCTTTGGTATGGACAACTCCAGTTCCAGGACTGACCAGACAAAATTAACCCAACAAAGTCCCAAGTCTATTGAGGTGGGAAACTGAAAAGTCTGATTTACACGAAACTACTGCAAAAAACTGAGAGTTTTGCAGAAGCTGCCGTGCTCTGCAGAAGCCAGACATTTCTAGGGAGTGGTGCTTTACAGACTGTCTTTTAAGGCCAGTTTCTGAAGATTTTTTTTTTTAGGACTTCCCTGCCCCAGCTGACTGTGCTGTGTGGAGGGGTACGTTCAAAATGGCAATCAGAGGTTCAGTTGTGCTGTGACTTGCTTTAGGAGTGGGCGGGGTCAGTCCTGGCAAGGGAAGGTAGTGATGAGATTTTCGGATGATACACAATCAGGTTGCTAGAATGCTGAACTCTCAGGGGCAGGAAACTTTTAAATTTCTTTACATTTGCTGAGGCAGATTCTTAAATAAATACCTCATGCTTTGATTCAGCACTTAGATTCTCCTTCTGCACATACGGCGTACTGGTACCCACAACTCTAAACAGTGGACTACATCCCGGATGCCTTTGAAACCTTAAACATAGCTTGTACCAATTTAACTGAATTGCAGTTTTGAGTTTCCCTCTGTGTGTGTGTGTGCGCACACACGAGTTTCTTGCCGCTGAGTTCTTGCATGTGAACTCACTGATGATCTTCTGTGACTGTGTGTTATGGTTTGGGTTTGATAGAAGGAAAGAGGAATGACGTAAAAGGTTGCAGATTAGTGACTAGTTTTAAAAATAGTTTTAAAATATTATGTATCTTCATTTTGAGGAAATGCAGTACTGCTTGGAAACCACAACTACTGAACATAAACCATGTTGAGCCCCTTACATATGTTAAATAGCAATGAGGAACAGAGGGTTATAAACAGCCTGCTGTGCATTAATGCTGGAAGAAGATCACTGATCTTACCCCCTGCACTCCAGCCTGGGAATCGACTGCACCATCGCGGGCTCTGACATCAACTTGGCCTTACAAAAATACTTTACATTTTACACCGCACCTTTTCAGAGTGAACCCTGCCAGAGCCTTTTCTGAAGTGTCTATGTGCAGAAATTGCTTCCCTGCTGAAGTGCGGCTGTGTTGGAGCCAGAAGAAGATGGCTGGCCATGGGTTAGCTGGAGGGCAGGGTGCCTGTCCTGCTGCCAGCGGGCTCTGGGCACGCTGGGACAAGTCGTCTGGCCCCCGTCCACTCCTGCTTCCTTCTTTCCCTGTGACAGAAGAGCCGAGCGGTCCCTAGGAAAGTGTGAGCAGGGAGCAGGTCACTGCCAGAGGAATTCAACTGAGCCACAGCCAGCCCCTTCCCAAGGGAGTCTGGTGGTTGTGCTAACAGCAGCAGCTCTATCTATTCATGGGAATGGGCAGGGATGTCCTTGGAAAGCTTTGAATCTCCTCCTGCTCATGCACCAAGCAACCATGCTTAGACATGCCGTGAGATGTGGTGAAGTAATGGGAGAGCAGGAGGTCACGGCACGCAGCCCACCTATGCCCAGGGAGGAGGGAGCTGGCACTGCCGTGGTGGGATGCTGGGTGATGTTCTATGGCACGCGGTGTGCGGAAAAGATGCTCTGCCAAAGGCAGTGGCCTGAGTGTGTATGGCAGGAGATGCCTTCCCATCCTGTGCTGCTAACAGTGTCTTGGGAGAAGGTTTGGCCAAGGACACGGCACAGCTGCCTGCTGCCTGCAGGGTCATCCCCAGAGAGTGAGCAAAGCTTGAGTCAGCAGTGCTAGGGCTGGGCTGGACTTTGGGACTGCCACGTATTTCACAGCAGCACCCCAAAAGGCGGGGGAGAATGGCATGGCTATCAAACTGAGTGTGGTGTGATCAGGGTATTCTGATCGAGTGTAATGGCTTACAGATATAACTAAACCTAGAAATACTGTTGTGGTCTCTCTTGTTACCTGGCAGAGCTCTTATCATGTCTGCGCAGGGGCTGTTCATATTTTAATGGGTTTATCTCTTGTATGGAGGGTATTACGAGCTTTCGTCTGTCTTCTAGTGCAACTCTACGGAAATCCCTCCAGGCATGAGGCAGTACCTGGGCTCCGAATTAATCTGTGCTCCTGGATTCTCACAGCTCCATTAGTGGCTTAGCAGGGGAAGCAGTTAGCATTAACAAACTTAAGAAAATAGGATTTGCTGTGTTTGATCTGCCCTTGGCTCCTCGTATTCTCCCAACAGCAGTGACAGAGACTGGGCACGTTACGGGAAGACACAAAATAGTCATAGGGAAGACGCAAAATAGGCTGATCTGTAAAATGCCTTCGAGGCTCTTGGGGTGCGGGGTGGGAAGTTGTGCTGTGGGTAGTTGTGGTAAAAGACACTGAAATTGTTCCTCCTGCCACATGCACAGACATGTCTGCACCCACAGCTCTTACCTTGCCTTTCCCTGTGACTTGAGCCATTTGAAGACTGCGTGGTGTCCCATCCTCCTTCAGGTAACCACTGCCTTGTGCTTTGTCAGCGGCGTGAGGCTGGGGCAGCTCTCAGAAACCATCCGGTGCTTTGTGAAGGGCTGTTTGTCCTCTTGCTTTTCATCAAACGAACATTTTCTATTGCTGGTGTTCTTGTCCTGTCTTCCATTAAAGAAACCGCCTGCAAGGCGTGCGCCGTGTTTGCCCGGTAGTGCCGTGTCCCTTAGCAGAGCTGTGCATCCATCAGCGCCTGGGTTTCTCTTTGGGAGTCGCCGACTTCTGCAACACTGTTTTCTACTGACCGCAGGCTCTCACAAAATAGCAGGGCCAAGCGTGAAGCTAAACTTCAGGCTGCTTAAACCTAGGGTCAGTAAGTTGAGACCTGCTTTCAGACATGACTGTCAGCTGTCTGAAATAACAGCACTTGGGGATAATGACCCGTTGGGGATAAGTTACCTGTAGTACCCTCTAATAATGACATACCAAGCAGCAAGTTTAGAGAGGGTTTCCACTTGGTTGTGTCATTTTTCACCTAAAGCAAATATGGAACACGCTAACTGCTTTTCTTAAGTCTTTCAGGCTCTCACAAACCGTTTTGGAACAGAAATGCTTTAGGGATCTCTTTCTGATGAGGCTTTGCTTTTCTTCATCAGATCAAGATGGCATATACTTGGACTTCCATACCACCCAGTCTGTGACAAAGCCAGTGTTGGTGTTGCAGACTCCCTGGGGTCCTGGGTACGACTGACCGGCAGGCTGCAGGTGCCGTGGCTGCGCAGAAATGCCTGTCTGTTTGGCTGCTGACACTTGTCAGCTTAGGGGAAATTTTACGTCAGCTGTCCGCTTGAAGTTTCTCTCCTTGTTAATAGTGAGAAATATTTCCTTTCTTTCATGGTTACTTTAACTCGCTTGGTTTGTCTATTTGCTCCAGGATTTTCAGAGCAGTGGATATATTTGCTTCTCTGCCAGCCCCTGTTGAAAGCCCCTGGCTTTCCAACAAGCCAGGGATTGTGAGGCCCAGGATCTCTCTTGGTGTCGGTGGCAGGTGCTGCTGGTGTCTTGCTCCCCTTCCCCAGGCTCTGCACTGGCTGCTGGTGCCTGTGGGCTTTGGCAGCAGAGTGTTAGCGACTGCATTTCCCATCTCTCTTCCCATGCAGCAGACCCTGGTCTTGCCTGTTCCTATTCATACCAGTTACAGGTCCCTGTGCTGCTCCCTTGGCCTCTGGCTCTTGGTCTCTGGTCTCTCCTGGAGAATTTTAACTCTCTGATAAGTGATGTCCAGGTACTGCCCTCCAGCCATCAACTTCTTTCATGGACAGGGAAACTTGCCAGCAACTCTTAATTGCTTTGAGAGGGGTCAGTCCTGCCTCCCTAGGTGTCTCTGGGGTTGGTTCAAATTCCTGATAGCAATCTAGCCTCTTACTAGAGCCTTGATCGTCCCAAATTCCTGCTTTCCCAAGTGAATTTCCATATGCCCCAGGTAAAGAAGGGGCCATTGGGACTGGGCAGGACCTCACTGTTCCCCTGCATCCTGTAAAGGCTGTAGTCCTCATCAGTCTTCAAAACGCAAGAATTTTCTGCAGCCCAAAACCTCTCATCTCTATTGAGGTTGGTCAAGCCCAGCTTGTGAAGGCTCTGTTATTGCACAAGATGAAATCAGTGAATTTTTCTTTTGTCAGAGCACCGATGGGGCTGGGAGAAGTGCAGGACCTGGGAGTGCTTTAAAAAGAGGCGGGGAAACAGGCCCGGAGTAACAGAAAACAACCAGGCATTGAGATTTGGCATGTATCTTGTTGGTGTCACAGTTTTTTATGTGGCATTTCCTAGTGATGTTTTGCTTTTATTTTAAAATTGATGTATGTGTAGAAAATACTTTTAGCTTCATTGACAGTTCTCGAGTGGTCTAGAGCATGCAGTGCAGTGTCACAGTTCGTTAGCTTCTGAAGAAGGTATTTTTAATCAACCAATGTAAACCCTTTGCAATTGTATAATCTGTATTTTAGTCCTGTGGTTTCCTAATCATGCATCTAGAGAATGAACTCATCCAGCTTATAAATTACAAAGTGAATGGAAGTATTCACTTCTTTCTAAATAAATCTGGATCCATTTCTTTGTGGATTGTGTTTGAAACCTCCAATGCAGGCAAGTGTGAATGCTTAAAAATAAACTCATTTGCAGTTTATATTTTTGCCAAGTGGTGAAAGTTGTCTCCTGCCCTGTCTTTCCAGAAAGGCTCTTCAGCTTTGACTTGCAGATGTGAAATGAAAGCCAAGGTTATGATGCCAGCTTGCCATTTTGATGACAGCATCTGCATGTCTTTGCAAAGGATCCAGGCAGGCTTCTTTCTGTTTTTGCTGTACTGCCCGACCACCTGTAGCAGAGAAAGTTTTGGAGGCCACTAGGCAGCAGCAGAGCAGCCCTTGTGTGTGCTGGGGAACATGCGTTGGTGACTTCACTCCTGTGATGGGAAGACCCCAGGGTCCTTGCTGCGTCCCAGAGGAGATGTTTGGAGAGCAAGACCTGCTGCAGCCGGTGGGATAATTCAGTAATAGCTTATTGTGGCTTTGGGTCTCAGGCTGGGAACCTCTGTCCTGGGAGATCAGTTTAAGAAGGGGGAAAAGCAGTCTGCTATCTTGCATCTTCCCATGTCAGGCGTTCACTGGCTTTGCATGTATTTTATGCAGTTGTCTAATGCAGATAGCAGCAGAGGAGAGGAATAACATCTGGCTAAACTATGAGATTGTAAAATGGAAATGAGCAGAGGGAGTCAGGCTGGAGTAATACCTCAGATGAGTTTCAGCTCCTTTTCCTAGTCTGAACTAGGGTTTGGGTTGACATTGTCCTTTAGCCACATGTATAGATCTTGTAGTCTGTTAACAGAGGTAGTTTGCTGGCTAATGTCCTGAGAAGGAAGAGAGATTAGAGAGTTGTGTGCATTCTGGGTAGCGCAGAATGAGTAAAACTCAAGGTGATGTGTTGTATTATTGCAAGTAAGAGAGAACCCTTCTGCACAGGAGACCTCAAAACTGGAAAGTAAAGTAGGAATGGAGAGGAGGGCTCACACCCAAAAATAAGTCACCCTTTGTTCTGTTGCCCATTTACACACAGTTGTTCTTCTGTCCTGTGAAAGGGGGCAAGGTTGGCAAGGAGTTTCTGTCAAACACAACACCATCTTCTCACACCCAGGAGCTCCAGACGTGCAGGTTGGCTGGCTGTGGAATGTGCCCAGCATGTTTCTTGCTGATTCCTTCCTGTACCTGCTCTGCATTTCAGTTTGGGGGTCAAGATGTCTCAGGAGTGGTGACAGTGCAGCAGGAAGAGGGGAGAGGAGCAGCTGCCAGTGGTGTCCCCTTGTGAGCACCCTTTCCCCAAGGAACAGGCTTATAAAGGGCAGCTGATTTTACCTCTCTGGTTTTGTCTGTCTGCTGGGGATCGGCCGTGCTGAGGACACAGGGCAGCAGGGATGGCTACAGGAGCCTCCTAGAGAATTTAAACCTTCACCTGGAAAATGTGCATTTAGGGATGGGGAGAAGGGGTCTCACTGAGGAGGCAGTGGGTGAGATGGGACTAGTTTAGGACAAGTTCAGGACTTCCAACCAGTAGCAACAGCAGTCCCATAACCAGCTGCTGAGATTGACCAAACATTCACTGTCTGCAAAGCCAAAAGGGAAGGGCCACCCCAACCCCATGTGAGAGGTAACTAGGTGAGCTGGTGGTAAGTTTCTTTGCGTTCCTCTTCCATTGTAGGACTTTTGGTCTCTCCTTTATTACCCCCATCTTGTCCTTACCACATGTTCTTCAGCCTTTACCCAGGGTCTTTCTCGAGCAATTTTGAACTGCAGCACAAATAGCAAAGCTTGTGGAAGAAGTGCTTTGGTCTCAGGAGCAGCTTCTTTAAGTGAAAACACAGCTGTGAGGTTTGCAGCCTGCGCTTCTGTACGGGCTATCCAGCCGGCACAGCCAGCACCGCTGCAGTCCTTCCAGCACGCAGGAATTGGGAAATCCATTGTGAACAAGATTGAGTTTGATGGCCTGCGTGGAGGCAGATGGATGTATTTTTAAGGGATGAGGTGCCAGAAAACTCTGTGATTACGTTACTGGAGCATGGCTCGTTTTTTGTGGTTTTAAAAGTGAGTGTCAGGACTTCAGGGCTATTTTTTTTCAGGTCAAAACCAAAGTTTGGGCAGGGCATAAAAACCTGCTTGATGACTAAGTTTATTCTTAAAAAGCTTTCTAGAGCTTGCTGGAGAGAGGGGAGCCTTTATTGCAAGAGGGAGCTGATACCAGTTTTTTTGGACTTGCATGCAGGTAGGGTTAAAATGGAATGAGTGCCAAAGGTAGAAAAGAACCCCTGCCTTTCAGGAAGCTGTTCTCAGTGTAATCTTTAGGTCTACTTCCCTGTTTTTTTGCCTTGGAGGCTCATGTTCTGCCTCTCCTCCTTGCCCTGGGTGAACTCTTTCTGCTTGAATACCCCACCACACTGGTGGAATTACCTTGAACAGTTACAACCAAGGCTGGCCGAGGCATGCCCTTACATTGCCCCAGAATTGGGACATCTGAAATCTTTGACCTGGTTATTCAGCCAAACCGATAATACCTCTCTGATACAGTGCATGTGTAGGGAAAATGTTTCATCTAGTGACAGAGGCTTACTGCTTGGAGCCAAGGCTGGGAACGGGGGGATCCAAGCTCAAGGGGCATGCAGAATTTTCCTAGTCAAGTCAATGTAGGTACTGGCAGTGTTTCAGCAGCCAGAAGATTGCTCTCTCCTTGTTGGAGCTACCAGGCTTTATTGCATGACCTAATTGATGCAGGTTTAAAACTTTCTTTAAATGAGGATGGCTGCTGGCTGCACTGAAGTCCAGGCAAGCCTGGAGGCCCATGACAGCATTAAACACTGCTCCTCCTTTCTGGAAATCCTCTTTCTGGCCTTGGTGGACGAAGCCCCAAGATGCAGGCAGCTTCCCCAACAACGTCCCTGTAGGAGTCAGGCAGCACAGAGCTGTCAGTGCACTGGAGGGCAGCTGCCCTGAGCCCTTTTGCTTTTCCTGGTGTTTTGTGTCTGTCCATGTCTGTGTGCTGGGTTGGTGTCAGCTCACCACTGCCAGGGATGTGTGTGTGGGAACCCTTGGGTTTAGAAGCAGCGTGTTGGTGTCTGATGGGTGGAGGAAAAAGCAGCAATCCCACTGTCAGCCAACTGCAGCCTCTGCTGGATTCAAGGATTTAGGAATAGAGAGCAGGAGGATGTCACTAATCCAAAGAGTGGAGCCATTGCACAAACAGGTGTTATGCACACGCAGCTCTCAGTGCCCAGTGATGATTGTGGGCAGGAGATGACTTTCACCCAGATGACTTTCCTCAGGGACGTGGCATTACCTTCACCTTGAGCCTGCAGTATGTGCCAACAAACATTACCAAGGATCAGCCACGTGCTGTGAGTACATTCTCTTGCTCTATTGACCAGTCATGGGATAGTGTGCCCACACCCGTTTGGTACTTTAGGTGGATACTCCCCTCCACGGAGGCAGCAACATCCTGCCCATCAAACAGCCTGCCCCAGCCCCTTTGAATTTCAGCACCCTGCTCCTCTTCTGTTTGGGTGTATTGCAATTGTGTCTGGTGGTGAGCGAGCCTATCCATCACTGTATCCACACAGATCCCAATTACTCCTTTTGACAGCTCTTATTCACACACCTCCCTGTGCCTCTGACATCTCAATTATTGATGGGGCTCGCCTGGTAGGCAGCACTCTGTTCTCAGCATGGCTGCATTCCAGCTCCCTTTCCCATCGAGTTCACACACACACCATGCCGAACATTTCTTTATGTGCAAAGCTATTGAAGTGGAAAGGGATCTTTATTAGCGTGTGAGCTCCAGGGCTAAGCAACCGAAGGGGGCAGTGCAAGCCAAATCACACTGCAGTAAGGTGCTGGGAAATTTCCTTTCCCCCTCCTCTCCCAGTGAAGCCCAGCAGTGTCTTGTAAAATGAAATGATCTCACATATTTAACGGTGAAGATCCCTTGATGTGATGAGCCTTCCTTGTGATGGAGTCACCCTGCACTTGCATTTCTTCAAGAAACCTCAGTCCCTCATTGCCCCTCCAGGTATAAAACCTGGTATTTTGAGGAGTAGTGCCCTTTCCTTTGTCTTGGTATTAGTTTGTTTGCTGGGTTTACAGCAAGCCTTTGTGTCCTGACAAGAAGCACTGACACACAGAAAGGAGTTTCAAAGCGGCACGCGGTGTTGGAGCAATGCTATCAAATTGGTTAAGAGTTAAAGCTGTGCCAGAGGGAGGATTGCAAAAGCCTGCTTGTTTTGTAGGGCTTCATCTACCTGGGAGGCTCTGGATGTCTCGTGACATTGCTGTAGCAGAAGTCAGATAGGACAGTTGATAAAGTAGCCGATCAGCTCCTGACATCTCTCCTTCCCCCAGCCTTGCCCTGCAACCTTCTTTAATTCAGAAGTAGCCAGAGGTTTTGTGCTTAGTGAATGAAGGCAAAAGGAAAGGGCGGCTGCTGGAGAAGGTGGGACCAGAGAGAAGCAGCAGTGTAGGGTGTGCGGAAAGCTGGGAAAGGATACTTGAGTTTTATTCTTGGAGATCTGTGTCAGAAGATTAGCTTTAGCATGAGAGGAGAAATCTGCGGAGCAGACCTCCCAAAGCACTGACACACTGGGGAGTGTAAGTGCCTTTGCAGCTGAGCATGGCCATGCAGAAGTGAGCATGTGTCTGGAGGTGGTCAGTGGAGCACTCCTGTGGCTCCAACAGCAGAGAGGACCCAACTACATGATACTGAGTGGGTGTGGACAATCTTTTCAAGCTTAGTAGGAAGCTTACAGTCTCTGCATCCCAGCATACCTCCTGGCAGCGCTCGGTTAGTCCTCCTCTACCTGCCTTACCCACTTTCTTTCCACCTTGTGATGGGTTTTGCATGGGGGCTTCATGCTCCCTGCAGAGATTGAATGCTACCAAATGAGCAAAGGTTGCCAGAGCGTTGCTGGTGGCCACACAGCCAGAGCTTGGCTGTTCACTCGAGGTCTGTAAGGACTCATGGCCTAGGTGGGTGTCGATCACAGGTCCTCTCTTCCCCATCCTGGCTGGCCATGACTGTGCATCGGCAGGACAGATCTGCAGAAGAGCAGGGTTTTGCACATCAGTGACAGCACAGCTGCCTTGAGCTATGTTTGCTGGGACAGACCTTTAGGTACACGTCTCTCCATGTGATGGCAGCCTGACCCTGACATTTCTCCGAGTGGGGTCCTCTTGTCACTGTGGGTGACAGCAGCACCCTCTGGCCTGACAGTATTGCCCCAGATGGTCAAGCTGTGTACAGTCCCTGTTATGCAGGCCTTGCTGGCACTGGTGGGTAGCAGAGGCAGCTAAGCCAGCCACGCAGGGTGTGTTTTATTTGTCTGGAATACATGAGCAGAGAAAGAAGGGTTGAAATAACAGAAAGCTGAAAACCGCTATCTTTGGGAACTGCGATCTTTCCTTTTTGGGTAGGCAGATTCCGTGGGACCCCATCCCCCCAGATAGTCAAAGGTCACCCTCCCATACCTGATTACCCCACAGCTTTCCCCAGCAGTCTGTCCAAACAAGGCTGTTTTCCTTCCCAGCCCTTTTCCTTCCTTCCTTTCCCGTGGCCTTGTCTCCTCGCACAGAGCTGGCTCCAGCCCGAGTGGTGCTGGGAGCTCAGAGCCCAGGTGAGGTGTAACCAGAGATGCTCTGTTACGGCAAGCCCAAAGCCCACTTAGCTGAGAGCTACCAACAAGAGGTTTAGGCAGTCCTCAGTTTGTCCTGATCAGAATTATTGCTGAAAGTGGCCAAAGCCACACTTTTGCCCAATTTGCACTTTCTATTGTTTCTTCTCTAGCAATTCTGCAGTGCAGTGCCTGTTCCTCAAAGCACAGGACCAGGCGGAGCTGTGCCTGAGATAATTTCTATCCATTTCACCTCAGAGATGCTTCCTGATATTCTAGCAGGAAAGCTTTGGAAAACCTGGCCCAGAAAAATGACTTTGGGCAGTTCCTAGTTCCTTCTTCATTTCCCCAAACCAGGGCAGCTCACTTGGGAGTACTCTGGTTATGGGCTACATATGACCAGCAGGGTGATTGCTTGTCTTCCCTGGGGAGGTCACTTCTTCCTTGCTGACCCTCCTGCTCGCATGGGGTAGCTGCCACGTGCCATTTTAGTAGCATCTGGAGAAGTTTCATGCTCGGCTTCATGGATCTCAGTCAGAAGAAGCATCCCCAGCTGGCCCTGCTAGTCCTGCCTTGGACACCAGTCTCCAAAACAGACCTGAGTGATCTGCTAAGCTGTAGTAAGATCAGAACTTGCAGGAAGGGAGAGTTGTGGAGAACGTAAGAAGTTGCCATCTGGACAGCGGTATGAATTGTGACACGTGTACTATGGAGACATGCAAAGCATGGATACATGTGTTACATACACACTGTTGCAGGAGCCTGTGTTTCAGAATGGCTTAACACAGTTAGGGACACAGAAGTCATGGGAGATCAGATGGATTTGGCCTCAGTTTGGTACTCAGTTCTTAACTTGGTATCCAAGGTGGTGAATTTTTTGATGATTTCATGGTATGCGGTTTTATTTGGGTCAGTGAGAGCACAGCATATGACTTTGCTGCTCTTTAGGGAAGGGAAAATGAGTGCACCATCTAATGATTCAGCACATGGGTTTTCTTAACAGCCTACGGGAGAAAGATGTTTTAATTCTGTGTTCATTCCTGAATAAGCTGTTAATTTGAGTTAGCAATTTCCTTGGAGCCCAGAGGAGAGGAGTCTGTGATCAAATGGAGTGGCTCAACACTGCTCTCTCCTCCTTTCCCTTTTTAAAAAGCTAGGGCTCATCATAAAAAAACCTCCTTCAACTTTTAGCCCTGTGATGGTGTTCCCAGACTGTTTGAAGAGTTTTGCGTGATCCGTCAGTGGTGGCAGCCCTGCTGTTAGTAATCTTCGTGACCCCCAAAAAGCCAAATCACTCAGAGCCTGAAGGCCAGAGCTGCTTCCTCCAAAGGATGCTGCCCCTCTCACCCAGCCTCCTGGCTCCTGGTCAGGGTCTGCAGCCCTTTTGCAGAGCCCGGGGGCTGCACCTCATGGCTGCAGGAGCTGGTGGGACACTGGTCTGGGGGCCAGCTTTCCTCTGGGGAATGAGGGGCTGCTCACACATGCAGGCTCAGCCCTGTGCTGTTTTCTAGGCAGTTCAGCTTATAAAATCACTGGAGACATTTTCAACAAAAAAGTCTCCCGTGGAACCATTCTGTTGCTTGTTGAAAGAGGATTAATTTTTCCCCCTTAAATAAAATGAGCCGTGTTTGAAATCTGAAAACCCTTGCCGAATGCCTTCTTGGAGCTGCAAAGAAAGCAGCTTCCAGGTCACATCATAGCCTCCTGCCGGACACGGATCCAAACTGCAAACCCTTCTAACAGCTCTTTAATAACTCTGCACAGAAGGAAAAATCTGTCACCTTTCCCTCTGTGGTTTCTTCTCTGTTCTAATGCACTGGAGGAACGAGATGGAGCTGGGAAAGTTTTCAGAGAAAGACTCGTGGGAACTACAGCTACCGATGGAGAAGACTCATTTCTTTAGTGTCTGAGGGGAACCGCAATTGCTTTGGTGAAGGGTGGTGTGCGTGGGTGGGTTTGGAGGGGTGAACTGTTATGACCCATGCATTTCAGAAGAACCACGAACACTTTATAGTAACAGAGGGTGGAAAAAGCAAGAGGTTTCTGCAACGCATGTGACTTTTCCCTGAGGTTTGGAACCCCGCGGTATGTTCCAGGCCACGGTGTTTGCGTGTCAGTCTCGGTGAGTTAAGCTTTCTCCCACAAGCCTCACTTGAAGTTGCTGTGATGACTGAGAGCCTAAAATGTTGCTTTTATTTTTTCTGTTTCTCTTTTCATTCTCCCCTACCCCCTCTCCTCCCTGCAGCTGAAGCTCTCGTTTACCTTGGACCAGGAGAGTGGGATGCCTCAAGGCTGTTATATCTATCAGTACCGGGACAGCAACAAGTAAGTCCTTCAGAAGATTGCATGCAGCAGATAGGGGAAGGTGCATTGAAAGGAGACTGCCTTGCCTTCTGGCAGAGAGATTCCAACTGCTTGTACCACTTAAAAGTAGATTAAAGCAGGCTTCAGGCTTGACCTGAAACTGGGAACAGCTCCTGAAAAGTCTAGATCCTTTGAAATGCACGAGGCCCTGCAGCACCCTTTTCTCTGCAGCATTTAAAAGCTGTTTTTATTTGGCTAAAAGGCCAGCTCTCGGGTACTGTGGGCTCTGGCAGTACTCACCCAGGCTTTGCCCTGGGGTGTTTGCAACTCAGACCATGCACTGTTTTGTGCTGAGGTGACATGGGCTGGGGGCAAGCATCCAAAGGCTGCAGAGCACTGAAGAGGGCAGCCCTCACCTCTGCTCAGCTAGAGACACACAGCACCCCATTCTCTCTGCTAAAGCTCATGCATGGGTTCACTGAGCGGCCTTTCAACTGTGGTACTGTAGCCCCAGTGCAGCCACACGCTCTGTTTTTATGAAGTACCATATGATATTCAAGCTTTGGATGTATTTGGAGCACAGTCCTCAGTTTCTAGGTATTCTGCCTATTTTTACTAGCTGCTGTAGTGAATTGGCACCCAAGATGTTTTTATTTCAATTCACTTTCTCATTATCAAATTGACAGCAGCAGCACAGTTTAGGATATTTCTGTGTTCGTGCTGGGTTACTTTGCCTGAATACCAGCGTGTCATAAATCCATAGCCTGTTACCTCCACCCATATAGTTCTGCTTCTTGCCAGTTATTGAAGGTTAACCTAAAAAAGGAGAGTATATGAAACTGTCAATGGATGGAACAGCCGGTAATTAGATCTGCTCTGAAACACTGACAAGAACAGGCCCGAAGAGGAAGAGGGACATCTGCGAACAGCACCTACCCCTTTCTAAGTTGAGAAATCTCAGTGTTTAAACAAGAAGGGAGATAATTTCTTGGAGAATCCTTCCCACCTGTGGATGGGCAGTTAGCACATGGTACATGGTCCCATCCCAACTATCGCAGCCCCAGAGGCATGGATGAGCAGAGTCGGTACCTCCAGCACCACCAAGCTAATAGGGAAGCGTGCAGTTCAGTGCCAAAGCGTAAAATCAACAAGGGAAGAGTGTTTGTTTTTGAGGTTTTTAAAGGCGGCAGCACACAATGGACAGCAAAGAAAAGAAAAAAGAAACCCCCCAGACCTGTTGGGATTTGTTAAGGATGTTTATAGATGCAGTGTTTCTAATTGTGTGGTGTATATCTCAAAAATCAGCAGCCACTTTTTTTCTACCACAGACCCTCCTCTCCCCAGGCTCCAGCGGGTGTTTTGTGCCATTGTTCGAGGGAACTCCGGGGACGGGAGTGGAGCTATTTTGTTTAAGCACTAAGGCCAATAGCAATTCCGCTTGGAAACCTTGCTTTTAGCTGTGAGTGGTCCAGCATGTGACAAAGTAGCTGCAGCATGTTGGCGGCTTTTGATTTAGGGATGTATGGCTGTGACCTGCGTTTCTGGCAAGCATGGGAGCCGAGCCATGCCAGCCAGGATCATGGGCTGGAAAAATACGGTGCGGGCAGAATGAGTGGGATTGCAAGTAAACCCAGACTTTGTGCGTGTCTGACAGATCCAAACTGCATTTATATCTCCCTGCGGGGCCCCATGCTTTGTATTCTGTAGCTTGCTTGATCAACCTGAGGGGAGCAAGATCCCATTTCCCAGGGCGTATTCTTGCAGGTAAAGTGCCCTTGAGCCAAACGTGTGCTCAGTTCTGGTTGTACTCTTGGTGATTTTGGAGGAGCTTGTGTGCACTGCAGCTTTATTGGCAGCAGGACATTGCTTTGAATAGCATAGTGAAGCACCAGATGTGGCTCCTGCTCAGTGAGGCAGAGACCATGCTTCTCAAGCACTGGGCCTTTCATAGGGTAAATGTTTTATCCATACAATAGCATGGCAGTTGTCATAACTTTTCGTCAGCAATTTCCTAGGATAAATTGTAGGCCTTGTGTTCTCCCAAGCCTAGTCAGGCTTTGACAGTATTCATCAGGACCCAAAGGGATAACAACTCTTCTGCATCCTTCTAAAGACATATCTAGGAGTTAAAGCAATGTATGTTTGTGTCTGCACTATGTTTTGGAGCCATTTACATCCCAGAGAAGAAATGCTGGTGACACACTGCAAACTCACACATGGGAAGGACTGGAAATGTGCACCCTGGAGCCCAGCATCCTCAGCTGGGACCTGTGCCAGGGACAGACCTGCAGCAGGAGCACAGATGTGTGAAGCTCTTGAGTAGCAGCTTTAGTAGGAGGAAGATGAGGGTTGACAGGAACCCATTCCGGCCTGGGGAGTGTGCCCAGTGCCCCGGAGATCTGTGTGACTGGGGCTGTGCATAGCAAGGCTCAGTGTCACCGTGGTCACTGGATGAGTGTCCCTTCCCCTCCTAGTGGCAAATGCTGTTCCAAGCTGCAGCCAGACGGGGCCACCGGAGAACAGCAGATACTGGCCTCCCACTTGCAGAACAAAGGACCACAGCATTGCTGAAAGTGTAATTACCAGAGCAATTAAAATTTCTATTGCTTAGGCTAGAAGTGCAAGTACCATGCAGGCTCTTACAGGGGCAATCAATTGGAATTTGTTCCCTTTAAAATGATAAAACCCTGCCAAGGAATTTTTGCCCACTCCTGGCAGCTTCCCATTGCCTGCCTGCCTGCAGCAGCATTTGCAGGCACAATGCTCTCCAGGTGCCTGCTCCACTGTCACACCCTGGGTGCTGAACATTTTGGGGAGACCGGACTCAGCACAGCTTTGGGAGCCTTGGATTGAGACCAGAAGAGGTGCTGAGCAGCCAGCTGCTCGCCCCTCCAACCCTGCTATAATATATTGGTATCTGATGGCACTTGATAGTCCCAGTAGCAATCCCAGTGCTGTACTTGGAGCTGTATGGAGGAAAGAAACTGTCACTGCCCCTGCAGTCACAGGGGTGAGACCAGGGGACATCACTTCTCCCCTTTTTCCTTGCTCAGACCCAGACACTCTCATCTCCTTGGCTGCCAGTCCTTCCCAGCCCTTCAATCTTTCCTGGCCCCAGAGGAAATTACTTGACCTCACGCAGAAGCAAGCAGTCTGCTTTCTCATTTTTAAGCCATGTTACTTAAATTCTCCTTAACGGAGATCAGTCAGTATAATCAACAGAGCACCGGGCTGCTGCACCAGGCTGCTGTGGGATGGCTGTCCTGCGACAGGAGCACTGTGCTGTGACATGGGGATGGCTGGTGATGTGTGCTGGGTGACGTTCGGAACAGGAGCATATTGTCAGCCTTCATGTGGCCCCAGAATAGTCACATTGAGGAGAGGACAGCCCTGCCAGCCGTCCCATGGTGTGACTGCAGCGCAAGTCAGGTGTTGAGGGTGGGACTGGCTTTCTGCCGCTGCCTCTGCACAGGCTGGGTTTCTCTGGCCCTGCACAGGATCCGATTGCAAAACCCAGCCAGGCAGTAAAAGACCATCAAGGCCATTCACAGCCACCATGGCTCATGAATCCCATCTTACAACATGCACTCGCCAGTCCCTGATCTAGGAATATGGTACCGGCTGTGCTGGGGAAGTGCTGGCTACCCGCTGTGAAGTGTGCCCAGCATGACTGGACCTACTCTCCTGGGCTGCCAGGCAGCAGGAAGGATGAGATCAATAAGGGTTACAGATGATCGTGAAGGAGTTATTCCAGCGCGCGTGCAGGAAGAGCCAAAGCCAACCTGAGATCCCCCTGGAAGAAGTTAATTGCGAGAAGTTTAGTATCTTCTGGCTGTATGCCAGCAATAGAAGGTTTAGGCCATTTTCTGCATTCGTTGTCACTGTCCAGACACTTCTCTGCAGACCTCCTAGGCTCTGCTCACCTACCCACAGCAAGCCTGATCCTTCAAATGCCTTTGTCTTCCCTCCCAAGACTCTCTGATTACTGTCACTTTTCTCAGATGATGGAGTGCTCGGGGTCCCTGCCATCCCAGACCCACCAAGGAGCTATAAATCCCTGTCAAGATTCATCCTGTTATGTGGGCCATGTCTGCAGATGCTTTCTTGTCCCCAGCTGGTTCTCCTCTACATTATGGTTTTCCTGCTCCCTAAGCCACCAGGTACTGGTCTCTTTTTGCGGTCCCTTCCCCACATCACAGGCACCATCTTTGCCAATAGACCAGCTTGCAGCTCGCCAATGTGTTTCATTTTAATTCCTTGCTGCAGCTGGGATTTGTGTCAGGAGTATGAATTTGCAGTGGGGGCTTTCATGTTCTCTTCAGAGTAATTTCTAAACCCAGAGGAGCAGCATCTCGCATGGAAGCACTTAGAGACCTCTTACAAAAGCAGCGTTGGAGTATTGATCATTTTTTCTCTCCGGGGACCCAGAGTGCTACAGATAGAGCTGCTGTGCAGTGTAGCCACTTGCGGGCAGCACCACACAACTCTTCAGGATGAGAAGTGAAAAATAGCTCCAGTTGAAAGGAAAAGTGGTGCCCCCTTTTATATAGAGATCAATGATGCCTGGTACATTGGATTATCACTTAAAACACCGGGACTTCAAATGCCAGGGTGCATGCACTCCTGATGCTGACAAGCTCGTGATATATAATACTGTTTGGGTTACCAACTGAGCTCCTCTGTGTAATCTTTTCATAAGGTGAATGTAATATCTGCAGTGATGTACCTAACATTACATCAGGAGAGCCAGCCTATAATTATGCTTGAATTGTTTGAACAGGTTATTTGTCACTAACACATTAGCTCACTCCATTTATTGCTGCCATTCAGGGCTGCAGCGGGTTTGGTGTAAACAGAGCTTGGGTGGAGGTTTGCAGGGGGGGGGAGCTTATTTTTCTGAATAGAGCAAACCAGAATTGTTTGGAGTTTATTCTTCTTTTCTAGAACTGTTGACTGGGAGTGCTAGGAGTAAAATAGGTAAAGAGACTGACATAACATAACTTGATTTGTTTTCAGATGTACTTCCCAAGTGTACAGCTCATGTACTGGACTTTAGCATGGACCTGGTTGCTTTGCAATGAGCTAGCAGGTTTACGGTAGTATGTTTTGTTCCTTATGAGAAACTGAGGCTTGCAGAGTCGGTTGTTTGTACAAGGAGCTGCTGCACAGCTCACACAGTCACTGAGTGCTTGACCTGCCTTATTACATGGTTGTTTCATGGCGTGCATCCCAGCCAGGCATCACTGCTTGTATTGTTGTAAAGGATGTGGTCGTCTCCCCTTATGGCATCTGATTTTCTGGTGAGTGATCAGCAAATACATGCTCTGACCTGCATGGCCAGGGAAGTCTCCGAAGGTGACATCTTCTTTTGTTTGTTTTGTCTGGCAGACTGGGATTTCATGGGGGAAACCCATATACATATAATCCCCTGACATCACAGACTTGGATGGATGCTGTCTTAGTAGCAGTTATTCACCTGAAGCTTACGAAGTGCCTTGTTTAGATTTCAGATCAAAATAAAATTAATTCCATTTCTAGAAATGGATCTGCCAGCCAATGTCAAATTCTCCAGGGTGGGATTTTCACTTTAGGGTGCCTCGCTGGACAAAGTAGCTTAGCTGGGACAAGGCACACCCCGCTGCACTGCAGTTTTTGTGGGCCCATCTCTGCACATCGCTAGCTTTCCACAAGCATTGCCCAAGTCCTTGTTGGGTTGCAAGTAGCTGAGCTGCCCCGTGGCTCTTTACCAGTGAGCTGTGGCAGGGTTTAGCTGTCTTTGGAGGCCACAGAAAAGCATAAGAGGCGGTTGGGGTAAGTAAGCCTGCATTTTCATTGCTGAGAAGGAATACCACCACTTTGATTGTAAGCCACCTCCTGGGTTTAAGACTAAGCCAGTCCCTGCTGGGCTTAAAACACTACTGAGCTCCGGTGGAAGTGGTGTCTGTGTAGATGAGAATAGGATTGGAAGCAAAATGCAAGCCATGACATGAGTTAGCACTGCCCAGAAGATGTAGTCTACAAAAGAGAAGACGAAGGTGGCTGGAGTTTTTCCTTTGATTCCACGTCTTGGTTTTTGTTTGACTTGTACTAAACTTTGCCCAGGTCAGTAGGTGATGCATATCGTTCACCTGCCAAAGGGTAAGCCCTGGAGTTGACCTTGTGAGGCTGGTGAATTATTCTGCCATTGTATGTGGAGAAAAAACAGTCCTCCTGGTTTTGGTACTGGTTTCAGTTAGGGTTAATTGTCCAGGAGAATATATCTGGAGATTGACCTTTAAAACTTCAAAAGATACGTAATCCTTCTTGCCTAAGGTATGAGCTCAGTTTTCTGTATGCCACAACCAAAGGCTGCTGGGACATATGCTGCAAAATAGCCTTTGTCACTTGAGACTTTGAGGGGCAGAGTTGTTCTTTCCTTGCAGAAGGGAACTTATGGCTGTTTCTAGGTGAGGAAGAAGGGCTCTTGCAAAAAGCTCTGCCCAGGTACTACTTGGCCACTTTTCTTGACACAGACCTGCCTCCTCGTGCCACCCTGCTGCTTAATAACAGGTTTCCAAACCACCAGTGCTGTAGAAATAGTGACTGCCACCTCCTTGGAGTGTCAGTACGTTATGGGGGCTGCAAATGGAAAAGGTAATCAAGGAGGACCCGCCTTTCCCCTGAGCAAGCAGATGGGATTTGAAGATTAGCTGACCCCTTCCAAATGAACTTTTGAAGCCTTCTTTGGTGGCCTACACAATACCCCACACTGACCAGTAGCATGCTGTCTAAATCCTTGAACAACAGGGTATGAAGGCAGTCAATGTGTGTTCCCACCCTCGAGGAGGAGGAAGGACTGGGTTCTTAAACCTGGGTGAATGCAGGACCTCCTTGCTCTCCCTGGGTTGAATCGGGGGAGTTTGTTGTCTTATCTGTTTCAGAGCGTTTGCTTGGAGAGGAGCTGTAAAACCTCTTTGTGTCAGTGTTAAATGTCTGGGTATTTGGTGCCAGTCAAATACGATTGCAGCTGATTTGCTCACCTAATTGAGTCTGAGATGCTGTCTCCATGTGTCATCCCTGGAGATCTGTTTACATATCCATTTGCTTAACAATATGTTTGGAAGCCCTCAGCAGCGTTTCAGCACCATTTCCCTGGCCTATATATGTCTGACTAATGCCCAAGGCAGTGAGCTATATCTGGACTAGAACTGCTAACCTATGGATCTGGGTTTTGTTAGTAGCCCTGAATCAGACAAGTCTCTGATTAGCCCTTAGGTACATGGGAGAGGACAGATCTGGCGTGGGAAAGAGCGAGTAGTTGTCCTTCACAAGAAGCACCTCTCAGTTTCATCTTGAACCCACGCCACTGGATTGATTTTATGTTGAGGAAGACCCTCTCCTGAGCTGAGATCTGGCTAGAAAATCAACAGAACCCCTAGCCGTCCCTCTCCCAGCAGGAGTCGTAGGCATAATTTTTTGTAACAAATATGGCAAAGGAGTCCTTCTTACGGCTCACTGTGTCCTTGAATGTATAGTCATAGTGCAAAGCGACTTTTCTGCCAGGTGTATGTTTTGCTGTCCACCCTGTGATGTTACAAGCAGGGAGCACTGGAACCAGTGGGCAAGTCCATGTGCCGCCGCCTTTTGCGCTGTTAGGATGTGCTTTGGGTACAAACTAATGCTGGAAAGTTGCATGCAGTGGCAGACCGGAGTAAGACCAAAGATGATGAAGGGGATGCTGAGTACTCAGAGCATGTGTTGTGCTGGAGGTGGTGAAGGTTGCTCAGCCTGGAGATAGACCTCCCAGTCCTGCTCGCCAGCCTGCTGTTTGATCTGTGCTTTCTGCCTGGAGAGAGCGAGGGCTTTCAGTTTGCCGTGGGCAGGACCTCTACGGTCTGTTCAGCACTAAGTACCTTTGTTCCCCAGGGGATCAGCAATGTAAGCTGGAGTAACCGGGTGGATTGTCAGCCAGCTGGGATTGCTCTCTCGTAAAGAACTACTGGCTGAAAGCTGAAGCATTCAGACTAGAAATAAAACATGCATTTGAAAGGCATGAGAGAGTAACCAGTGGCAAAATGTCCAAAGAGAAGACCAGGAAATTCTCCATCTCTCAAGGACAAGTGCATTTTTGGAAGGTGTCTTAGAACCTACAAGTCAGTGGATTTAACAGAGCAGTAGCTACCTGAAGCCCTCCAGGCACAGGAGGTCAGCTGCTGGAATAATTCTCTTCGTCTAAAATTCCTGGCACGCGAGACTGCATTTAATGTAAAGGATCAGCTTTGCACTGACACCACTGGCTTCTTCGCAAAGCTGGGGTTTGCCAGCTGCTGGGCCTGGAAGAACAGGGCATTTGCTTTGAGTTCTGCCCTCTCTCTATGTACTCTGCTGAGCTGACTGTTCAATGTACCTTATTGTTTGAAGTCATGTCGTCACAAACCAGAGGGTGAGAGTGGAAGCATCTCTCCTTACCCCCTCCTGAGCAGCAAGCGTGAGCAGTTCTACTTTTCTAGCTACTGCTGCGCTTTGCTCTGGGTCCTGCTGCTTTTTCTTTCTTTTTTTTTTTTTTTCTCCACAATTCAGAGCAGCTATCTGGCAATAGATTCTGTTCCCTCCACACCTCCCTGCTTTTCCATCAAAAATAGGAGCTTCAAATCACAAGCATGTTTTTTGTGCTCAGCACCTCACCATGTCAAGGTCACCCTGAGCAGGGTTCCTGTTACAGCTTAGCACTTTCACCTCTGTCAATTTGCCATGCATTAGTCAATCTGGAGCCTAATGGATTTGTAACCTGACTTTGCCTGTATCGTCGGAGACGTTCCCAGCGATGTAAGAGGATTTGGGCACAACTTCCTTTCAAGTTAATGGAAAGATCTTGCTTGGAAAGAACCTGCTTGAGGAACTGAGTGTACTTTGCATTAATGTTTCCATTAATATTAATGGGAGATGGTTCTAAATTCCTCAGATCAGCTTTGAACATCTTAAATTCTGTGTCCTTCACCTGTCTCATCTAAAATGGGGCCGGTGAGCAGAAGCACTCTTAAATGAGCAGCATCATTATTGACCAAGATGTCCTGCAAGTTTTTCCACCTCTGTTGGTCTCTCTGGAAATGTCCTGTTCTCTGGTGGCCCCACTGGACCCCTGACCAGCTCACCACAAGCAGGGTAGGAGGTTCAGGGTCAGCTCCCAACTCAGACTGTCCCTTGCATGGTCACTGACAAGTCACATTGCCTGTCTCTGCTCCACCACCGCGTGTAAAGCAGGAAAGAGCAAGAGTCCTCTGGGACTTTTTTATTAGCATTTATAAAGCACTTTGCAATCATCGAACAGGAGGGAATAGAGGGAAGTGAACTTTTATTGTTGCCACTCAAGTCTCAGTTACTGCAAAGCTCTGCTGCCTTGGGCATGATTACCTGGCACACTTCGTTTGGCTGGTGCAGGCAGGCCTGCCTGCCCGTGTGTGGTGCAGAGCCCTGCCTGAGTTGTAGCTTGAGTAAGGTCTTGTCTGGCTTTACTGCTTCTGTGGGGCCGTGCTGGTGTCAGCACTGGCCTCTTGAGCCCGTATCCCCGCTTCCCCTCCCTCCCTCCTTGCTCTCTACCCTCCTGCTCCTCCATTAACTTTAGCACTTGGACACATCAGTGATTAACTGTTACTGAGCATCTCTCTCTGATCGGATTGCTGCTTGCTCCTGCCTCATTCAGCAGAGCTCTTGCCTCCTTGTGGGCTGCTGGCAGGTATTTCTTTCCACCTCCGACTGAGCTGAGCAGAGACCGACATACTAACTGCTCGTCACATCCCCTACCCCCCTGGTGAAAGCCAGCCCCAGCAGAGAGCTTTTGCACATGTTGCATCTCTGGCATAATCTCATTTTGCTCAGACAGTCCAGGTTAAACAGCTTGATATAGTAAAAGAGGTGATACAAATCCTACTCATCTCAACATAATCAGGTTAGTGAGCAGCTACGTGTGCAGTTGTCCTGGCAGACAAGAAAGGCCATGCTGGCTTGGCCCCACTGGAAGTACCCTTGGGAAGGACTGTGTTCAAACAGGACCTAGAGAAGTGGGGAGGCAGCTCTGTTGCAGTAAAACAGGGCACCTGTTGGAGAAGTCATCTTATTAATGAGTTTTTCATGCTTTATTTAACTCAGTGCTCATTTGTAGTCTTGCTGCCAGACAGACATGGTCTGGTGCAGTGCCACTTACCTAGTGATGTGGGGCTGGGCACAAGGTTCCAGGGGAGCAGGCAGCATCCACCACACTCAGAGAGATTTGGTGTGACTTGTTTGCAGGAAAAAGCAGGAGAGGCTGGGAGTAGGCTGCCCATGCTTGCACGCTCTCTTCCAGCCATGCCAGCCCGGGGTCACTTCTCCAGCCCCCAGCAATTAGCGAGGCAGATTGAATCTAGATTGATCTGTCTACTTTCACAGAGTGAGCCGATTCCAGCAAGAAATTCTCCTTTCCCTCTTTCTCCATGTTAAAAGAAGGAGACCTTGTCAGATTTCTGGATAAATGGTAAGTACAGGGCAAGGTAGAAATAAATGTGCTAATGCATAGGAAGAATCATTAGGAGAGAAAGACATCATTGATGCGGCCAGGCTGCAGCTGATCTGTATCGCTGTGCTGAAACTGCCTTGTGGTACAGCCACTGCAAAAGGTGGCATTCAACAGGGGCTCTGCTATTTACTGCACATTTGCAGCATGTTGCGGGGGAGTGCAGAGAGGCAGAATCTGCTTCAGAGCAAGAGTGTTCAGCACCAATAACAGCCTCGACCAGTACAGTGTTGTTTGCTGCAGGGATTTCATAGGAATTGCCTCCTGGTGCAGTTATCTGACAGATGCATTTGGGTCACTCAGATCTTCACAGTTCCTGTCCCCATTGAGAGAAAACTGAGGTTGTGGGAAAGCGGAGGAGAAGGGACCTGTTGCTTCGGTGAATATAGAGAAACAGGAGTATGGTGCTGAGCTAATCGGGGGCATATGGATCTCTTTGGGGATGAGTTTTTTGAAAGGTGAATGGGATAGTGAGGAGCAGGGGATCAGTCCCTGGTAGAAGTCAGTAGAGGATGATCAAAGATCTGCTTCATGCTGTGCGTGGCACTAGCAATTCCCAGGCTCCACAGCCAAAATATGATGGCACTAACAGGGACATTTAACTGAACAAGTGCTGGCCTGCTTTCTCTCTCAGCCCCATCTTCATGCTGGACTGTGATCAACAAGGACAGCAAAGAAACCAGAAAACTGGGCAGGGTATTTTCAAGGAAGGTAGTTAACCCTGAAGGTTGCAGTGCTCTGGTTCATGGCATGGCTCCACAAGCTGTTCCATGCAGCCAAGAGGGGAACCTTTGCAATGGAGGGATCTCTCTGTTCCATCCAGAGCATTCAATTTTTCAAGGACACCGTAGAAGGCAGCCTGAGGAGTAAGACACAGCGCAACAGCCCAACCAGTTTGGCTGTGTACCACTGCAGAGTGCAGCATGCAGGCCTGGAGAAAACAACCTGCAAGCTGACTGACCACTCCGGGAAGCAGGGTGCTTGTCCTAAGATCCATGGTGGGTGCAGCTGTTCCCAAGCTCCCAAAAGTGTGAAGGGATGCTCTCTTAGCTGGCAGAGTGGTGTGGCTTTGTGCATGTTTATCCAGGGCTTTCGCCTGCACGGTGCCGGCGCGAGAGCTGCTGCTAGTAGTTGACAGCTCAGCTATTGTTGCAAAGTATGATTTAATAGCAAGACTTGATTACAACATGCAAATGTAGCTGCTGGGGGACTATCTCAGAGGTTTGTGGAGATTAGCTGTTAAATTGGCCAGTGCAAAAACATTATTAAGCAGAGAACATAATTACTCATCTTGTGCTTCTGTGGTGTATAGAAAAGACAGATTTGTTTAAAAGCCAGCAAGTCCTATATAGAGAGAAGACTTGTGTAAATGCCACATCATGTACTACTGAATGTTGCAGCATATTTTATTAGAGAAGCAATACTTAATAACAACATTTGGGAACTTGTGTAAGGAATCCATTATATTATTCTGCATCATAAAAGCAAACCTAATGCTAGTCTGTGTGAAGGCTGTGCAGATATTGAAACATCTCCTTTTGGTGGTGGTTGATTGCTTTTATAAAGATTGTATCATATGGATATAAACAAATAGGCACTTGATATGAAATCTGGGAGCAGGGTTTTAGACTCATGCATCTATCTTCTATCCATGCACATGCCCTCTGAAATGCATCAAGGTTCCCATTAACACTTTAAACATGGAAAGCAGGATTAAAGTGAGACTGTCAGCACATACAAAATGAACATCTAGGCGTGCACTTGCTGTTATGTTTTTCCCATTCAGTCCTAGGGTAGTCTATGGGGTTGCTAGAATAAAAAGCTTGTGTGTGTGTGTGATGATGCAGGGGGAAAGACTGAGGTGTGGGGAGCTTGTTAGGGCTGCAGACCTGTTTTTTGGAGCAGGTGGGTTTTTTTTCTTCCTCCTGCTGCGTGGCTCTCAGTAGCACAGGCTTGGCTTGCAGTGCAGTGGCAGCTAAAGGACTGAAGTCATATGTAAAAGTGCATTTGGCTAGTCAAAGCCCCAGGCAATTTCAGGAAAATCTTTAACAGAGGAATCAGGAGGGCTGAATTAGAGGAACAGCTTGTTTGTAACCGAGCGTAGTTCCTGCAGTCACAAGTGCTGGCAGGGGTGCAGGGTGATGCTGACAGGGCAGAGCTGCTGTGCTGCAGTAGCTGCTGCTCACCCCTGATTCATGTCACTGGATGCTGCCTCTCCAGTATCTCATGCCCCCCAGCAGAAGCTCTGCTGAGGCATGGCTTGTCTAAGCAGGAGGAATTATCCTCCCAAGCTTAAGGAGGGGAGGTAAAGACTTAAAGGGTTTTTGATGGGAAGCTCCTTGCCATCCTTTTGTTGCAGCTCAAGAGCATTTGTACACCAGTAATTGCTCCCCAGGCTGGTTCCTGTGTGACTCAGAGCTGAACGTGGAGCTGCCCGATGGCTGCTGCTGTGTGAACCTCAGCGTCCTGGCACAGTATGTCCCAATCACTCTAAATCTGAATTTTCAGCCTCTTTCCTCCTTTACTACGTGCCTGTGCACACGCAGGCACACTGCCTTGCTCTGTACCTGCTGTATACTGGTCAGTTTGCCACGGTAGAGCCCATCAGCTGTTCCAGGCGGGGAAGGTGGGGAAAGGGCTGCCTTGCTTGTGGCTGGGCATGTTTTTGGCTCAGAGCCACGAAGCACCTGAATCCCAAGACAGCTGCTCACCAGCATCTCCTGGTGTGACTGTGGGGCAGCCGGGAAGAGCTCTGGCCATGTCCAGTGGCAGCATCTCCCTCCTTTCATTATTCAGTGCTAAAGAATAATCCTAAAAATATCTGTGAGCCATTTGCAAGCCACGAGTGTCAGAGGGTAGCTCTGCAAAGGTCTTGTGTCACCGGGAAAGGGGTAATGACACATCTTGTCATCACTGAGCAGGAAAGGATGGTACCTGCAGCCAGGTGCTGGGAGTGGGTAGGAGCAAGGGCTGGGTCTTGGCAGGGCAGACCAGCTGAAGGTGGATCAGCCCGGTTGGCAGAGGAGCAGGAAGGGACAGGGGGTAGCGTGGGCTGAAATGCTGAGCTAGGGCACGCTTGGTGCCTGCACAGGCACATCTCACTTACAGCTGTTTTTTTTTTATAATGATCTTTGATAGTTTGTAATGAAGCCAAGCAGAGAGAGAAACCACATAGCAATATTTCATAATAATTTTTTCCAATTATATGAGGGCTGTGTGTATTCAAGCTGTCTGTGTCTCCCTAAACACCACATGTACACTTTCAAGCTACATACCCTATGATCAGTACTGATAAATGCAATAAATTTGATGTGGTGGTAGAGTTACAGCAGGAGTCTCTGATAGCCAGAGAGGAGGCAGAAGTGATGTATTCCTTTGTTAAGCTCCTTTTTTTGTGTTTGTACGGCTCGGGTGTGCAACAGATCTGTCTGTTAAATAGCTCTTAACCTTTTTCAGAGTCTGGAGCGCAAGAATTTGTTTGTATGATCCTCTTCTCTGGTAGTGGTGGTGCTGCCTATGGGACATGCCCTTAGCTGCAAACAGGTACTATAGGAGAAGCTGGAGTGGTTTTTGCTCCCATGAATGGCAGAGTTTTACTGCACTAAGCTGAATAGCACAGTTTGAGGCAGAACCCACTCCTGACTCGTTCTAACAGCTCACCACTGCTGCTCTGAAGCCCTGGGCTGGAATAAGGCTGTGATAATTAATGGAAGTTAAAGTGCTCCTTCTGCCTGTGAGCTGGTTGGAAATGGAAAAGAAGAACCTGTCACAATTGTGACTGGCTCTAAACTGCTGTCAGGCTCTCCTTCCCTTCCCCTGCCCCAAGTGGAAAATTGTATTGGAAAGCAGCAGTTAGAGCACTTAAATCTTTCCACAGTTCATTTCAAGCTCCCTTTCTTCTTCCCAGCCATTCCCAGGCCAGTTTGGGGCGCGGATGGGAGACTGCGTCTCTGGCTGAAATTTGCAGGATGTTAAATAACAATGGGAGAGTGGCTTTCAAAGAGGGTATAATGTGCCTGGATTGCACGTACCATAAGCTGTATTTCCTTTGCTTTGACATTCAGCCCATCCATGCAACTCCTGAACTGTTTCCTTTCCGTGTGGGATCTATCTTGGTGTGTTACGGAGCAAGCTCAGGCTGAAATGGAGTTGGTACCTCTCCTGTTACAGCAGGACATGCTCCCACAGGCATTCACAGAAGTTGCTGGTGTCTGTCATGTCTGGACAGCAGTAAGTGAGCACGTGAAATGTGGGCAATAATAAAAGCTGTTGTATCCCCTGTCATGGGTTACCAGGTTCACATAATCCCTGCCCTTTCCCAGGTACTTGGATTGTCTGTTTCAACTAGTGTGTGTCCCCCTTTTCTCTTAACACCTCTTGGCACAGTTGCATTGCTGCTGCAGGCAGTGGTTCTGAGTGGTTTTGTCTTCTGCTGAAACTGGTCAGTGAAGGGCATCTGATGGAGCTTCACTGTCCTCCTCAGCTGTCTGGATTTAACAGGTTGATCGGCTGGAGGAAACTCCCAAAGCTTTTACTTTGATGTGATTCCCTTGTTAGAGAGCTGGGCAGCTATTTTGGTGTCAGACTCCAGGAAAGACATGGCATTGCATTTGCCTTCCCCAGATGACCTCGGTTCATTCCCACCTGTGTGACCAGAGCATCAGAGACCTACTGGGAGGTAACAGTCATTGTGGCTGCTTGTTCTTCTCCCATTTCAAAGTATCTCAGTCACTGAGGTGAGCAGCTCTGGTGCCAGCGGGGTCGGCAGCTGAGTGCTCCAGCACGGCGTGTAGGGGCTTCCCAGGCTGGGGGAGTCTCAGGGGAGCGGAGCGAGCCACCAGGAGCCGGCAGCTCCTGTGACAGCAGCTGATGGGACCTGCTCGGGGCCAGGAACAACGGTGGCCAAACCATAAGAGAAGCCCCGGGGAGTGTGAGCAACCAGGAGCACCAACAAGGTGGGCAAACAGGGCCTGGCGTGGCCATTTGCGCACGGAGGGCGCTGGAGCCCTGCCAGCTCCACCAGGCAGCAATGGTGCCCACCAGGCAGCAATGGTGCCCACCAGGCAGCAATGGTGCCCACCAAGCGCTGTGCCCACCGTGCCAGAGGCGGCTGCCCAGGCAGAGCCCGGCGGGAACACGCAGCCGCCCCGGTGCTGGGCCGGCAGCGGGGAGCGGGCGGTGGGAGCGCCCGGGGAAGACACAGGAGGAGCCAACAGATCGATACCTGGCTCCGAGCCTGGTGTCACCAGCAGAATTTTGCATTTTATGGTCGTGGATTGGTTCACCACAGGCCTGCTGGCAGCAGGCAGGGTACACCCGTCTCGAAGGGGGAAAAGGATCTTTGCACAGGAGTTAGCAGAGCTCGTTGAAAGAGCTTTAAACTAGATTTGAAGGGGGAAAGGAATAAAACCAGGCTTGCTAGAGATGAGCCTGGGGGCAGCACGCCGGTGTTTGAGGGATGGTGTGCTAGCGAGGTCCTTCGGTCGGCTGTCTCAGGTGGAGATCCATACAGCAGTGGACACAGGGGTTACTGATGTGTTAGAAAGTGCCTGAGAATGGTCAGGTAGGAATTGAGGCTTCTCCCCACCAAAAAGGTGCCGGGATTAATAGCCCAACCACACCAGTACGCACAGCACGGGCAGCAAACAGGAGGCGCTGGAAGCCGTCGTGCAGCAGGAAAACGGTGATGTAGCTGCCAGCACAGAAGCATGGCGGGATGACTCACAGCACCGGAGTGCTGCAGTGGATGGCTGTAAACTCTTCAGAAGGGACAGGCAAGGAAGAGAGGCGGTGGGGTAGCCCAGTACGTTAGGGAGTGTTCGATTGTCTAGAGCTTAATGATGGTGACGACAGGGTTGAGTGTTTGTGGGTAAGAATCAGGGGGAAGGCCAACAAGGCAGATAGCATGGTGTGAGTCTGTTACAGACCACCCAACCAGGATGAAGAAGCAGACAAAAACTCCGTAAGCAGCTGGGATAAGTCTCACAATTACTTATCCTCGTTCTCATGGGGGACTTCAACTTACCACATGTCTGCTGGAAACACAATACAGCAGGGAGGAAACAGTCCAGGAGGTTCCTGGAGTGTGTGGAAGAACTTCCTGACCCAGTCGGTGAGGGAGCCGGCTGGGGAAGGTGCCCACTGGCTCTGTTGTTTGTGAACAGAGAAGGACTTGGGGGTGATGTGGTGGTTGGAGGCCGTCTTGGGCATAGTAGTCACAAAATCATAGAGTTTTTGATTCTTGGACAAGGGAGGAGGTTGTTGGTTTTTTTTTAGGAGGCTGTTTGACAGAGCCCCTTGGGAGACAGTCCTGGAGGGCAGAGGAGTCCTGGAAGGCTGGACGTTCTTCAGGAAGGAAATCTTAAAGGCACAGGAGCAGGCCGTGCCCGTGTGCCGAAAGACGAGCCAGCAGGGGAGAAGATGGTCCTGGCTGAACAGAGCTTTGGCTGGAACTCAGGGAAAAAACGAGAGTTTATGACCTCTGGAAGAAGGGCGGGCAACTCAGGAGGACTAGAAGGTGTCGTGAGGTTGTGCAGGGAGAAAATTAGAAGAGGCCAAAGCCCAACTAGAACTTAATCTGGCTACTGCCATAAAAACAATAAAAAATGTTTCTATAAATACATTAGCAACAAAAGGAGAGCTAAGGAGAATCTCCAGCATTTATTGGATGCAAGGGGAAACACAATGACAAAAGATGAGGAAAAGGCTGAGGTACTTAATGCCACCTTTGCTTCAGTCTTTAACAGTAAGACCAGTTGTTCCCCAGGTACCCAGGCCCCTGAGCTGGGAGACGAGTACAGGGAGCAGAATGAAGCCCCCATAATGCAAGGGGAAGTGGCCACTGACCTGCTACACCACTTAGATGCACGCCAGTCTATGGGGCTGGGTGGGCTCCACCTAAGGGTGCTGCTGGAAGTGCCCACTGAGCCAGTCTCCATCATTTATCAGCAGTGCTGGCTCACTGGGGAGGTCCCAGTTGACTGGAAATTGGCAAATGTGGTGTCCGTCTGCAAGAAGGGCTGGAAGGAGGATCTGGAGAGCTACGGGCCTGTCAGTCTGACCTCGGTGCTGGGGAAGGTTATGGAGCAGATCATCGTGAGTGCCGTCACGTGGCATGTACAGGACAGCCAGGTGGTCAGACCCAGTCACCATAGGTTTATGAAGGGCAGGTCCTGCTTGACTAACCTGATCTCCTTCTGTGGCAAGGTGACCTGCTTAGTGGATGAGGGGAGGGCTGTGGATGTCTTCCTGGACTTCAGTAGAGCCTTTGACACCATTTCCCACAGCATTCTCCTGGAGGAACTGGCTGCTCGTGGCTTGGACGGGTGTACTTTCTGCTGGGTAAAAAACTGGCTGGATGGCCGAGCCCAGAGAGGGATGGTGAATGGTGTTACATCCAGTTGGTGGCTGGTCACAGGTGGTGGTCTCCAGGGCTTGGTGCTGGGGCCAGTTCTGTTTAATGTCTTTATCGACGATCTGGGCGAGGGGATCGAGTGCACCCTCAGTAAGGTTGCAGACAACACCAGGTTGGGTGGGAGCGTTGATCTGCTGGAGGGCAGGAAGGCTCTGCAGAGGGGTCTGGACAGGCTGGATCGATGGGCCAAGGCCACCTGTGTGAGGTGTCAGGTCCTGCGCTTGGGTCACACCAACCCCACGCAGCGCTGCGGGCTGGGGGCAGAGCGGCTGGGAAGCTGCCTGGTGGGAAAGGACCTGGGGGTGCTGGTCAACAGCCGGCTGAACGTGAGCCAGCAGTGTGCCCAGGTGGCCAAGGAGGCCAACAGCGTCCCGGCTTGTATCAGAAACAGTGTGGCCAGCAGGACCAGGGCAGTGACCGTCCCCCTGTACCGGGCACTGGTGGGGCTGCACCTTGAACCCTGTGTTCAGTTTTGGGCCCCTCACGACAGGGACACTGAGGTGCTGGAGCGTGTCCAAAGGGCAACGGAGCTGGTGAAGGTCTAGAGCACAAGTGTATGAGGAGCAGCTGAGGAACTGGGGTGGTTTAGACTGAAGAAAAGGAGACTCAGGGGAGACCTTATCGCTCTCTACAACTACTTGAAAGGAGGTTGTAGTGAGGTGGTTGTTGGTCTTTTCTCCCAAGTAGCAAGCGATAGGACAAGAGGAAATGGCCTCAAGTTGCACCAGGAGAGGTTTACATTGGATATTAGGAAAAATTTCTTCACTGAAAGGGTGGTCAAGCATTGGAATAGGCTGCCCAGGGAGGAGGTGGAATCACCATCCCTGAAGGTATTTAAAAGACAAATAGATGTGGCACTGAGGGACGTGGTTTAGTGATGGACTTGGCAGTGCTAGGTTAGCAGTTGCATCTTAAAGGTCTTTCTCAACCTAAACAATACTGTGATTCTACAATTTTCAGAGCTTTGGAAGGACAAGGGAGCAGGTCTCTGCTCAGTCTGAGCTTCGAGGTTGCAGTGCACCCCAGCCACGTGGGCTGTTTCAGGCTGTCACTCTCAGATTTGCAAGTGGCTAACCCAGCATGTAGATCTAGTGGCCAGACAGATGTCTAGGGCCCAAGTTGTTCACATTTGACTGCTGAGTATGGTGGTGTGGCATACTGGGTTGCCTGGAAGGAATATGGCTGGTTAGGGTGCAGCCGCCATAAGAGATCCAGCCGCCAGGGCTGGAGCCCCTGTCGTGCTTCCAAGAGGAGAGTCCTTGCAGATGGTGACTTGCCCTGGTGATTCCCCATGTGGACAGATTCAGGCACTGGGAAAGTGGGTGGGCATTGCTGTCCAATCCAGGATGGTGATTTAGAAATAAAAGGCAGATTTAATGTTGTACTTCTTTCTAAATGTACAGAGCTACCCTGTTCGTTCAAGGGTTAAGCAGTCTGAGAGGTGCAGCACCTAGAGCCAGGTATGTGTCAGGCCTGGACTGGAGGCTCACCAGAACATGAGGATATATGATGTTATTTCTGTTTTGTCATTCAGAGATTACTGCTCAGTGTCTGTAGGACAAGCAAGCTCCAGGGCATCTTAGGATATGCCCTGTGCTCCAAGCCTGTTTTGGCTTTGCAACGCTCATATGCAAAGGCAAGAACTGACGCCTGAAATGCTCCTTTTCCAAGGATTAAAAGGCACTGCCAAGGCTCTGCAAGATGACAGTGTTGCAAATCTTATCACGATCCAGTGCTGAGATCCATTGGTTTCAGCAGCACAAATGTGTTGACAGATCTGTGTGTCTGCTTTTTGGTGATGGTAGATTTTTTTCAGGAGATTGGTCTGTGCTGCTGAACTCTGGTTGTAGCTCCCGGTTCAGAGCCTGGAAGGTAAGATTGCAAGAGCTCTTCATCACACCTGGGTCTTAATTTTAACCAAACTTTCCTTGTTCTAGTAAAACCCTGGCCCAAAGGAGCAGTTTCAAGGTATCACAGTGGATTTAACTTTGATTCCTCTGCTCTTATATGCAGCTGAGGGACCCATAAAAGTCAGTGGAGGAACTAGCAGGAGTAACCAGGTTAGCCCGTTGGCTCTGACTGCTGCCTTCACCCAGCAGCCTGTGAGGTTTTGCAGACCTCAGTGTGAACAGAATTTTTTCTCTTTTATACGATCTCAGCAGGGGGACTGTGATGTGAAACAAAGTCCTTTCTTACTAATCCAGCTCTGGAGAGTCGTCATATCCATCTCTAGACTTCAGGATATGATTCTTCCTTGCTTACAGCAATAGGTCCCGTGCCACCCATCTTTACCTGTTATGGTCTCATTGAAACTACCTCATCTATCCTTATCTGCCATCTGTCTGTAAGTAGCTCTAGTTGGAGATAAACAGCCCTCTGTCACCACAACTGTGCACCCTCCTCTCCGACAGCAAGCGTGCCGTTCAACACCCTCTCCCATGCCGTTTGGCTTTCTCTGTTGTGTGCCGAACTCCAGTAGGATGTTTAGCCATTTCTTCTTCATCCCATTGCGTAAATGAGGCTAATTTCAGCCTGCCATGATGTGTGGGCTCACTGGAACGTGACTATAAATCCAGACCTGAACATTTTCTTGTAATGGACAGGGTGGTAAAATTGCATTGCTGCCTTTAACCTCAGGCTGTCCTTAGACCAAGCCAGACTCTTCACAACCCCTATGCCAGTAAATCAAACAGCTTTTGAATTGATGCACATAAAAGTCGAGAGAGAGAGAAGTTACAGATGGAAAAGACCTATTGTACCTTAAGTCTGTCCCGCTGCAGAGGGGGTAAGGCGCTTTCAGGAATTTACGGCGTAGCTCCAAACCTGCCTGCTGAGGCCAGGCAGGGTGAGAGTCATGCCTGGGGGAGATGTGAGGTGGGGGGAAGCTGCTTATATTTCCTGCTTTTTCATTCTGCTCATCTCTGCATTTCATTCCCTTGGCTTTATTTTTGGGAAAGAAAACTTGTTGATTGTATATTCAACAAATTCAATACATTCATTCTTCTGTTCAGTGTTTTTCACTCAGGGTTATGCCTGACTTTTCTTGAGAAGCATGTTTTTCTCACCTAATATTTAGTTTTAAGATTGTAGGAGCTGGATATAAAACCTTCTGGGATGTTTTAATCTGCCAAGAGCCTGCTTGAAAACAGAAGTTATCCAGAGTATTTCAGTAGTCCCTATTCAGAAAACATCACCCTCAAATCCTGTGTTGCTGGTTTCCCTTTCATCTCTTTGCCAACTTTTATTGGTTTTTTTAACCCCAATCTTCTGTCAGTGTCCCCCATACCTTGCTCCCTTCCCCCTAGGGTTTCCATGTCTTTGAAAGTCCTGGTAACCAGAAGGTTCATGTGTTGTACTTTGCAATTGTTCCAGACCAAGAATAATACAGCTGGAGCCAGCTGGATCCCTCGCTCCGTATTGATACAACTATTCCCCTTAACCTGCCCACACTCAGTGCTACAACTGCAAATCTGAGGTTGAGCTGGAGCAGTGATGGACAGTGCTGCTCCACAGCCCTGCCTGGAAAGTGGCACCCCAGCAGAGCATCCCGCAGCCAGGGAGCAGCTGCGTTAGGGTGTCATCTGCTGGGGACCTTGCTAAATTGAATGTGTTTGCCTGACATGGATCTTCTCAGAACCAGTGGTTCCAGTGGCCACTCTGATTCCCCTGATCTGCAGCTGGTTTATCCTGAGCAATCCTCTGGCAAGACCCTTGCTGAAGGCTGGCCAGTCCGGATGGTTGCTTCTGCTGGAGGTCTCTTCCCATGAGCCCAAACACTGGTTATGAACTGGAACAGGAACCCAGAGGGGATGTGGGATAGTTGACCCTGGGGACTGCTAGAACTCGACTGGGAAAGGCTAACCTTTGAAGCTGAGTTCTAGCAATCAATAACTTCAACTTTGAAGTTGTCCTACATTGAGCAGGAGGTTGGATCAGAGACCTACAGCAGAAGAGGGCATTACTTAGCAAGTTACTGCCTGGCTTTCACTTGATGAACAGCAGGGGCTACATGTTGAGTTGTGCTACCACTGCCTTTGGCTGCCAGATTATTTTGATTACTTTCCATGGTTTTGGTCTTTTAAAGTTTTTGGCTAGCTTTTGTTCTTCATCTCTTCATGAGCTTCTGCAGGCTCCTGCCTGTTTGTCCTTGGGTCATATCCTGGTTGGTAGATGGATGCTCTCCCCAGTCACTGGCCATCTCAGGGTGTGCTTCTAGTCTGGGTTGTTCATCCCTTCTTTATTTTCCTCTTGTCTATCAGTTTGTCTCCTGCTTTGGAAGTAATCAACTCTTCAGTGCCAGGTAAGCTGGGAAAAAGCAAAGCCAAAGACTGAAAGGAGAAACACACACAGCGTGTGAATGTCTCTTCAGCTGGAACATCTGGGAGAGCATTAACTGGTGGGGAATGTGGTACAGGAAGGCTGGTTCTAGCAGTCTGACTCCCTGTGGCGCTATCAGTGCTCTGGGTGATTAACTGTTTGTTTCTCCCTTACTGAAAACTTGTCTCAGATTAAACCACCGTAACAGAAATCTCAGGTTCTGGAGCAGTTCCAGGTGTAGGTTAATATTTACAAGCTATCAGATTCAGGTTTTGTCTCCATCCCTTGCTATCACAGAGGTAAAATCCTTTTAAAAATCCCTTTTGATCTTTCTGGTTCATGTCATGGCTTTAGCAAGACACTTTCCATGTGAAACTGGCAAATGTCTTAATGGAATTGTAATTTTTTTCCCTCATCCTTTCAGGGACTAGTAACAGATGAAGAGCCCTTTGTATATGAGGGGCCACGGCTTTATAATGGAGCACAAGTGATGGACAGTAACTCTGTAGGATGCTCATGCTAGGAAATGTCAGAACGTTATTTCTGCCTCAGTGGCTTAAGATCATCTGTTTACCTAATGGACTTACATTTGCATTTTGCAGGTGTTGTTTTAATATTAATGTGTTGTCTCAATTGTTAATATTCCTTCACTTCAATGTTACATTAATGAAGGCTGCAGGGAATGGAGAAAAGACCTGGCTAATTAATTAAATGGGCAAAAAGCATCTTTAACTTTCCATCGTGCTGCCCTTTGCTTCCACCTAATGGGTCTTGGCATTTCTGGTCAGCAGCCATGTAACACATGCTGCTGTATGGAGCACTCAGTGACAGACTTGCTAATTTTTCTGACCCATAAATCACTTGTATAAACTTTTAATGGTGAGGAAAAGTGCCTTTCATTCCTGCTTCCTCCTTTCAGTGGGAAATGCAGCCTGATAACAGGCGGTGCTGGCCCGATGTGTGGGGCCAGAGACTTCCCTGTCAGAAGAGGGGCTGTCTGCGTTCCTTCAGGAATTCTTTCCATTCCCCTCTTAGACGGACTCTGGATGACATTAATAATATGTGTCTTGTCATAAGCTCTGCTTTTGGAGCCAGTGGCGTATCTGGCTGCACGTCTCAGGAATGTGGACTGCGAGTCTGGCTTTGGGCGCTGGTTGTGAGGTATCTCCCCTCTCCTCTGCACTGTCCCAGACCCAGCTTGGCTCTGGGCTTTTTTTGCCCACCAAGAATTCCCATGGCCTGGAGAAAACTGTTTTGGGTCTCTGCTCTGGCCCGGGGCAGCCAGGCAGCACCCCTGCTTAGCAGCATCCTGATGCATTCCCAAAAAGAAAGCTTGCGAGCCCTGTCGTGAGACCTTTTAGCTGAACATGGCATTGACTTGTGTGCATTACTGGTCACTGCCTATCCCTCCCCTGCAGCTCTGCAGAGGGGCAGCAGGGCCCTAGCCATTGTAGCTCCTTCGGAGACATGAGATCTCAGTGAGCTGGTAGCTTCCTGGAAAGACAAACCGGATCTGACAATGGGAACCTCAGATTCCCATCTGCGCAGCTCCGGGAGCTAAATGCAGGGATTGCAAACCCTTTGCAGTGCTGCCATCATCTTCCCCACAGAGAAACGCTCAGGCAGGAGGAAGCGGTTGTGTTTTAAAGGAGGGTTTTCAAACAGCACCATCACTTTGGTGCTGCCATCCAGCACAAGTGGGAAGGTCCGTACAGCAATGTCAGGCAGCCCCAGCCACTGGAGGCATTTCTAGAAGGGGGTATATGTGGGGCTGTGTGCCCGTGCTGGGTGAGTGGCACTCTGCGGGCTTCTTTGGGGCCCACAGAAAAAATGGTTTCTTGACCCAGGAAGGCCATTTCTGGAAGCAGATCTTCCTCTGTCTGCGATGCCGGGGAAGTCCTCTGCCTGGGGCTCAAAAATATGATAGTTCTGAGAAAACTGTGGAGAACGCTGGAGCTGGGACTGAGGGAGCCTGCTGAAATTGTGCCTCTGTATCCTCTGTGGCCCAGCACGTGGGCACAGGTCTAAACTTTCATCCCTGGCCCACGGCAGCTGAAGATGCTGTTTTGGCACAGAGGGACACTTCAGCATCATGCCAGGAGTCTGAAGGTTGTTGCCAATTTGCATGAGAAGGAGCAGACTGCAGTCATATTAACATTTAATGAAGAGGTGCAGCCCGCAGCGACTGCGTCCTCTGCAACGCTTGCTCTTCAGTTCGATGACTTTTCCTTTGGCACTTGGATCAAGACAGGATGGAGGGTGGTGGGATGGGCAGACATTGACTTCCATGCGAACTGCAGGTGAGGTTGAGGAGCTCCAGGCCAGGCAGGGAGCGTTCACCTTGCACATAGCTGAGCGCCAAGAGGTGCTGGGTGCTCTGTGCCTGCTTGTGCCATCTTCAGCTCTCCGATGTCTGGCCTGATGTCATGCTGCCAGATTAAGTCAGCTCTTTTCTGTAACAGGGCTGCAAAGTGGCATCGATGATTTCAAAGGAACTCAGGCAAATGGTTGAGGTTTTTCTAGCGGTCTAAACCCCCCTGTGCAAACTCAGTACATCAGGCTTTAAGCAATTAACTCCTAATCATGCCGAATACATGACAGCTTAAAACAGTTTTCCACCATACTGCTGTTAGTTTAGGTAAAGCAAAGAGACTGGTCTCATGACGTTTCTAGCCTCAAGGTGTGAGAGTGGGCAGTAAGTGACATTTGTATTCAGAAAACCCTCCCATGGATTTGTGTTGTCAGCATCCATTACTGGGAAGGCACCATAGCTAATAAAAAGGGCATTCTTTATACCCCAGAAAAGGAGTTCATTAGAGGGAGAAGACATTTGAGCTTAGTAAAAAATGAATCTAAAACTGCCTCAGAGCTGCTATTCTCATCAAGTTTCAATGTTAACAGTTTTAACCAAGAGCTAATTGAGCAATCTGAGAAAGTGGAGTAATTCCATTATTCAGCTATGCTTTGTTCAAGGCTACCACTAGCTGCAAAAGGAGCATAAATGACTTTCATCAAGCCAGGAACTGCCAGCATTCTTGCCTTTTACTATTTTTTCTCTCAAAAAAAAGTAGGGCTTTTGGTCTTTTGGCAGCTGTCATTGGCAAAGGGAGCTCCACACCAACACTACAAGGCTCATATATAACGCTGCAATCCAATTTTTTGGATAATGGGGGATTTGGTTTTCATAACTTTTCAAGCAGCAGTGCTGTTCAGGAGTGGATGGCTGAAGATGCTACTGTTTGTTGGATAGGCAGTGTTACCAAGAAGACAGTACACCATTCTTGCAGGATTTTGCATGGAAAAGAGCCATCGCAAATGCTGGTCCAGCTACTCGCCAAAGAGTATGATTCTGTCATTGGCTGCACTCTCAGGAGATGCAGGATTAGCTAATGTTGCTTTTAGAAGAGCTTTTATAGAAAACTCTCCAGTTCCTTTGCTTCATGGAAGAGCTGTAATCAAAAATAAACGTACATGATTTAAAGAAAAGGAGAAAAAATCGTACCACATCCAGTGTCTTTGGACTTAATGCTTTGGAGAGAGTTTGTTGGTTGAACTGTGGTGCTGTTTCTTTACTGTTTTCCTTCAGCTGATACTGCTGCTGCTGTTGGACACGGACAGGACTGTTTGCAGCCTTTTGTGGAAGGTGACTTTCTCTTGGTGAATGCAGCAGGATTTAGAGTCCCATTCCCAGGAGGTGGCTGTAGTTCTCTTGTTTGTTATGAGATTGCACTGCAGCAATAATCCCCTTCAAACCAGCAGACAGCAAGGGCTCTCAGCAATATACTGCCTTAGCAATGGAACGCATATCCATCAGTGTCCGTAGAGCCCTCTCAGACACACACAAACGGATCAGGGCTTCCCTTTCTCAGCGGTAGCTTCTCATGGCATTGTTTGGTTCAAACACAAACCAAGTGTGATGCTTTCAAAGCTGTACTGTCCTAACCCTATTTGGACCCAACGTGGAGCTGGACACCTGAGGCAGACACAAAGCCACGGGTTGAGAAACCAGAGGCCTTGACTGCTGGTTGAAGCACAAACCCATGCTGAACTGGGATAGTAAACCCATCTGGAGATGGGAAGGTGTTTGAACAGCAGAAGCATTGTTCCCTGTGCAGGAGAAAGCAAGTGCTGTGAGTGGGAGACAAGACAGAGAGGAGCAGATGGCATTTTGTAATGCGATACGGGAAAGAAGTTTGGTAACATTTGCAGAAATTACTTGGTCACATTTGCCTCAAGTCTGAGATGCTGGAAAGATGCTGGGATTTACGTGAAGGCAGCTTACCCAGCCAGAGGGACCACCATTGGAAGCAGGGCTCAGACTCCAGCTCAGGATGGTTCAGCTCTGTCCCTTTTCAAGCAGGTTTCCACAATGACCTACATGTGAAGAAAGGACCAACTTCTCCAGCCTGTCAAAAAAACCCCAACCCTGTCATCGGAGAGCTATGCAGCGTTTTGGGTTTATCTGAGTCAATGCCTCAGCTATGAGAACACCTCCAGTGCCTGGATATACCCAGTGGTTATATCTTGCAGGAGGGGGTGGAGGTGAAGAAGGCAGTCTGGCAGGAGAGCTGTGCTCATCTGTTCAGCCCTACCTCACTGCCGTTTGCTCTGAAGCCTATCGGTCTGTTACACTGACGGAACAGCAGATGTTTTACTGTCACTTCGCTTTAACCAAGCTGCCTGCCTCCTTCCTGCATTACTGGACTGCAAACAAAGTACTCCTTGTCTCTCCCTTGCAGTGAACCTTGCTTAGCTAATGTCATTTGTCAAGTTAATCAGGGAGAGTGGGCACTTCGATGGCTTCTGTATAGCTTGGCTGCGTTGCCATGGAGACAAGCAGCCAAACAGGCATTTTACTTGCCCTGCTTTGCTCTGCAGAGATTTGACATGAGAAACCCATATTTTATTTGCCACCAACCAACCAAGTTGCTGAGGATGTGAGTAGTTTTTCAAGGTTCCTATGAAGATTGGGAAGGGTCTAGCTAACCTTTCAGGGAGCAAATTGTAACACTGATATTAAAACAATTGCAGGGTCTGAATGTCCAGTTCCTCTTCCCACATCCTATGGATGTTTGGCTCTGGTAGGAGCTGTGTGAGAGGAGTTACAGCGCAGTAGCTTGGGTTCAGGGCTGGCATCAAGATGTCATCAGCCCTCTTCACCTGGATGGTTTCATAGGTGGCTGTTTGCCTGCAGGAGCCATGACCGTCATTTAAGATTGTTTGAAAAGCACTATGTCCTATGTTTAAAAACATCTCAGGAGCTTGAAATCTCCCCAGCAGTTGGTGGGATTTAGAAGCCGGTATGCCTTGATCACGTTTGAAACTCAGAGGCAAGTGCTTTTGAAAACCATACACTCCAGCTGACCTCTTGCATAAGGCAGGCTATAGAGTTTCACCCACAAACTCCCGCACCAAGCCCATAACTCATAAGCAAAATCTGGGTATTGAAAGAGCCGACAAAAGATGCTTACGCACATCACAGAGCTTGCAAGCAGTCCTGCCCCTCCCTCTCCTCCCTCTCGCATGTGCACATGTTAAATGATGCATTGAACAGGTTTGGAAATGCTCCCTCCTGCAGCCCTGGTGAGCAGGACAGCCGGGACCTGCAGGCACCTACGGGAGGGACAGCCACCTGCTAACCCCCAGCCCTCTCCGTGGGACAGCAGAGGAAACTTCACATCAGCACAGAAAGGGCAAAAGTTCAGATCGGATTGTTTATGGGATTTTATGGAGCCAGGAGCCAAGGATAGCTCAGCTAATCCAGAGGAAACTATAGCGATGGCGTTAGAATGCATTTCACATGGGATTCATTCAGTGCGCGTTCAGATGGACCAGTCTTTCTGTCTCCAATTTTTTAGCCATGAAATATTTTTCTTTGCACTCCCGTCTGCCAGCCGCACTGAGCCAAACTCCAAGCTAGTCTGTTTTAAGGAAAAAAAAAAAAAAACCCAACAAAAAACAACCCTCTTGTCAATTGACCTGCCGACAAGTTAGTAGGGCTTCAGCGCAGCTCCCAGTGACACCAGCGCTAGGCACTGGTCTGGTCCCCAGCCACTGCCAGCCGGCCTCTGTTCCTGCCTGCTGCAGCATCCATTGCTTTTTTCCAAGCCACAACATAGCACTTGCTGAGTCAAAGCCCTGGTGAGGACGCTAGCTAGAAGTGCCACTGAAAGGCCACATAGCAGAGGCAGGAAGGCAGTAGCTTTGCTGTGCCCTCCCACTCCTCAGCAGCTGAAGCCTTGCCAGCTTCATGGGCTGTCCCAGTCCTGGCTCATCCTCCTGAATCTCCAACATCCCATGCAGTCTCAGCATAAGCCCCTTTTTGGAATAAGGATTTCCTTTTAGGTGCAGCAAGACCACCACGTTAAGCTGTTTGTTGCAGATCTTGGCTCCCTCCTCATGCCCTGAGCCACAGACCCCATTGCTCTGCTGAAAGAGGTGACCTGGCTTAACTCCGGGCACAGGTGCCAGCTCCTTCACTGCCCCAACCTGTTCCTTCTGACCCTAGCAGGCTCTCACATGCTCCAGATTAGCCCAGCTGTGACCTGTCCCTTCTGGAAACTGCTTTCCTCTCCCTGGGGACTAAATTCTGATGTTTAAAACAGATTTGTCTAGGAGTTAGCATGGAGCAGCCCCATGCTGTTCACCCCTTTCATGCTTGCAGGGCTGCTGCAGCGTAGTGTGGATGAGGAGCAGCTCTCTGACCCCCAGGTGATCCAGAGCTGGGAAGGACCCTCCGTCCCTGCAGGGTGTTTTGGCATCAACCCACAGGGCATTGCAGTCTTCCCAGGGCACTGTGGTTCGTTAACCTGAGCTGACAGAAACCCACCCATCAGGTCCTGGGGCTTCTCTTCCCCCCGGATACAGGGCAGCATCCAACCTCATCCATATTATCTGCTCCTTGAAAGCCCAAACCACAGCCATGTCTTCCAAAGCCTGTCCCTGCCTTTGGGTGAGCGAGCAAGATGAGTAGCTTTTCAGTTCTGAATACGGTCACATCCTGCACACCCTGTCATGTGTGCAAAGCTCCTGGGTGCTTCCTGATAAGATTTTCCTGCCCATGTGGTCAATCCATACCCAACCACGTGTCGGGTAGCTCTTCTGGATGGGGGCTGTCTGATGCTATCTGGGGGCTGGTGCTCCACATGTGGTCATGTTGAAGGGAGAGAGGACAGGATTTTGCAGAGCAAAGCGCGAAGTATGTGCTGTTAGTTTTCCTTCGGGTGTAAAAGGAGCCCTGGCAGAAGCTGCTTAAGTATTAGCTTCAATTCGGCGCTACCTACAACATCAGAACAAGGTTATCTCTAGAAAAACGCAAAAGCCCAAGCCCCCAAATGGTAAAACAAAATGCAGAACTTAATAATCAGGTGGAACTTGCATCCAGCCCAAAGTGTCACTGGAGGCAAGAGGTAAAGGCTTCTCACCCTAGTGCTCAATGGGAGCAGGAGTGGCAGGGACTGCCTGAGCACTTGCTTACAGTGTTCCTCTCTAGGACACGAGATAAGCACGTTGCACCTGTGACAGAGGAAATGCTGCTCATGGATGTGTATTGCTTTGTCTTTGCACCTCACTGGGCAGAGGCCCCATTCTGAGGGAGGCACAGGGACTCCATGGCCAACCTTTGCCCACACGTGCATCTGTGTAGCTGGGGCTAGCGCTGGAAATGTCTCCCTTTTTCTTTGCGCCAAAGCCCGGGGGAAGGACAGGCGCTGCCTTTCGGAGCCCACGGTTTGCTGTGCCTTACTACAGGCTGGCTCGGGCAGAAAGGGCTTCCCAGTACCAGCGTGGGCTGGCACAGCCTTGCGTGTGCCCCCAGGCCGCCATTCCCCACGCAGGTGGCAGCTGGGTGAGAGCTGGTGGGTCCACCCACGCTCAGAAGATGGGGATGGCTGTGCTATAACCCCCCGGGTGCCGCTTGCTGCCCCGCCTCCCACCCCTGGTGCTGTACAGCTGGGGTGCCCAGCACCCTCGGGCCGTGCTGCCCTGCGGACCCCAGCGCCGGTGGCCGTAGAGGGACCGATGTTGCCATCTGCTGGCTCAGCTGCACAGGAGCAGCGGCAGCTTGGCTCAGCCCTCTTGGAAGTCACCCCTCACCAGTGCGCACTGACCCTGCTCCCGTGCCCACCGCCTGACCCTGCCCTGGGCCTGCTGGTAGCATCTCCCCGTTGGCCGCTGTGCTAGGGGCCGGGATGGACAGCCCGTTCCCGCTTAGGCTGTGCTGCTGCCCACCCCTTCCCGTGCTGCCCATGTGCGGGGGTGCCCCTCCTGCCCTCCCTGCGGGGTCTGAAGTGTTGGCCTCTGGCACAACACGCTGTGGGAGAACCCACAAGGCTGTTATTAAGGGAGCTCCTTCCCATTAAAGAGGAACATTTCCACTGCTGATTATCGCCATCAGGTGCTTATTCCTCCCTGGGCTTGTCTTTATTTCCCTTCTCTTTTAAGTTCTTAGCGAGTACTCGGAGGCTGGGAATGTCTCACTGCTGTAGCAAGTGCTCCAGGAGCTCAGCACCCTGATCATCTCACCCAGGCAGTCACGCCAGCAATGGCCAGGGCCAGGAGCTGCAGGACCACTGGCTCTAGCCCTGGGTCCCCCAGCCAGCCCTGCAAAATCACTGCTTTGCCAGCAGGAGTGATGGGGATGAGCCGGCGTAATCAGTGACAGCTCACTTGGGCATTGCTTGGAGGATGAGGTTACTTCTGTAAATCTATTATCTTTTTCAGCAATTAGCACCAGTTAGGAGCCCTGGGAATATGTGCAGCAAATAGCAGGAAGCCCAGTTAAGCACATCACCGTGCTTATCTAAGCCCAGTTAAACAAGTCTCCTGTGGCACAGCCCTACAGCTGCTAGCACAACCCATAAATGCTCCAAAGATGATCTCTAGCACTGGGATTGCTTTTCTTTGCAGTGTGTAGCCCCAGAAATTTCCATTCAATGGGTGTACATTCACAGGTAGAAGCTGGGGGGCTCACCCCAGCCTGGGATACCCCCAGCAGTCAGCAGGTTGCATGGAGGAGCCCCCCGGATCCTTGCATCCCCTGGATGCCTGAGGCAGCCCCCCAGCAAGCTGCACTGGTGGCTTGCCCTGCCCCAGGGGCTGCACTGCATGTTGCTCTGGGTGGAAGCCCGGCATGAGGCAGGGCTCCGTGGCTGGGCTTGACCACACATGTTGAGCCTGGGATGGGAGAGCGAGCGAGACGCTGTTTTCTCTGGCCCGAGAAGACAGCGATCTGTGTTTGTCTTCCGTGCTATCTCTCACACAGTGTTTGTTTTGCTTGTCGAGCATTTCAGGAGATAAAATGACCTAAAGAGAGATTATTTTATCCTAATTTAAGCTGTCAATTTATCACTGACTTCTGCTTGTCTGTGCCAGCAAGACAGCTTGCTCTGAGTCCCTGGGGAAACCTGAGCTAGAAAGTGAAAATTTGGGGGGGGATTTGCTGCAGTCTCACATCTAATCTGTGCTTATAACAGCAACTACAAGCTGCTCCCCTGCCCCCTGTGTCCTATTAGTTCCCATCACTATGGACTGGCTTGGCTTCCCAGGGGACTTCCCTCTCTGAACTGGGGGCTGGGGTTGTTTTTCTCGTTCCACAGGCTGGTGGAAGAGTTCATGCTGCTCGCGAACATGGCCGTGGCCCATCAGATCTACCGCTCCTTCCCTGAGAAGGCCCTTCTCCGCCGCCACCCCCCACCCCAAACCAAGCTGCTGAAAGACCTCATGGATTTTTGCAACCAAGTCGGCCTCAACATCGACTTCAGCAGTGCAGGGTCCCTGCAAGTGAGTGCACTGGCCTGGCAGGGAGCAGGGCCGTGAGGGCAAGGGGTGGGCACCTACGTGATGGCACGTTTGCAGCAGTGTGTGGTTTATTCCCTGTCCCCCTCTGCCCAAGGAGAGATGACAGCTGTCCCATGCCAAAACAAAACACCTCCCTCACTCGCTCCTGACCCTGCCAGCACTGGGCAAGGGTGGCCCAACCTGTCCCAGTCAGCCACGTTGTGCACAGGGCTTAGAGCAGGACAGGGAGGACCTTGCGAGTGACTCCAGCACTGCCCTCTCTGCAATGGGAAGAATATTTCAGTGCAGGAGCACTTGCTGGGACACCCAGATTTCCTTTCCCTGCCTTCTCTTGGCAGGTCCTGGGCAGGTCATTTGCTCTGTAACCACAGAAGAAGTAGCTCTGCAAGGGGGTGTTTCTGTCTGGTCTGCTGAAGGTCTCAGGGAGGGCAGAGTAAGGAGTGGGGTGACTGGGAAGGACTGGAGAGCGGTGCTGGGAAAGGTCAGATGCAGCCAGTACGGGAGGTATCTGGCCGATCCTCTGCTGAGCGTGTCCTGAGGCTGAACTCCAGCTGAACAGCACAGCACAGGTTCCAGGATTTTCTTTACTCACTGCAACTGGACTGTGGATAATCCTCTGTTAATCCCATCCCCGCTGGCCTCCCGCACACCCCTCCATCAGCTGGGACTGCTTTCCCCGCTTGCTGGCTGTGCTGAGGCTATGTCAGCAGACATGGGGCTGCGCACTCAGCTCCTCTCCCGCACTCTGAACCCTCCAGCCCTCCCTTGCCACTAGCCCCAGGCACTGACCTCCTGTGTCCATGTCTCCAGAGTCCCATTAGTCCATGTGCTGAACCTCTCAGCAGCTGGATGGGAGCCAGGCCCAGGTCAGGTGAGGGGTTACAGGCACTCTCACATGCTGCACGTCTGGGGACAGAGCCAGCGGCCCCTGTGCCCCACGTGTTCCCTGCTGTTCACCCCAGGAGGTGGGTCAGTGATCAGAAGGTTTGTGTGTGCAGTCCTGTTGGGGCTGCTGAGACCAGAGCAAAGCCCCATTTCACATGCATTTTTTTGTTTATGAGGGAATTTGCAGGGAAAGGAGGAATTTGACTTTGATGACTGCTGTTTGCCTCAGTAAGGTCTGCCTGGGTCCCCCTACCACCACAGCTTGCCGGTACTGAATGCTCTCTCTCTTTTCTTCTCCAGAAAAGCTTAAATGAAACATTTGGTGCTGACAAATATGCCGAAGCCAGGAAGGAAGTGCTGACCCACATGTTCTCCAGGCCCATGCAGGTGAGAACAGCACTGTGCTGTTGGACATGTCTGGCTGTAGCTGTCTGCTGTGGCTCCATCTTCAGCCCGTGCTCCTCCTGTGTTACCGTAGCTGGTTCTTACACAGAGGGAGAGTGAATGGACACTGAACATGGTGCTGTGGAGCTGCCAGCAGCTTCCCCCAGTGCCTCCAGCCCCGTGCAGTTGGCAGTGGGGGTGTCCCCCAGGCATCAGAGCTTCACTGGATGGCAGGGCCAGGCTGAGTCTTTCCGCGCCTCCCGTAGTGCCCCTGTTATTACTGGTTGGGATGTTTCACCCTTGAGGTTGCATGCAGGGAGTTAGCAGACTCACAAGGACGCAGTCTGCTCTGTGAAGAGCTGGTGGTGGTTCATGTTTGTGCCATTTCTTCACATCATGGTATGCCAGCTGGTTCAAAGAAGGAATCAAGAGTGAGGATGATGCAGGGGAGCAAGGCATGGCTGTAAGCACATTCTGGTACTCAGACGTATGCTTGAAGCAAGGAGGTTCTGGAAACCCTTTGGTCTCCCTCCAGACCGGTCTCTTCAATGGAGGCTTGTGATGCTCACACTGGTTATCATGTTTGGTGCGTCTGCAGCTCAGAGCGCTTAGTCAGGTGCTTATCACCATCAAAAAAAGTTTTTGTGAAGCATCTGCCTTTCTATGCTTGCAGCTGGGCTTAGCACAGTCTCTTCTGAGGGAAGTCCTACCCCACAGGGAGAAGGGGCATGTTCCTGAAGTGGTCTCTCTGCTGTGGCCTGCTTATCGCTGCAGGAATGAATCATCTTCCCAACATCACTCATTTGACTGTCACTCTTCTAATTAGCTTATTTGCTCCATTTACTCATTAGCAGTTTCCTGAAGTCTTGCCGTACTTCAGTGACTTAATGCTTGCTTGCAAGTGGGTTTGGGGACTGAAGCTGTTTAGTAAATCACCCCTTGTGTATGTGTCCAGCGCAGTAATGCTGCTTTGTAAAGTACAGGGAGCGTTCTCTGGAGCTGGCTGTGTTGTCCCAGATCCCATGTTCTGCTTTGGCTTGTCCTGATCCCTTCTGTTACATCTTCCTTCTGTGGTAGAAGGGGTTGTGGTGACATGAATTTCTTGGGGTCCTTCTCTGATTCTGCTGACGGTGGCTCAAGCCTGCGCTTTGCCAGCAGCAGCATGTGGAGCAAGCCCAGCTGCTGGCCAGGATGGATGAGCAAGGAGAAGATAATTTGATTCTGCAGTGGCACTAAGGAATAGATGAGCTTTTTGGGACCCACTGACTTGCTGAGATTTTGCCTCTGTGGTCTGCTGAGGCTGTGTTGAGATACTTCCCAGTGGCTCTTGTTAAGATTTAGCCCTGTGAATATGTTAGATCCGTATGTGAAACAGGTATCAGAAGTTTTGGGAATGAAGTTTTCTGCAGAGTAGATACCAGACAGAGTTTGGGGAAGAAGAAGGAGGAACTTTTGAAGGAAGTATTGCACAAGACATGATGTTGGCAGGAACTAGACTCATTTCATTGTCAGAAGACCAAGATGCCTGTGCGTTCAGGTGTGCTGTGCAGTCCGCTCATGCCTGGCAAACCTCCTGTCTAGCACACTCCCGTAATGGGCAAACCCAGTTTACAGCTAAGCCCATCAGCCCTGCAGGGCAGCCTGTGTCTGGCTGGTGAGCAGCATTCCCATCTGCTGGCATTCCTGTCCTCTGGCACTCCCCGGCAGGGTGGTACTGCTGTGCATGATGGGGTGCTCTAATTATTGGAAGTGGTGCGTGAGCCAGAAGCAGCAGAAACCTGTCTTGATCCTGGGATGAGCTTATGCAGTTGGCCGTTTGCTGAACTGTTGTTTAGTTTGTAAATTGAATTTCAGACGTGACCAAAGCCATCGATCAGGTGAGCAGACACTCCCCTGCCACCTTTAGGGCCACTTTTCAGTCTGACCCAGGATGTGCTCACAGCAGTGGATCTGTATGACCTTATGGAAGGACCAGGGCGCTACAGGGGTGAGAGACATCAGTGTTGCTCTTTGCAGTCTCTGGTCCCTGACCACACTCACTGTGAGCTCCCCCAAACTGTGAGCACTTCAGATTCCCACTGTTGTTCCTACTGCTAAATGCAGAGGATGAGTGGTTTAAAGCCGGGTCAGTACCTCTCAGAAGGGGCAGGCAGCTACCGGGTGGACGGAGCTTTCTCTGGGAGGAGGAGTTTTTGCTGTCTGCCACCAGTATTAGAGCAGATGGAAGAACTGGCCTCTTCCTGCCCATGTCCCTGGGTGTCACAGTCCCTCATGAGGGAGAGGGCAGATCTGAGTGTTGGCAGCTGCAGAGCACAGCCACACAGGGGCTCACACTGGCGTTGAGGGCTGGGCCATCGCTCTGACAGATGGTGGGGCGAGACCGTCTGGCCAGGGCACTGAATTGTCACCTGTATCCCTGCACACATCTCAGCTCCCAGTGGTAAAGCTGGTGTTTCAGGGACAAGGCTGCAGTTAAATCAGCCAAAACATCAGGTTTAACTCATGGTCACACCAAGCCTGCGTCTCCCATCTTCACTGCATGCTGGGGGTCAAGACATCAGCCTCTTGGAGGAGGAGGGAGATGGCAAGCAACTGGCAGTGCATGTGTCTGGGGGAGAACCTCGACTGCCATGCCAGGAGACTTGTAACAGATGAAGGAGCAGCGACATACCATTTTTCAGGGGCTCAGTCAGTCAGGGATTCAATCTGTCCATGAGAGCAAAGCCGCCCCTGCCTGGCTGGGGCTGATTTATTTCTAGGCTACTCACAGTTCTCTGGGGATTGTGGCAAACCCTGGGGATTTGAGACCACTTGTGAGTCAAACCTGTTAAGGAGAAAACATCTACTTTATGCCAGGCTGATGTCACTGGGTAGTGCTGTCACAGTGGCAAGGACGGGTGTCAGATATGTGTCAGACTGGGCTCCTGCAGTGTGTCACCTTACTACAGCCCAGAGGAGTATTCTTTGCTACGATACCCAAGCTGATGCCAGCATCAGTGAGGGCCATGAGCTGCCAAAAGGGTGTCGGAAGTGGTGCTGGACGCAGCAGCAGCTGGGTTTGGCCAGCACATCCATCTGGAAGAAGAGCCCCAGACAACAGAAAGCAGCATGGGGCCTTCAGCATCTTTTCTAACTTGAAACAAGGCAGGGGTTGCCCTGCACTGCATAGGGAAGGGACGAGCCCTCTCAGCACCTTTCCTGTAGCAGGGATTTTGACCCGTGCTCTGCTTTCTACCTACCTGACATTGCAGGGACCTTCCTGCCTTCCACCCAGGAGCCTGGCATAAGTGCCTATAGACTACCTGTAATTTCATGCTATCTGTCTGCACAAAGGCACTCATCTTCTCCCACGGCAGCCTCCAGTGCTCGGCGTGTCTCCCTGCCCAGGACGCAGAGCCTTGTTCGGTGGGAGCCGAGCTAATTGAGTGGAGACTGTACTTTATGGAGTCCATCAGAAACAATTTAATTCTGGGTTGTGGAAATTGGCAGCCACCACAGCTCCTATCCCAGCTCTTGGGTCTCATAAGGCTGGGACTGATGCTGCTTTTTTTAACCTGCTCTATTTACTTGCCCGGATCAGTGCGTTGCTGCTCAGCGGGAGCTGGCTGTGCCGCTGGGCTGGAGAGTAGAGGATACAGCTGCCCAAACCGTGGATCCCAGGACGGCTCTGTAATCAGAGCTGGCTACTCCTGTTTTTTTTAAATCACTTGCTCTTATTTTTAAATGGGTTCATTCAATCGCCACTGTGCCGTGACCCCGCTGCAACCCCCCTGACCCACACAGCCTCCCCTCCCCGCCTGGGCTCAGCCCCCATTGTTTTCCCAGCCCTGAGGGCTGGTGTTTCACAGATGTAAAAATAAAAGCTATAACATGTGGGATAACAGGGGCAGCACAGCCAGGAGAGGTTCCTGCTGAAGAGGCTGCTGGGCAGCACGGTGTCACCACGGCCCCAGCGTTTGTTTAGATGGGCAATCCAAGCCCTCGGCTTCCCAGCTGTCATCGTGGGATGGAGCAGCAGGGATCACAGCAGGACTGTCTCCTCCTCTTTGGTGAACATAGGAACCAGTCATCCCAGCCCCCAGTGCTCTCCAAGCAGGTGCAATGGGTGTGCAGAGCCTGCAGCCAGACCCAGAACCAAAGAGCCTGGCACAGGAGCTGCTCTGTGAGACCCCTTGTTGGGAGAGCATCTGCAGTGGGCACGGGAGAGGCTGGGCTCTCGCCTGGAAGACAGGGGCATGGGGAATGAGCCCCAGGGCCTGAGCAGAAGCAGGAGACTGCTTAAACCCGTGTGTGACATGAAAGTTGATGCAATCCTTGGGGCCAGGCAAGGTCAGCTGGCAGCCAGCAGCTCCCTGCAGTGGCTTTGCCTGCTTCGCTCGGTGTTCAGTTCCTGCAGTGCCCACCTTGTCCCTCGCAGCCCAAATAAGCAGCAGATGAAGGACCATCAGCTGCTGGAGCTCTGCCTCACAGACACAGACCCCTCCAGCCTCATGCAGGGTCCTGCCACCATCCTTGCTCACACCCTTCCCTCGCTTCTCGCCCCTTTCAGATGGCACTCTACTTCTGTACCGGCATCCTGGAGGACGAGACCTTATTTCGCCACTATGCCCTGAACGTGCCCTTCTACACACACTTCACCTCGCCCATCCGCCGCTACGCGGACATCATCGTACACCGTCTCCTCTCTGCCTCGCTCGGTGGGTGCCATCCAGCCACTTGTGGAGCAGCTCTGGGTGCTGCACGGGGAAGGGATGGCCGTGCCGGGCACAGGCAGGACTCCTGGGTTCCTGCCTTGCCTGCCACAGGTGCTTGAAGTCTGTGTCCCACAGGGCAGCTCCCTGGCAGGGGGACATGGGACACGGAAGCATGAGCTGGGCATCTGGGTCTAGGGTGCCATGGCATGGCTCTGGAGTAGGAGGGAACATGGGCACATCGTTGTCACTGGTCCCCTTCCCAGGTGCCAGCTCCCCCATCAGGATGGAGAAAGAGGCCGTCCAGAGGCAAGCAGATCACTGCAACGACCGGAAGATGGCTTCCAAGAGGGTGCAGGAGCTCAGCGCTGACCTCTTCTTCGCCATCTTTGTCAGGGTAAGAGCCAAGACTATCTTCCCCTGAGGCACCTCTGGATGTCCCCGTGAAAGCTCAGCCTAGATGCCACCAAGCAGAGGGCTCTGTGGCTGCCCAGCTGGCCTTGGGGAAGGCAAACAGTGAGGGGATGCACTGAGCAACCACCAGCACCAGACCTCCAGGACCTGGAGGCACTGGCTCCCCTTGGGGACGACTGCGTGGGGGATGCCAGTGCAGTGACAGCCCTGTTTTGGCAGGAGTGTGGTCCTCTGGAGTCAGAGGCCATGGTGATGGGTGTTCTGAATGAGGCCTTTGATGTCCTTGTGCTGAAGTTTGGAGTCCAGAAGCGCATCTACTGCAATGTGAGTACCTCACCAGTGTGAGACAGTGCCAGTATTGCCTCACCAGAGAGGGCTGCAGCAGCCTGGCATCACTGGAGGCAGGGGCTGTCCTGGTGCCCGTCTGTGCCGGCCCTGCAGCTGGCAGAGCTGCACCTGAGCCAGGCTGGACAGTGGGGAGGGGGCCTGAATGGGGTTTCCCCTCCATCCCTCAGCCCCAGGCAGGCACGAGGGGCTGGGGGGGGTCCGGAGCAGCCCAGCTCTGAGGACCAGCCTCTCCCTGCTCTGTGCTGGGAGTGATCTAGTCTGGGGAAAAGGGAATAAAGAGATTCAGGGGAACAGAGATCAACACGGAGCTGAAGTGAGGAAAGGGAGTGAGGCTGGTTTTGATTTCGTTTAATCAGATGGTATATCTGGGGCTGTGACAGCACCACTGTAGGCCAGCACCTGCAGTTAGTGACAGCATCTTCTCTTAATAACCTGGTTATATGGCTGGCAATGACACCTTTAAACAGGACGTATAGCGTGATATATGGGCTGTTTGTGTATCACAGCAGTCCCTGATTTTTGTGCTGGGCTCAGGTTCACAGGCTGCTGTATCTCAGTTGTTAAAGAGCTGCAGAGACAAGGTGCTGGGCAAAAGCAGCGTTGTCCACAGGCAAAGTGGAGAGGGAGAGCTGAGGGGGGGGGGGCGGGATGTTGTCATGGCCACAGGCTGTTCCCAACTCTCTGCCTGCCTGCAGGCGCTGCCCTTGCTGGGCTTCCGCTTCCAGAAGGTGGGGAAGAAGCCAGAGCTGACACTCATGTGGGAGCCAGAGAAGCTGGAGCAGGAATCTGTTCACCAGGTAAGACGCTGCAGCACGGGATTGTCTCACAACACTATTGGGTTGGCATGGAAGCTGTGTGCAACATGTGGATCCCATGATGTCTGCAGGGACGAGTCCAGGAGTTGGGACTGCCTTACAGGCTGTCAAGTCCTGCTGTCCCTCTGTGTCCCCTCCCCAGTGAGCCCGACCTCAGCCTCAACCTCCTCTGCCAGCCCGCCCCACTCCATCCCATCGCTGCCCCCGCATCTGACCCCTCCATAGCCCTCAGACTCTGCCCTGCCTGCTCTGCACCCTGCCTCCCAATTCAGTTTCCTCCAGGAATTAAATTAACGTGCTGTTTACTTCCTTTTTCCAGATCATCAATTAAGATGTTAAGTAAGATCAGGCCTAAGACAGTGCTTGCCTAGACTCTTCCCCCCCATCCTGGCATTCCTTGCCTCCTCACAGGCACAGCCCTTCCTTCGGATTTCCATCCCTGTGATAGGGTTGAAACCCAATTAGGATTTTTTTAAGTCAGACTTCCTGAGATGCAGTGTCAAATGGTTTAACAGCATCTAGAAATATCTCTCTTGTGTCCCTGTCATCTATTAACTTGGTAACTTAATCAAAGGGAGCAGTTGCGTTTGTCTGGCTTGATTAAGTGGTGCTTCTTTGCCAACTTTTGTCTGGCGTTGCTATAAAATCACAGCTGTGTTGACTGCTGTGATCCCTGCCTGCTGCCTGGGCAGGGATGGGAGGGCTGAGAGCTGAATCCCAACCTCTCCCTGCACTCTTTGGGGGGCTCTGCACTTGAACCCCATTTCCAGCCAAGCCCAGCACAACCTGTCCTTCTCCACTTAGGGCTAGATGAAAAGGATTCCTGATACAGGGCCAGGCTGACCCTCCCAGCTGGTGTGATGCATGTCCCGGGGAACCCCTTCCTTCCCAGGGGAGATGTTTTGGTCAGAGCTGGCTCAGCTCCCTGGCTGCTGCAGGCATTTCTGCAGGCCTCGCTGTGAAGCTGAGCTTTCCTTTCTCAGCTTGGCTCAGAGAAGCACCCCTGGATGTGGCCCGAAGTGTCCTCAGCTCCTCCTTTCCTACAGGAACGGGTATCACTTACACCCTAGCAGGGACCCGCATGAAAAATAACACCCCAGCATGAGCAGGGCCCATTTTGGTTTAGAAACACTCAGCAATAGAGAAAACTCCTCCACAAACCCTCCACATCTCCTAAGAGAACACCAGAGCCCTCCCCTGGGAGCAGGCTCTGAGCTGTCCTCCAAGCCAGCCGATCCCCAGGTTGATAAATCTTCAGCCCCTAGATGAGCTGGATCCCCAGGAGCTGTGCTGAACCACAGGAGATGTCACCCAGACACCCCGTAACACTGACCACCCCCAGCTCCCTGCCTGGCCCTGGTGCCTGGCCTCTGCTTCTCAGTTTGGCTCAGCCTGGCCAGGCAGCAGGAACGTCAGGGAAGGCTGTTTGTGGGAAGCTGTGCAAGGGTCTGAGCTGGCTGGCCCCGCCAGGGAGAGGAGGTGTTGCCCCCATCTCTCCCTGGGCTCCAGGAGATGTCCAGGACCTCAGTGGGTATTACTCGGGGCTCGTGTGTGAAGTGGATCTAAGACCTGAGGGATTTGATGTGAAATAACGCAGTTCCCCGGCGGTTCAGCAAAGGGATGAGGCAGGGTTGCAAGGTAGAACCCCGATAGTCCCCACAGGCTCCCTGAGACGTGGGGGGCTGCCCCACGGCCACCGCCTCTCACACTGCTGCCAGCTGGGGCGGGCAGGGGGCTGGGGCGAGGTAGCCAGCAGCTATCTGCGCAGCCATCTGTAAACGGATTTCCCTGCGGTTTGCTCTTCGCTGGCCACTTTGATACGTTTAAGTCTCAATGAGATTTTCCTGCTCTGAATGATTAATCTGGAGTGGCCAGCGCTGGATGAGCTGGGCAGGGTTTGACAAGGTTATGCCAGTGGCTCTGTGCCTGCTCCTGCTGCGGGCCAGCCCCGAGCAGATGGCCCCATCGAGCCCTGCTGCAGTGCAGGGCTGGGGGACAGGCTCCAGGAGGCAGAGTCCCCAGATGCCTGGCCGTGGTCCCGGGGCAGCCCCTTGCTGGTGTCCCAGCCAGCCTGTTAGCCGTGCCTTGTGGATAGACCTGATTGATGCTTTTTGCTTCTAATCCGCACAATGGAGTCAGAGGACCGGGCAGGTGGCGCATTCCTGAACAGGAGGGATTGATTTTCTGGGGTCTTTATTCCCTTGTGTCTCTCTCATCCTCCATTGTGCTCCCTTCCTGGGTCTCCTTTTGCTGTGGGGGCATGGAGGGGTTGTTCCCTCCTCAAGGGATGCAGAGAAAATGCTGAGCATCATGTGGAAAACCCTTGTCACCGCAGCTCACCATTGGCGCTCGGCCAGGTTGCTTCATTAAGGGATGATGTACATTCTCTGGCTGGAGAAGGGAGATGCAGGCAGGCGGCTTATGGGGAGTTTGGGACCAAAAGCCAAGGCCCATGCTGCTTCCCAGACTGTGCAAAGAACAAGACTGGGGCCTGGTCGGGCTCGAATAAGTGAGGATGTTTTGGGATGCTCATTTAGGTCAGTTTGGGTTCCCTGGCTGGCTTCACAGCCCAGTGGTGTTGCCCTTGAAGATGCCGTATCCAGCCCCAGGAGCACCTTGGACCCCAGCAGAGCTATCTGAAGCCGTACTGCCCCATTCCCCGGCTTCCGATGGGTGCTGCAGTGCTGCTGGCAAAAGCCAGTGTGACTCTAAGCAAATCCTGGTATGGTGCCAAGCCACCTGAAAAACCCTTTTCTCTCCCTTGCTGAAGGTGATCACCATTTTCACACTGGTGGAGGTCGTGCTGACGTCAGATGGTGTCCCACTGAAGTACAGCGCCCTGCTCAAGAGACCAAGCCTCAGATAACTGAGCGTCGTAGGCTGTGCGTGCTCCCTGCTGCCCATGCTTTCTCACCTCCCAGGCCCTGCACCAGCATCTGCCGGGGACCGAGGAAACCCATGAGGAGTTTGGGGTTTTTGAGTTTTAAAACTGATACCATTTTATTTCTGGTTTGGATTTTAACTCTGGCTGGGAATGGGACTCAGGGCTTGAGCCTCCCCCAGAGAGAGCATTTCTACTCTCGGATATTTTTAGCTTGATGCTTTCTTTTTTTAAGGCAGCGGTGTCTGTCCCCAGCCACCTCGGGTGCCCGTGGTGAGGGCTGAGTGGGGACACATATCCTCAGGAGTGGAGAGTGGCTGGCTCCACATCCCAGGTGGGATGTGGTGGGATGCAGCCATGGGGCTGTGCAGGAGGGTTTCTTGCAGGGTTGTGTGTCATGTAATAAAAGCCGGGTCAGCAGCTGCATGGGGGGCTTGCGCAGGTTTTATTTTGTCTTTTCCGTGTTCCCCCAGCCAGGAATCCCAGCAATAACTCGTCTCCCAGGCAGCCCTGTGCCTGTCTCTGCCTGCCACTTCCTAGGCATTGCGAAATCCAAACAGCCTCACAGCCTCCCCAAGCCCCAGGGTGTGCTGGGCTGGAGGGCATGGGGGATCAGGTGGACATGTGCTCCCGGCTCCTGCTCTGCTCCGAGGGCTAATCCCTCAGTCTGAGCCTTCACTGGGAGTCACCAGCTGCCTGCTCCAGGCCCTCGCACCCTGGCCTCCAGCCTAACCTCACTCGGCGACCCTGCAGCACCACGTCCTTGCTTCTCCCTGCTGCTCAAGAGGGCATCCAGCCCCTCTGCAGTCTCCAGGCGCCTCTGCCTGCTCCCTGTCCCCACGTCCCCTACCCATGCCATGCAGGATGTCTCCAGGGGCATGGGCTGTTTCGACAGCCTCCACTTCATCACCCCCGTGGGGACAGGCAGCCACAAGCAGTGGCTGGTGGAGGGATTGACGTATGGCGAGGGATGGGGGATCGGGCTCTGGGATGGGTCAGGTCTGGGCGCAGCAGGCTCTCCAGGAGCTGGCGAGCCATGAAAGCCACCAGGGTCACCTGCATGGGCATCACCTTCGGACGTGGGAGTGGGTGGGAGCAGCCTGCCTGTTCCTGCCCAGGTCTCCTGCTCCTTGTCGGGTGCTGGTGACGTGGGGCTGTTCCCTGCCCACAGTAGGCACCTTGCTGGGCAGGTGTGCTGGCACGGGCTGCCCCAGTGTGATGGGCACCAGCTGTCCCAGGACCTGACGGGCAGTATATATATATATATATATATATATATATATATATATATATATATATATATATATGTCGCCTGGGAGAAGGGGACCTGCGGACACTGACACCAAAAGCAAGATGTCCTCCCCCTACCCCTCAGCCCAGTGTCCCCTTCCTCGGGTTTGTCTCAAGGGAAACAAGGCCAGTCCAGCCCTGCCCTGCTCAGTCCGTCTGCAAAAACAGCACTTTGCCCTGCGGCCTCCCTGCCGCTCCCTGGGGTCCCGCAGCAGCCACCCCCATGGGAGCCGGGCGCCACGAGGTGCCCAGCCCCCAGGGACGGGCTGGAGGTCCTCCCTGGCTGGTGGGGGGCAGGGATGGCCCCAGGGGGGGCTGGGGGCACTGGGAGGGCCCTGGGCAGGGCTGGGAGATAGTCCCTGAATGTTATCAGCCCATCGTCTCACCCACAGCAGGGCTCAGCCCCCACCCCGGCGGGACGGGGAAGGGCGATAAAGGGCTGTCCCCCTGCCCCGGACACAGGCAGCATTTGGGGAGGGAACCAGGGTGGGCAGCATGAGGCGGCCGCTCTCCCCTGGAACCTGCCTTCTCCTCTGCCTCCCTGCCTGGCTCACTGCTGCAGCCTCAGGTGATGGGGTGGGTGGGACAGGGAGGGTGAGAGCCCTGGGTGGGGGGTGCTGGGGCTGGTGCCACTTCCCTGGGGGTCTCCAGGGACCCTGTCACCTCCCCATGGGATACCAGCAAAGGCAAACCCTCCTGGCCACCTCAGGGTGGTTTGAGACCCCAGCCTTTGAATGGGTTTGTCTCAGCCCCCGGCAAAGCAGGGCCTGCCCCCTCCCCCCTGCCCCACTGCCCCCTCGGTGGCTTTGGAGCAGGTGGCTCGGTAGCCGGAGCAGGTGGCTCGGTAGCCACACCAGCTGCAGTAGCCTGGACTTGCTGCGGGGGGCTGAGGCATGGGCACCTCGTCCCCTCTGCTTCCCCGGCAAACCGTGCCTCAGTTTCCCCCTCTGCAGATGGGCTCTGGGCAAGGCCAAGGGCTGCCAAAGACTGGGCTGGTCCCCAAAGGGCTCCTGGCCCCGCCGAGGCCCCCACGGAGGGGCTCACAGCAGCTGAAATCACCTTGGGTGGAGATGCCCACCCTGGTCCCTCAGGGGTGTCGCCCCTGGGGACCCTTAGGGTGCCCAGTGCACCCCCATGCCCCCAGCTCTGCTTTCACCTCCAGATACCGAGAAGACCCCGGGCTACTGGAATGAAGGGGCCAGGAGGAGGCTGGAGTCAGCCCTGGCGTTGCAGCCGGCAGCACGGCCGGCCAAAAACATCATCCTCTTCATGGGTGACGGTGAGTCCCCAGGGTCCCAGCCAGGCCCGGCAGCTCCACAGCAGCCAGGGGACGTGGCTGGTGGGAAGGTGGGGCTGGTGCAGGTCCCCTCCTCCCTGGCCAGCCCCGGGTAATGCCTGGGGAGCACAGGACCGTCCCTGGTCCCGGCCCCTTGCCACCCCGTGGCTCTGCCGTGCCCGCAGGCATGGGGCTGCCCACCATGTCGGCAGCTCGGATCTACAAGGGGCAGCTGGCCGGCGGCTCGGGCGAGGAGAGCATCTTGGCCATGGAGACCTTTCCCCACGTGGCGCTGGCCAAGGTGAGTGGGGCAGTGCCGGGGGCTGGCCCTGCTGGCCCTGCCCGAAACCCACCGGCCCCCGCTTGCCTCCAGACCTACACCATCGACCGGCAGGTGCCCGACAGCGCTGGCACGGGCACAGCCTACCTCTGCGGGGTGAAGACCAATGCCAAGACGCTGGGGCTGAGTGGGGCGGCTGTCTACGGCAAATGCCGCACCGCCTTTGGCAATGAGGTGGACTCCGTCCTGCATCGGGCCAGGCTAGCGGGTACGGGGCAGCAGGCAACCCTGCCGGAGAGCCTGGCATGGCCATCCTGTGCCGTGCAGGGCTGGAGGGGGTCCCTGTAAACCCTTGCCCGCACCGCAGGCAAGTCGGTGGGCATCGTGACGACCACGCGGGTGCAGCACGCATCCCCTGGGGCAGCCTATGCCCACTCGGCCAGCCGGAGCTGGTACGCCGACGCCGACATGCCCAAGGAGGCGTTGCGGGATGGCTGCAAGGACATCGCCTATCAGCTGGTGCACAACACGGATATCAACGTGAGCTGGGGAGCGGGCGTGGGAGGGAGGGGACGTGGGGAGCACTGGGAGGGTCTGCTGAGCTCCCCAGCAGGTGATCCTGGGTGGCGGGAGGATGTACATGACCCCCAAGCGGACCCCAGACCCTGAGTACCCGGAGGACCCGGCTCAGAATGGTACCAGGAAGGATGGCCTCAACTTGATTGCGGAATGGCTGAGCGCCAAGCAGGTACTGCGCCGGGGCGGAGGGGATGTGGCGCCAGGCAGGGCGCACGTACCCTTGGCACCGGCTTTGTTCTCGCTGGCAGGGCGCCCGCTACGTCTGGGACAAGAAGGGCCTGGATGCGGTCGAGGAGGACTCTGTGAGCCACCTGATGGGTAAGAGCATCGTTGCCTACACAACCAGCGACGCGTCCTCCTCCTCCCTACTGTGGGGGTGCTGGCCAGGGCACGAAGCAGCACTGACATGGACCCCCCACCCCACTCCCCAAGGCCTTTTTGAGCCCAAGGACATGAAGTATGAGCTGAACCGCAACACCTCCACAGACCCCTCCATCGTGGAGATGACAGAGAAGGCCATCCGCATCCTGCGCAGGAACCCCAATGGCTTCTTCCTTTTCGTGGAAGATGAGTAGCCCCAGGAGGGCAGCGTGGCTGGGGCTGGGGTGGGATGTGGGTCCTGGGAGCAGGTGGGCATCCCAGGAGACCAGGGAAAGGGTGACAGTCATGTTCCGCATGCAGGTGGCAGGATCGACCATGGCCACCACAGCGGCAGGGCCAAGCAGGCGCTGATGGAGGCTGTCATGCTGGACCGGGCAGTGGCACGGGCTGGTGAGCTTACCTCCCCCTCCGACACCTTGACCATCGTGACAGCCGATCACTCCCATGTCTTCACCTTTGGGGGCAACACGCTGCGTGGCACCTCCATCTTTGGTGGGTCTCAGGCAGGGGCAGTGAGCATCCCTGTTCCCACCTCCCCCTTTTGTTCCCACCGGAGGCTGAGCTGGCCAAGGTGGGGAGCTGGGGAATGGTACCTGGCTGGGACAGGGGTTGACAATGTCTTTCCCTGTGCCAGGGCTGGCCCCCAAGAAAGCCAAGGACAAGAGAGCCTACACCAGCATCCTCTATGGCAACGGTCCTGGCTACAGCATCCGTGATGGGGGCCGCCCAGCCGCCAGCCTCCCCACTGCAGGTAGGAGTCAGCTGGGGATGGGATGGGGGCACGGGGTGGTGGGGGCAGCAGCCCATGGGCATGGCCACTGGGGCTGCACGGGGTCCTGGTACCACTGCGTGGCTGGGCAGGACCTACGACAAGCAGGGCACCCTGCTGCCCACCACCCCACCACCCCCCCCTATTTCTCCTGCCCCCGTGCAGAGGACAAGGACTACAGGCAGCAGGCAGCCGTGCCTCTGGAGGTGGAGACCCACAGCGGGGAGGACGTGGTGGTGCTGGCCCAGGGCCCCATGGCCCACCTCTTCCACGGGGTGCAGGAGCAGCACTACATCGCCCATGCCATGGCGTACGCCGCCTGCCTCGAGCCCTACGCTGCTGAGCCCGGGTGCAGGGCAGCCCGCAGGGCCTCCCACGGCACCCAGTGCTCCCCACACCCCCTGCTCGCCCTCCTGGCCCTCTGCCTGGCTGCCCACATGGTGGGGGGCTGAGAGCCCCTGGACAAGCCCGACTTCAACCTGGGCTGCCCAGCCCCAACGAGTGACCCCCAGACACTCCATCGAGGGTCTTGGCAGCCAGGTCCCTGCTGTGGCCAGGATCAAGGGATGCAATAAAACACAGGTTGTTCAACTCCATCTGCTGTGCGAGGGTTTGCAGCGACAGTTGCCTTCTAAAGTGCTTCCAGTGCCTCAGTTTCCCCAAGTGGTCAAGGCTTCTACTTCCCCCCCCCACCCCCCAGGACCAGTGTTGGAGTAAAGGAGGTGATGAAATGAGGGTGAGGGGAGCCACCCCCTCCCCAGCTTTGCCAGGCTGGGGCACAGTACACCAGCATCGGTACCAGCAAGGGCTGAGAAAAGAGCAGAGTTTTAGTCCTGTCTGTGGATTTATTGCTCGAGGAAGCGCTGGGCAGAGAGCAGGGCTGCTCGGTGACCCCAGGTGCTCCTGAACCCCCCATCCTCCCAGGTCGGATGCTCAGCGCTGCCTGTGTCACCCCCAGCACAGCCCTGCCTGGCACTGCAGCACTGTAGCTGGGGCAGGCAATGATGCCTGCCGGCCACTGCCCATCCTCTTGCCCCTGCATCGGTTTGCGCCCCAAGTCTGTCTGTCCCCCAGCAGCAATAAGGTGGTGTGCCAAGGAGGTGCCAGCAGCCAGTCCCATGGCCTTTGTGCCAGCTGACAAACCCCTCCACACACCCTGCAAGGGCTGACCCTGGTCCAAAGTCCCTTCCCCGATCTACTAGAGTTGCAGTCATTGCCAGCGGTGTTGGGCTACCAGATCTCACCATGAAGCTCCTGGCACCCCTCGCCCTGTGCCTGGGCCTCTGGGCAGGGATCAGCACTACTGCCGCCATCCCAGGTGGGAGCAAGGATAGGGATGGGTGTCCGGCTGGCTGCAGTGGGTGCCTGGGGAAGCGGGGCACCTGGCAGGGCACCAGCCCCACCAGCCTGGCTGGCCACAGGGCGCGGTTGGGGAGGGGAGAAGGGGCTGCCCAGGATTAATGGTGGTTACCTTTGCTTTTCTGGGGTCTTTGAGCCAGTTTTCCCCTGTGAGGTCAGGTTCCTGCTTGTTTATGTGCTGGGAGTGTCTGGGAGAAGTGCCCGCTCCACCCACCACCATGGCCCCATCCTACCTGCCGGATCACTCCCCAGTGTGTCTGGTTTTGCTGCCTCTCTCCTTCCCTGCCCCAGGGCCCTTGGGGGACGGGCAGTGGGTGCAAGCCCACATGGTCTCCTCCGGCCTCAAACAGCACCCTGACCCTCTCAGTCTGTGTTAGAGGAGGCCCCAGCGTGGGGATGCCCAGGGAGTAAATAACCCTGGGATGTGGGTACCCCAGGGATATGGGTGCCGCAGCGGTGCAGGTGCTGGTGAGCTGGGACTGATGGGTGCTGCCCTGTCCCAGAGGAGGAGGAGAAGCCATCCTTTTGGAACAAGCAGGCAGCTGCAGCCATCGAAGCCTCCTTCAAGATCCAGCCCAGGATAAACCAAGCCAAAAACCTCATCCTCTTCCTCGGGGATGGTGAGTCCTGCTGGCACTCCTGGTGGGCAAGCTGGGTGCCCCGTGGAGTGGGATGCAGGGAGGCCACCTGGTGCAGAGAGTGACCAGGACACTCCCTCCTCAACCAGGATTCGGGATCCCCACCATCACGGCCACCCGCATCCTAAAGGGGCAGGAGCAGGGGAACCTGGGCCCCGAGACCCCCCTCGCCCTGGATGCTTTCCCCTACGTGGCTCTCTCCAAGGTAAATACCCCACCACACTGTGCGTGGGGGCAGGGTGATGCTGGGCATGGGGCCACAGTGATGCCCATGGGGCTGCTGGCACAAAAGCACCCCAGGGATGCACGTATGGGATGCCTAAGATCCCTGCCCATCCCGCTCTTGTCCTCAGGTGGGTGAACATGCATGGCAAGGGGTGCTGGGGAGGCATCCTGCTGGGTGCTTCTGCCAACTGCCCCCTGTTCTGAGCCTGGCGTGTGTCCTCAACAGACGTACAATGTGGACCGGCAGGTCCCCGACAGCGCGGGGACAGCCACAGCCTACCTCTGCGGGGTGAAGGGCAACTACAAGACGGTGGGACTGAGCGCAGCCGCCCGCTACTTGCAGTGCAACACCACTGCAGGCAACGAGGTGATCTCAGTGCTGGAGCGAGCTCGCAAAGCCGGTAACGGGGCGTGCAGGGCTAGGGGGGAACCCACGGGGACAAGGGGTGTCATGCCAGGGCTGCTCCTCTTCCCCCTCCCTGAGCATCCCAGGGCTTGGCGGTGGGGGACCCTGTGTTGCCCTTCATAGGGCCTGACTGGGGTGGTGGTGGCAGGGAAGGCAGTGGGCATCGTGACAACAACACGGGTGCAGCATGCGTCGCCCTCGGGGACCTATGCACACGTGGTGGACCGCAACTGGTACGCGGATGCCAGCATGCCCATGGATGCCCGCAAACAGGGCTGCAAGGACATCGCCTGGCAGTTGGTCCACAACGTTGACATCAACGTGAGCATCCACATGTGGGAGAGGGGGAGCAGGGCCAGGCCCCCTGCTCGCACTCCCACTAACGCTGCACCCATCTCATCCCCTCCAGGTGATCCTGGGGGGCGGTCGGAAATACATGACCCCTGTGGGGACACCGGACCCTGAGTATCCCATCTACAGGAGCCAGAATGGGATACGTGAGGATGGGAATAACCTCATCAACATGTGGCTGGAGGCACGGCCGGTGGGTGACGTGGTGGGGACAGTCCTCTGCCCACCACCCCCAAGCACAGATCCAGGCATCCACTAACCCCCTGTGGGAATTGCGTACAGGGTGCCCGCTACGTCTGGAACAGGACGGGGCTGCTGGCTGCTGCTGCTGACCCCAGTGTGAACTATTTGATGGGTAACAAATGTTCCATGCACCAGGACCCAACAGCCACCGGGATGCATGCAGACATTGAGACTGTCCCCAACGTGTCCCCTCCCAGGTCTCTTTGAACCCGCGGACATGAAGTACAACCTGGTGCGTGACACCACCCTGGACCCATCACTCACTGAGATGATGGAAGCAGCCATCACCATCCTGAGCAGGAACCCCAATGGCTTCTACCTCTTCGTGGAAGATAAGTCAGGCCCAGTGCCTCTGGGGCAGGCGAGGGGGGGGGTCCCACATCCTGGGGTGTGGGTAAGAGGTGGGGGTGCTGCCATCGGTCCCCAGCCCACTGTGGGCACCCGTCTGCAGGCGGCAGGATTGACCACGGCCACCACGACGGTACAGCCCATAAGGCACTGACAGAGGCAGTGGAGTTTGACCGGGCCATTGAGCGGGCAAACGCGCTGACAGACGAGGCGCAGACACTCACCGTCGTCACCGCTGACCACTCACACGTCTTCTCCTTTGGTGGCTACACCCTGCGTGGCTCCTCCATCTTCGGTAGGGCTCTGCCCAGCCACCAAGACTGGGGCATGGTCTTGTGCTGGGCACTGCTGGCTCCAGGGCACCCTGGCTGCGGCCGGAGGGGTGATATGGGAATTTCTTGGCTGACCCCCCCTTCGTCGCCCCCTCCCCCAGGTCTGGCCCCAAGCAAAGCCAGTGACAAGAAGAATTACACATCCATCCTCTACGGGAATGGACCAGGCTACCCAGGCACCAGCCGGACTGATGTGGATGAGGACACAGCTGGTGAGGGCACAGGGACCGTGGCCAGGTGGTGGGACAGGGTTCAGGACCACCGCGCTGCTGCCCTCACCCATTTCTTCCCCCTCCCCAGCGCAGTACGACTACTTGCAGCAGGCAGCCGTGCTCCTCAGCTCAGAGACCCATGGTGGTGAAGACGTGGCCATCCTGGCCAAAGGCCCCATGGCCCACCTCTTCCACGGGGTGCAGGAGCAGACCTACGTGGCCCACGCCATGGCCTATGCCGCCTGCCTCGAGCCCTACACTGCCTGCCGCCAGCGGGGCTCTGCCCCCAGCACCCGTGCCACCCCCCTGGCCCTGCTCCTGCCCACCCTCCTCCTGCCCCTCTTCCACTGATCCCGCGGCCCCAGGGCACCCCACAGCACTGCCGGACGCGGGGGATCCCGCTCCCCGTGGCTGCGGCACGCGCGGGCGGGTGGCAGCTTTTTGGAGCATCCCTGGTCTGGATGCGGCAGCCATAAGGCACCACATCCCAGGCACGGGGTGGGCCAGTGCCACTCACACAGGGCACTCGGTGATTAATAAAGGTGTGGTGTGACACTGGTGGGACAGGCGTGTCGTGCGGTGGGTGGGTGCTGTCCGCTGCTGCCCATCCCCCAGCCACAGCCCTTTGCACCCACCCAGCTTATCCAGTGCTTTATTGACCAGAAACATCAGCGAAAAATACAGCGGGCGCCCGTGTCCCTGCGCTGCCCGGGCAGGCTGGCATCGCCCAGCCCCAAGCTCTGCCCACTGCGCCCCACGGCCGGCAGGGCTGCTGCGGGGACAGGATGGGGCTGGCGTGGGGGATGCTGGGGAGGGCACCAGGCAGGGGGAATCTTTTGGTGTGGGGCAGCCCCACAGTCTCTGGTTCACTGTCCCTGCCTTAGCTGGTGCTGGGCTGGGGGAAGGATTTGAGGGGGGTGGATGGAAGACGGGGTGGATGAGCACCTGGGTGTGCCCTGGTTCCTCCGTGGGGACTCAGGGCCCTCCAGTGCACTGGGCAGTGGATAGGAAGGAGATGGGCAGGAGGCTGATTGCCTCTGGGCATGAGCTCATGCCCACCCCGTGTCTCCCCACTGCCTCCACCCCTCTGGTGTTGCCAGTCTTTGGGGGGATGACCCCCTGTGTCACCTGGGGGTGCCCCTTTTACCTGGAGAGTAGGAAGGGGAGATGGGGGAGGTGGGGAGCAGGCACAGGGTGGGAGTCAGGCAGGGATGGGGATGGGGTGTGCCAGCCTGCTGCAGGGAGAAACGGCCTCACCACACCGAGCACTTGTGCACCGGGTTCATGGGCGAGTTCTTGGGGCAGTGGAAAACCCGTCCAAACTCCTCAAACTGTGAGACGCTGCCTAGGACCCTGCCAGGAAAGAGAAGGGGGCAACTCAGAGCTGGGCACCCCCTGTCCCCCCCCACCTCTGTCACGCACACCACTTGGGGCACCTGCCTACCCCAGCAGCACCCCATCCCCTGCCCCAGGCATATCCACCCAAAACCTGCTGGTGCCAGCACCCCAGAGGGTGCCCACCCCACTTTGCGTGGCACCACCAGCCGTGGGGAAGGTCAGGCGATACCTGTAGTGCTCTGGGGCGTGCTTGTCCGTCAGCACCTGCAGGTAGATGGACTGGGATCTCCGCTTGATGCACCAGTTCTGCAGGGGAGAAAGGTTCCCGTGGGTGAGCTGGATGGAGCACTGCAGCTGCCAGGGTCCACGCGGTCCTGGCACCCCCTGGGGCACAATGGCCATTCTGGCTGCTGGGGGATTAGGGCAGCGATGCTGTTATCGTAGGTCCCCTGCGAGCCTGTGTATGTGGTATAGATGGGTTGGGAGAGCATGGAGGCATATTTGTTGTTGTAGGGTCTCCTGGGGTTGTGAGCTGCTTGGCTGTAGGGTCTCCTAGAAGTTTGGAGTCATGTGCGTTTGTTACTGTGGGTTCTCTGGAGGTGATAGGGGGACACGTTTGTTATTGTAGGGTCCCCAGGAGCGGCAGGGCAGCACAGAGTGCTCCTTGCAGGGCTGAGCCCTCTACCCTGAGCCCAGGACCTGCTGATCAGCTGAGCCCAGCTCCTGGCCATAGGCACCAGGTCCCCCAGGGCAATAACTCCTTCCCTTTGGGCCACCTGCCCCACACCGGGTAAACCCCCCCCCCAGTATGCGACACATGTGGGGAGGGCAGGGGCTTACCTGGGCAAAGGCAATGAAGAAGAGCTGGTCGTGTGTGTATTTCAGTTGGTGCAGGGGGTGCTCGGGGCCGTGCTCTCGCACCCATTTCTGGTAGGCCTGGAGAACAAGGGGTGCCCTCAGCATGGCCTGGGAACCCCCCTAAACCTGCCCCAACCCTCCCCCTCCAAACTCCCCAGAAACCAGCAAGCAGGATCATGCCCACTCCCTGCTGCAGGGAGCAAGATGGGGCTGGGGGAGTGTCTCCTGCCCACTCAGTGGGGATGGCATCAGCAGCCACCCGATGGTCCTGCCAGAGCGATGACACGCCAGGGTGGGTGGACACTTACGTAGTAGGCGAGTTTGAGCCCCCCCATGTCAGCAATGTTCTCCCCCAGCGTGTGTTTGCCATTCACCTGCCAAGAGAGGAGAGACGATGGGGTGAGCAGAAATGTCCTCCCCAGCCAGGCACCCCCCCATCCTCACCCTGGCACCGAGGCTCTGCCTCAGTTGCCCCCACCCATTTCCCAGCTGAGGTGTGATGAGTTGTTGGGTCTCGGTGCTGGGCAGCGCAGAGCCATGCTCTCCTGCAGGCACCCAGCCCCAGCGACGGAGCGGCGGGGACCCCCCCCCCTAGGGCAGCAGGTGCCGGGGCATTGCCCGGTGGGTGAGGGGGTCTCACCCGCTGGTTGTAGACAGTGAAGTTGTCGTAGAGGTTGACGATACACTGTGCCTTCTTCAGGAACTTGCTGTATGACCGCTCTGTCCACCAGTGCACCAGGTTCCCGTGCCGGTCGTACTGTCCCCCTGCCGAGGCAACCACCACCACCAGTAGTCCCAAGGGACCCCAGCCCACCCACTTCCCACCCTGGTATGAGGTGGGGGGGTCACTCACCCCAGTCATCGTAGCCATGGGTCAGCTCATGCCCGATAATGGTGCCGATCCCACCGTAGTTCAGCGACCTGTTGGGCAGGGAGCAGAGGTGAGAGGGTGGAGGTCTTGGTGCTGGCAGGGACGGTGGTGACCCCAGGACCTGACACCCCCATACTCTTCCCTGGCACCCCCCAGCCATACCCCTGTCCCCAGCCACATACCCCAGCCCCAGCCCCTGCCCTGGCTCCCCCCGGCCATGCCCCAGCCCCACACTCACTGCGGGAACTGGGGGTCGTAGAGGGTGGGCTGCAGGATGCCAGCAGGGAACACTGGGGACACAGGAGAGCATTGCTGTTGGGGGGGCACCCTGCCCTGTACCCACCCACAGCATTACCTGGTGCCAGGGGACCCTGCGCTGTGCCCCCCACCCCAGGCCCTCCTCACACCCCCCACCCCAGGCCGAGCCGGGGGGCTGGGCAATGCCTCACCCATCTGGTTCTTGTTGGGCAGGTAGTAGGCGTTCAGCGCCTGGGGAGGCAGCAGCCACCTGCAGGGAGAGACAGCGGTGCCAGGCTGCGGGGGCACTGGGGGGGGCACGGAAATGTCACCCCCTTGAACAGCTAGGGGATAGGGGGACATTCCTGGCTTTCCCGGTGCCCTCCCGCCTACACCCTGTGGGGTGCAAGCAGGCATGGGGACAGGGGGCATTGGTGGGGCCATGCTCTGCCCCCCATGCCCCCTCTCCCCCTAGGGCATGGGGATACCCACGCAGACTTGTCCACCTCCTGCCGGATCTTCTTCACCGAGAGCCTGATGCTGAAGGCGATGCTGTTGAGGATGTTCTTGAAGTAGGTTTTCTCATCCACCTCAAACTGGGAGGGCACGGCCACATCAGAACGTATGCCAGCCCCAAAAGCCAGCCCTAAGAGCGCAGGGAGCAGGGCCGGGGTGCCCTCCCAGCCCCGTGAGCCGTGGGGACAGAGGCTGTGGGGTTGTGGCTGTGGGCTGGATGTGACAAAAGCGTGTAATGTCCCAAGCTGTGTGCCCACATTGTCAGCTGCATCTCCATCGCCTCCGTGGGGTCTCTGGGCCATGTGGGCACCCCCAGCCCTTGCTGAGGATGGGGCTGAACTCTGGTGGGTGCAGTGTAGGGAAGGAGATGTCATTCCTGACCCCGGGGATGGTACGGCACTGCCCAGGTGGCTGTGACCATGCAAGTGCTGGGCACAAGCTACCAGGAGGTGGCTTGTTTTGTGGTGGCATCCCCCCATTCTGGTCTCTGCAGGCCCTGAAGCAAATGTGGGGACCATCTGCCCCTCCAGGTGCCCACGCCCCCACCTGGTCCTGGGCCACCCCTTGCCTCATACTCCTTGTCAATGGCCTCCGGCTTCAGCAGGAAATCAGGGTACCCAATCATCACCATCATGTATCGAAGCTGCAGGCAAAGTAAGCGGTGGGGTCAGGCCCCCATCCTGTGTGCCCTCAGGCCATGGCAGGGGCAAGGGCCAGCATCCACACTGGGGGCCACTACCTTGGCCCTGGCCGCTCTCCGTGTCTCCTCATCCATCCAGTCCAGCTCATCCAGGCGCTGGTCCAGTATGTATTTGATGTCCTCCACCAGCTGCTGCACCTGTGGTGGGTCACCGTGGGTGCTGGCATGACATCCTCACCACCCGTCACCCCACCAGACAGCCCTCGGTGGGGTGCTTGGTGGCACTAGGCATCTTGGCAAGGTAGCAGGAGGAACAGTGGCTTCGTGCCCACAGGCAGCATCACCTACCTTGGCTTTGCTGGCGGAGGAGAAGTGCTCCTCGACAAAGAGGGCACCCAGGGCCATGCCGAAGTGCTTGTTGGCCTGGCTCAGGCAGATCTTGCCCAGCTCGAGCTGCTTCTCATTGCCTTCCATCTCCTTGGAGAGCTCGTGGATGGCATCACGGAAGGGAGTGGAGAGGTGCTCACTCAGCACCACCACAATGCGCCACAGCATGTAGTTATGAAGGATCCTGGTGTCGGGGGGGCAAGATCAGGTCCCCTCCCTGGGCATGTCCCCAGGCACACAGGGAGAGTGGGGAGCGTGCACGGGGGCACAGGGACAGGCTGGCATTGTGTCCCTCCCTGCTGTGTGATGAGTCTGGTGACCTCTAACTTGGGGGGTGGCCAGGCATGACCAGGGTGCTGTGGGGCTCGCATCTGTGCCTTCACCTAGGAAATTTCTGAGGTCCCTGTGCCTAGCCTGGCCTCCCCGGGATGGGGATGATGGGAAGGGGGAGACCAGCCACAGATGCCCTGTGCCCACCCCCATTACCAACCCCCTGCCAGGCTGGGGAAGGTGCTGGGGGCACAGGGGGTGCCATCCCCCCTCACCTGCCGGGCGTCACACGGATGAGGTCGGACACCTTGTACATATAGTCAGTGGCCAGCAGCACCACCTCCTCCTCCTCTGAGAAGTTGTCATGGAAGATGCGGTCCAGCAAGCGCTTCCACTTGAGCTGCCAGGGCAGGTACCATCAGGGGCGCACAGGGACCCCCCCTCCATGCCAACCTGGAAGGAAGCCCCTCCAAGCTCTCCAGCCTCCCGCCACCCCTTCCCACCCAGGAAAGTGCAGAGTGGAGTCATCACCTTCAAGTGGACTTACCCAGTGGGGAAGCAAGGGCATGGAGCAGGGGGACAGGGACAAGCGTGGGGCACAGGGAGATGGGGGACATGGTGTGGCAGGCTGGGCATCAGGGGTACTCACCGTGGGGGTGATGCGCTGCAGCTCTCCCAGGGTCACTTTGTGGTACATGCTGCTGACATCCCTCCGCATATCATCGTACTCAGACACTGTGATCTACGCGGGGTGAGCACAGCTGTCACCATCCCGCTGCCCACCTTGGGGGTGGCAGAGGGATGGGGCACACCTCCAGGGCAAGAGGGACTACTGACCCCGACCCTACCCACTCCTGCCAGTGGAGCCCTGAGGGGGGTCATAGGGTCCCGAAGAGCTTGACACGGAGCCCTCAAGGGCCTGGGGTGGGCTCACAAGGACTGGACATGGGAATCCCCAAGGGCTGGAGTGGTTGTCCCAAGGGCTGTGGCTGGGGGTTGTCAAGATGTTGGAGCTGGGATTTCTGAGGATCTACCAGATGGTCCTCAAGGGGCTGGGATCCCCAAGGACCAGGCATGAAGATCCCCGAGGGCTGGGAGGGGAATTTCCCAAGGGGATTGGGATGAGGTCCCTTAGGACCAGGCATGAAGGTCCCCAAAGATCTGCCACTAAGGTGCCAAAGAGCTGGGCAGGGGCACCCCAAAGCCCAGAGTGGGCATCCCCCTCACATTGGCGAGGTGCTGCTCCAGCTGCAGGATCTCCTGGGCTTTCTGCTCCACGTGCTCAGCCCCCAGGAGGGTGAGCAGCCGCTCCATGAACACCCGGTAGGCAGCCAGGATCTGTGCCGAGGGAAAGGATGCTGAGTGCCGCTCCACACTGCCTTGCGGGCACCCCAGCCCCTGGCACTGCTGGCACTGGGGTGGCATCTGTCTGCCACCCCATGCTGGGTGCTGGTCTCTCTCCTGGTATCCGCATAGCATCAGTGTGCCCCCCCTCACCTTCTCACTCTCTTCATCCTGCCCCAGGTAGAGGGTCCGTTCTGGCAGAGTCAGGCCATCCTGGTCAATCTAGGGGGGAGAGATGGGGGCAGTGGGTGATCAGAGGAAGGGGGGGCTGTGCTGAGCAAGGCACCCCTCACCTTCCCCCATATTGCAGGGAGCCCCCGGTGCCCCGGGAGCCATGCAGTGGCAGTGTGGTGGGTCAGCCCCGGGCACGGACAGGTCCTGTGCCTCAGTTTCCCTCCTGCTAGAGGATGTTGGAGCTGCAGCAGGCAGCTGCAGGGATGAGCCACTCTGCATGAGCACCCCCACCCTTCGCACACGCTCTCCCTGCTGTCCTGCAGCTGCAGCCACAGCCTCTAACACATCACACACCTGAACATGCTTGCACATACGTGTATGCGCACACGCATCTGTAGCTCACCCCTCACGATGCACACCTAGGCATGCTCCCCCCACACACCCCCTCTAGTTTACCCCCCAGCCCCCCATGCACACACGCACACACACACCCTTCCCTTGTCTCTCTGGCTCGCCCCCTGTGTCCCACCCCACCAGTCCCCCCTCCACGCGCACAGCTGCACCCTCGCAGGCACCCCAGCCCTTCTGCACCCCCTCCCCTATCACCACCCCCCCCCCTTGGTTTACCACAAAAGCAAAGCCACTCGTACAGCCCACCCCCCGCCCCCTTCCCACCCCTCGGCCCGCCGCCCACCCTCACCCCTCCCAGCCCTCGCCCCCATCTCCCCCCGCCCACCGCGGCCCACCCCGCGCACACCTGCGCCCCCGCCCCGCGCCCGGCCCTGTGACACACGCTCCCTCTAGCGCACACACGGGCGGCCCGCAGCGCGGCCCCTCTGCCCCGGCCCCGCGCACCCCTCGGTCCCACCCCACACCCCCCGCCCCAGCCCCCACACCCCCCCTCCACACCCCCACCTCTCACAGGGGTCGGGGCGGCTCATCCCCACCGCTGTCCCCCCCACGGTGCTTCTGCAGTCCCAGTGTGCCATCCCCCATGCCCACGTCGTCGTCCCCCGCCAGCCCCCCATGGCCCTGCCGTGCCCACCCCCATGTTCCCTCCGTGCTCACCACCGCGTTCCCCACCATGCCATCGCTGTGCCTCTGCTGCTGTGCCACCACCATGGCCCTCTATGCCCACCACCGTGCCCACCATGGCATCCCTGCTGTGCCATTGCTGTGCCCCCACCGTGCCCACCACCACACTCCTGCACCCACCAAGGGTGCTTGAGGCTTGGCCACTCAGACAAAGCCCACCCATGCCCTGGTAGCACCACAGGGTGAGGGACATGGGCTGGCAGGGGTGGGGAAGGCCAATAAAGCCACGGGCAAACTGGCACCCTGGCCCAGAACTGCGGAGCTGGCAGGCATCATCCCGTCACCACCCAGGGTTTGCCCCCAGTGTACAGATGGCAGCCAGAATGCCAAGGTGAGGGGCTTGGCTGCCAGCACTCTGGAGACCCTAGTGCCCTGCTGGACTGTCCCCAGCTCCCAGGTGGGCAGCACTGCCTCACTCAGTATGTCCCCGTGTCCCCAGCCCTGTCCCGGAGATGCCACCCTCACCCAGGGCCGGCTGACAGAGGGGTCCAATGCTGGGGAGACAGAGGGGTCCCAGGGACGGGGGCTGTCCCCAGCCCTGCCGCCTGCTGCAGCCAAGCAAGTCACACACCAGGCAGGCACCTGGTGCCACCACAGTGAGGACAGTGGCACCAGGTGGGTGTCCCGCGTGCAGGCGGGTGGCTGGGGTGGGGGCAGCCCCAGGGGCAGGGTGCCCTCACCCGGATGATGTAGCGGGAGGTGTTCCTCTCATCCAGGCTGACGGTGAGGGAGAAGAGCACGGCAGCACTGTAGACCCCCTGCGTCTTATAGAGCAGCTCGTTGATGTCCCTGCGGCCTTGGGGGGCATCCCAGCCACCACACTCCCTGATGACCTCCAGCATGGGCCGTGGGCCCAGTCGGTCAATCTCAGCTCGGTCCAGGCATGAGCGGAAAAACTCCTTGACCTTCCTCTCGGCCGAGGCGGGGGCTCGGCGCCGCACGGGGCGGCTCAGCAGCGCCCGCAGCTTGGCCTCGTTCTGCTCGGCAATGGCCCCGATGGTGCCGTACACCAGCTTGTCCTCAGGGATGCCGTGTCGCCGGAGCCAGCCACCACAGGCAAAGGAGTAGAAGTCCTGGCAGGGGTCGATGGTGGCATCCATGTTGGCGCTCAGGAAGCGGGATGCCCGCAGGAAGGCCTTCTTCTCCTGGCACCCCTCCAGGCAGTAGCTGTCCCCTTCAGCCGCCAGGTACTTGAGGACCAACATGCATGTCAAGATGACGCAGAGCCCCGCAGCAAACACCAGCCCTGAAAGCAGACAGACCTCCCGGCGGCTCCAGCGTGGCAGCCCCCCACGGCGTTTCTTGGCTCCGGTGCCCAGCTGGAGGGCGAAGCCGTTGGGCAGGGTGCCGCTCTGGTACTTGCTCACATACTTCACCTCCTGAAACTCGTCGTAGTGGGCTGTCAATGAGTAGGTCTTCTCCATGGCTGGGGCTCCCGGCAGGCAGCACGGGAGTTGGGGGCTCAAGGTAGGCGGGGGGCAGGCTCGGACACCCTACGGTTCATACTGGAGCTGTGCCTGCTGCGGGGAGGTGGTGGAGAGTGCCCGGGTGAGTCAGGAAGCTCCTGGAAAAGGCAGAGGAGGTGGTTGAGGGGGGTTTTGGGAGGAGCAAGGAGTAGGGGGGGGGGGGGGTTGCTTATTGCTGTCATCACCACCTGCATCACCATCCCTGCCTGTGTGCCCCACTGGTATCACTGGGACTGGCCCCTGTGCCACCAGTGACCTTGCTGACAGCTCTACCCCATGGCTGTCCCCTCTGCCAGCCCTTCTGGTGACAGGGCAGGGTCTTGCCTGCGTGATGCCAGGTGGGTTTCAGCCCCTGGCACACCTCCATCCCTCACACCCACCCCACAGGCACCCAGTGCACCAGTGAGAGCACCCACATTGGGTGGATGTCCGGGGTGGTCCAGCAAGCCCATTCTCACACCATTCCATGACAGCCCTTCCTGGTCTCGGGGTGGGGTGGGGGGGGGAGCACGGGGCTGCTAGTCCCTCTGGGTGGGGTATGGAGGGGGGTGAGTAGCTTGGGGAAGAGGGGCTTTGGGGAGATTTATCGTGGGGGAAGGCATTGGGTTGGGGTGTTGTGGGTTGGATCGGGTTGTGTGGCCCTGCGTCAGGGTGCATCACGTTGCGCTGTGGCGTTGCATTGCATTGTGTTGGGTTGGGTCGTGGTGCGCCGTGTTGCATTGCGTTGTGTCAAATTGTGGTGCAGCGTGTGATGTGTGCACAAAGTTAATTCCATTCTGGGGGGGGGGGGGGGGGGGGGGGGGGAAGTCCTGGACCCCATGGACATCTCACATCATTTCCCCACCACCACCACCATCCACCCAACCCCTTTCTGCTGTCTGGTGCCCGATGGGCAGGGGTGTCTTGCAGGGGTGTCTGGCAGGTGTGCCATGCCAAGGAGGAGGGGGTCTACCCATGGGGAAAGGAGGGTGGGGGCAGAGATGGGGTGGGGGGCTTCAAAAGAGGACTCCAAGCCTTGCTTTGTGCAGAACAGCATCCAGATTTGCAGGTGGGGGAGGACAGTCTGGGGACAAAGAGCCATTTGGGAGGTGGTCGGTATCCCCGTGGCAGGACCCCCCAAGCCCCGCAGCCCCCACTCCCTCCGCAACTTGGGCAAAGTTGTGCCCCGGTACGGCAGCCCGGCGGTGCCCGTGCCGGGGAGCTGCCGGTGCTGGAAAGTTTGCGGGGCTGGCAGTGGGCGCTGCACGGCTCGGGGAGGGGAGAGAGGGCATGGGGGGGCGGGGGGGGAGGGCGGGGGGCGGGGGGGGCTGCCCAGGATGCTCGGTCGATGCTACTCGGGATGCAGCCCACGATGCTGGGGGGATGCTTGGGGGTGCCCGAGGACGCTGCTCAGGATTCACGGGGGATGCTACCCGGGATGCTCGGAGGATGCTGCCCAGGATGCTCGGGGAGCTGCTTGCCAGGATGCTCGGGAGGTGCTCGCCGGGATGATGCCTGTGGTGCTCGGGGGTTGCTCGAGGGTTGCTCGGGGGGATGCTCGAGGTTTGCTCGAGGGATGCTCGGGAAGTGCTCCGCGGGGTAATGCCCGGGATATTCGGGGGATGCTCGCGGGGTGCTCTCCGGCAGGCTCGGTGAGTGCTCCCCGGGCTGCTCGCGGGGTGCTCACCACCAGGTACTCGGGGGGTGCTCAGGGGATTTTCCCCGGGTTGCTGCCCGGGATGCCCGCGAGTGCTCGGGGGGTGGCTCACCGCTTGCTCACCGGGACACTTGGGGGATGCTCCCGGGATGGTCGGGGGACGCTGCCCGGGATGGTCGGGGATGCTGCCCGGGATGCTCGGGGGGGTGCTCGGGGGTGCTCACCGGCTTGTTGGGGGATGTCAGCAGGCTGCCCGGGGCTGCTGGCGGGTCGGCCCGGCGCTGCCCGTCCGGCTGCGCGCCCCGCGCTCCGCTCCGCGCCCCGCGCCGCGGCTGGCGGAGCGGCGGGGCCGGAGGGAGGCAGCGGGGCGGGGAGGGGGTGGTGTCTCCAGCCCTGCTCTCCCGCAGGCCAGGCTCCATTAACGAGATTATTATGCAAATGGAGCAGCCCCGTGCCACCCGCCAGCCTTACCTCATCCCCGCCGGCGGGGAGGCAGGGCAGGGGGGTCCCCGGGCCCCCTACCCCGGGGGGCTGGCGCAGGGCTGGCAGTGCCACTCCGCCTGGCATCCCCCGTCCGGGGACCCTGCTGCCACCCCCCGGCAGCCCGGCACACAGGAGGGGAACGGGTGGGCACGGTTGGCGGCCCGTGGCAGGAGCATCCCGGCGGCTCGGTACCCCGCGCCGTGCCCGGGCACCCTGGGGGGCCCGTCCCGTCCTGCCAGGGTGGTTGCCAGGGGAAAGGGCTGTGGGTGGGCAGGAGATGGATCCCGGGAGGCTCCGGGTGAGAGGGTGGGTATGGGGGTGGCACGGGGTGGCATGGGGTGGGGGCCATGCACTCACGCACACACACACACACACACATGCGAAGGTCCGGGAATATTAAACTGCATTGCAGATAAATCCCCAACATAAATATCATGAGCGCTCTGCCACGGGGGGGCCCAGCAAGGAGATTTATATCCCAGCAATTCCCACCGCCCACGGTGGCCCCCTGCAGTGGCCACATACCCTGGCCCTGCACAGCCACCCTGCCTGCCATGTTCGGGGGTGCCCTACCATCCTCACCCCTCTCTGTTCTGCACAGCCCTGAGTGCTCGGGGGGGGGGGGGGGGGGGGGGGGGGGGGGGGGGGTCCTGCGTCTTCCTGGGTGCTGGGGTGGAAGCCCCAGGCAGCCCATACTGGGTGCTGCGCCACACATGGCATGGGGACCCTGCTTGGCACAGGACAGGTGGCTCAGCTGGCGTGGGACCCACTGTCTTGTCCCATGGGCTGGCCCCAGGCACAGCTCTCATGGCCTGGGGCAGCTGAGGCTGTGCTGTCCTGTACTGGGGTGCTGGGCACAGCCCGGGCAAGGTGCCTACTGCAGCACCAAGACATACAACATCACACACACAGGCAGTGGCACACGATGCACCTCCCATGTACACCAACATGGACCAGTGCAGACACACATGCTGTGCCTCACACACACACACACACACAAACATGCACTGCCGGCCAGCTCCCGTTACGGGCACATGTACCCTGGCACAGTCACACATGCTCACACACCCACACACGTGTTGCAGCAGAGGTTTCCTGGGGCACATGCCAGGGCAGAGGGTCTCCATCAATCCCATCAGAGAAACGACCTCCACTTGGACACCCCAACCAGCCAGGTACTACCAACCCTAGCGGGGTGCAAGGGCACCTGGACACAGGCTGCTTCGTGGCTGGGCATGGAGTGCCCAGCTGTGCTGCTCACCCGAGGTGGGGGGGGGATGGGGGGCTGGCTGGAGGGTGGGAGCACAGGGCTGGGTGCCACACACCGGCCTCCCCCTTGCCTGCACTTACCTGGTCCCATGACCCGCTTGGCACCTTGGTGGGATTATGATGGGTGCACATGGGAGGGGGGGCTGGCATTATTAACAGCCCTGGGTATTGCTCCAACAGAGCTGTAAAAATTAAAGGCGTGTGGATATAAAATAATGGATAAATCTAAGCCGGCCGCAGAGCGCTGCAGCGTCCCACGGGAGTTGGCATCTTGAGAAGCTGGGGTACGGCAGGTGCAGGATGGGCACCTGCATGTAGATGTGGGGTGTCAGGCAGTGCCTGCACCTGCTTCCAAGTGCCAGCTCCCCCCTAAAAATCTCCACTGAGTGCCCCAAGACGATGTGTGGACAGTGCCAACCTGCGGAGCTGGCACTGCAAGGCAAGAAGCTGCTCCTGAAGCTGGGGTGGAAGGAAAAGAGGTTGTGCCTTTACAGACAGGGCAGGGGGCACAGGGCACTTACTCTGGGATGCCCTGGGGACACAGGGCACTTAGTCTGCCCAGCCCATGCACACCCAGCAGGCAGGATCTGTGCCAATACACACAGGGATCACCAGGTTGGTGTGACCCCAGGGTCCTGCCCATCCTGCAGCCCATGGCTGTGACCCCGAGCAGTGCCCAGGGCAGCTGCCCACCTCGCCAGCCCCACTCTGCCCTGCTCATCTCACGGGCCACCCCACCAGCATCCTCATTTTCCCCGAGATTAGCCGCGGCGCGGGAGCCTCTGCACACCGCCAGCAGGTGACAAATAAGATTTTTCCACTCTCCCGAGCACCCGGCATGGGTCTGTCATTGAAAATGCAAAGCAGCACCATGTCAACCTCCGCCGCCTGCCTTCCCCTCTGCCAGTCCCTCAGTGCCAAGCATCCAGCCATCTGAACACCCTCACCATCACTACTGGACCCCCCCCACACACACACACTGCTCTCCCTTGCCGGTGCCAGGGTGCTGGTCATGGTGCCCTCAATACCCCATGGAGCAGGTTCCCAGGGTGGGGGGTGGGGGGCAGTTCTTAGAAGGGTGCTAGTTTGGTGGTGTCATTCTGGGTGGGCAGCATTACCTTGCAGTGTCCTTTGGGTGCATCTGACTGGCACCCGTAGGACAGCGGGGCAGTGGGGTGCACAGGGACCCCCGCAATGCTGGGTATGTGCACCCCAACAGGGACTGCCTGCCTCCAGGGAGGGTGCCAGGCTCTGGGGTGGGCACACGGCAGGCTCACCCCCCGTGGTAGGAGGGGAAACACTTGGCCCAAGATGTGCCTATTAGGGTGGGCATCACCCCACAAACCCCACCCCAAGGGACACCATCCCTAGAACCCAAGGGTAGGGAAGAATGGGAATGCTCCACTCCACAGCTGAGCACATCCACCCAGTACCCACAACCCTCACCCATGGACCCAACCCTCCCAAACCCCTCAGCCCCCCCAAACCCCTCAGTCCTCCCCCCCAGCTCCAAAACTGGCATCTCGTTATCCACCATGGCCCGAGCCTGGAGCCAGGCACCTCCCCAGCAGCCCCCGGCCCCACTCCCCCCGCCGCCGCTGCGTCTCCACTCCGCTATTGTCAGAGGGTTGCCTCTGCCTCTGTCTGCGAAATTAATTCGGAGGTGGAGAGGGAGAATTATGTAAAGTGTGGTTATTCTGGAGCGGCGGGGGAAGCGCGGCTGATGGCAAAGTGCCTTTTTGTGTGTTTAATATGCATTTTTTTTCCAGCGGTGCATTTTCAGGCGGGTAATTTGCTGTCTTTTCAGACCCCGATCAGTATCATTTCTCTGGCAATGACAGCTTTTATTTGCACTGAAATGAATGCTGCGAAATTTCCAAGAAATAGCCAAGGCCCCGTTGGCTGCCCACCCCCGCAGGGCCAGGTCACAGGCACCCACTGGCGCCTGCCCCATGCAGCCCCTCGGCCAGCCCCCGGCCCCTGCTGCCCCCCGGCCAGCCCCAGCCCATGGCCCCACTCAGCAGCAGCGCCCAGGGGTGCTGGGCACATGCGTGTGCCAGTTTGCGTACCCTGTGTTCATAGGTGTGTGCGCTCCCCCCACCCACCGAGCCCTGTGTGCACTTCAGTGCATCGCACCTAGGGGTGGGTATAGACCCCAACGCACGCGCACATATAGACACCCCTTGTGCGCATACACACACCCCCAGCACAGCACCCCCATTCTGTGCAAGCGTGCTCACACACACATTTCTAGTGCCCCTCCCACTTGGTATCCCCCCAGACCTCAGCACAGCACCCCTGACTCAGGGCCCCCAGCCACCAGGAGGGTTTGGGGGTCCCTCATGCATCCCTCTCTCCCCAGCACAGCATAGCCCGTGGGGAAACTGAGGCACAGAGAGGGCAGGCAGAGGTGAGTGCTTTCCTGGCAGCCCATCGCCTTCCCAGGCACCAGCAGCAATGGGTGGGAGCCTGGAGAAGATGCAGCGTGTGTGTCTGTTTGTCTGCATGTCTGTACATTAGGAGAGAGGAAGAAATGCTGTTCGTGTAGGTGTGTGCCACGTGGGCGTTGTGCGCCACAGCTGGTGCGTCGGCATCCGATGCTGCCTTTGCAGCAGCCATGCATGCACATATGCATATGCACATCTGCACATCTGGGTGCGCACTGTGTCAGCCCCCCGCCCGCGTCCTAGCATGTGTGACGGCACGTCTGCAGGACTAGCATGGGCACACATGTCCATGCGATGCCATGAGGGCACCTCTGACTGGGACAGCATCCCCATGTGTGCTCCCCCTGTGTGCCCAGGCACATGTGGCCCGGAGGTGATAAATGGGTGGGGGGTGCCCATGCATGGGCAATGCCGTATCCCCCCTACGATGTCAGGGCTGCATACTCCTGGCCTCAGGTCCCGTACAACCCCAGCCACGCGTCCCCAGCTGCGGTGGGGCTGGTGCCTGGCACAGCCAAGGTTAACTCTGCTGGAGCCCGTCGGCACAGTGCGGGGAAGCTTTAATTTAATGAAGTGTGAGGCTTTTTATGGGCTTTTAATTACGTGGTGATAATTAACATTATAGGCCGCTGGGTCCCACTGGTGCCCGGCTGCCCTGTGCCAGCTCCCGCCTGTTTGTAAATAAAGCCTGCGGGTCACACAGTGCCCACCCCAGGGCACCCACCTCTGGCAGCAGGGAGCAAAGCCAGCACAGCCCCCTGCCCACGCACCAAGGTGAGGATTTGGGCACAACCCACTGCAAAGTGTGGGGAGCAATGCCCCCCCGCCCTTTTTTCTCCCCAGCAGCACCCAGCCTCCTGGGTTTTTCCAGCCCTCCGGCTGAGCAGAGTAGCAACTGGCAGTGCCAGGCTTGTGGAGAAGGGGCATAGGCAGCAGTGCCATGCTTGTCCCTGCCACTGGAGTCCAGCCTGGCCCGGAGCAGCCCCCTCCACCGTGCCGGGGCTAATAGGAAGCAATCCATCAGGCAGGGTCTGGGCGTGCTGCCCATCTGCCAGGTACCCGATGGATTTATCACCCAGCGCCCAGGCAATTTCCTGCCCTCCTCTATAATCAATAAGGGAAGGGCAAGGGGCAAAAGCCAGCTCCTCGGTGCAGGTCATGATGGGTGCAGGGAGACGGCAACGCCCCATGAAACAGGTCCCAGAGCAAGGCCAGAGGACCCAGGTGTTTGGGTGAGTCCCCCCAGACCCCGGATCATTTCCATCCCTCCCTGCCAGGACCAGAAGCTCAGACCCCATGGTGGGGGTGGGGGGAAGCTACAGATTAAAGCAGTACTGGGGCTGCTGAGTAAGATCCAGGGTGCCATACCCACAGCCATCATGGCCAGCACCTGACTGCTCCCCCCTGCCACCACCCCCAGCCTCACGCAGGGAACCCAGGCATCCGGGCTCCCCTCCCCCACTCCTTCCCATTTAATTTTTCCTAATGAAAGGCAGGGAGGATGGCGGGGAGCCGGGGCACCAAGGTCGAGGCTGCCTTTAATCAATCCCTGCTGCTGGCTGGGTGCCCGGAGGAGCTGGCGGAGGAGAGGCTGGGGGCTGTGGGAGGGGGAAGCAGGGGGAGGGAGGGGGTACAGGGTGCAACCAAGGGGCTCCCAGCAGCCAACTGGGCCACCCCGTGCTTGGCATTCCCTGGGACCCCAATATCCCCCCCTCCCCACCCACCCCAAAGAAAAGGCACCATGAATGCACCGCGCTGCGCAGCCGGTGCCAGGGCTGTGCCCGGATCCTGCCAGGGCCAGCTTTAATCCCCTGCAGGAGACACTCCCCCAAAAACCAATCCATCCCCCCAACACACACACCCACCCCCCCCAACCTCCCAGCCTGGGGGCACTGACCCCTCCCTGCCCACCAGGGTGAGGACGCCAGGGCTGGGGGCAGCCCCAGGCTCGGGCTGCTAAAGGCACTGGGCGAAAGAGAGTGCAGGGAGCCGAGGGGGAACCCGGGGGTGACCTACAGCTGGGTGCTGGTGACGGCACTCACCCCGTGCACCAGCACGGTGGGGCCCAGCCCACGGGTGAGCAGCTCCAGCTGGTGCAGGTACAGCGGGTAGAGGCTGGTGTCGGCCGGCGGCCGCGGCAAGTAGAGGAAGCGCACAGCTGGCGCAGGGCTCTGCTCCAGGACGAGTTTGTTGGCGGCGCAGACGTACTCATCCGACACTTGGGCAGCATTGACCGGGAAGTTCACGGACCCTTCCTCCTCCTCCTCCTCCTCCACCTCTCCGGCAGGCCCCCCAGGGGGTCCCCGGCAGGTTTGCCAGTGTAGGTGGGTGATGGCGTCCCAGGGCACCAGCTGGATCTGGGCCTGGATGCGCAAGTCCTTGAGGAGCTGGCGCAGCTTCTCCTCCTGGGCATGGGGCATGGCGCCTGCCTCCACGCAGAGGAAGAGGCGCAGGCGGGCCCGGCGCCAGGCCCGCGCCATGTTGAGGACGCAGGCCATCTGCAGCAGGAAAAGGCTGCAGGTGTCGGCATAGCGGGCGCTGTCAGGCCGCAGCAGGTTGACGGGCCAGACGTGGATGGTGGGTGGGGGGCTGGCAGCCCGCCGCAGCTCCCAGGCCTTGTCCAGGCTCTCCAGCTGCCGGGCCAGCAGGACATTGCGAAGCATCTTCAGGGCATCAGCCACGATGCCCACGTACTCCCGGGCTGACAGCAGCTTGGGGGCGGTGGGCGCCCGCAGAGGGGGGAAGCCCAGGGGGACCTCCTCGCGGGCGCTGGTGAAGGCAGGGTGCTGGGCTAGACCGTCCTGCGGTTCTGCATCATCGTAGAAGCCCAGCACTAGTGTGTTGGGACGCATCCCACCTGCCGGAGAGACAGCGCCGGCCTGGCTGAGCAGAGGTGGAGGGCTCCAGCAGCCCCCCTGGCACTGCAGGTGCCAACAAGCCACAGCTTGGCTCTGGCATTGCTCACCCTGCTGATCTCAGTATCATGCATCCAGATGCCTCCAAGACTCAACCTGGCTTTGGCATTGCCCACCCAACACCTTTCCATATTCTGACTTGGCTTTGGCACTGCCCATGCTGGGTGCTTCCAAGCCCTTTGGCATTGCCCATCCAGGTGTCTTCAAGCCCTTCAACGCTGCCAACGGGGACTCTGTCTTGGCTTCAGCATTGTTCACCACTGATGCCTCCAAGCCCCAACTCAGCTTTGGCATTGCCCATCCAGGTGCCTCCAAAGCCCTTGGCACTTCTCACCCCGCAGGGGCAGCATAGTGGACCCCCACCCATACCAGCCCCAGCACCACTCACCAAGGCCAGAGGTGAAGAGGAGCTGCCGGACACCATGTCGCACCGAGGGCGCAAGGGTGAGGCTGACAAAGGCCTTGACGTTCAGCTTGTCCACCAAGCTCAGCCACGAGTCCTGCTGGGGCTGGAGCGGGTCTGAGGGCAGCATGTCTAGGTGAGGAGCAAGAACAACACCAAGGGATCAGGCATCCCATGCCAGGGGCACACCCTGGTATCCCTGCAGCACCTCCCCCTGCAAAACCAATGCCAACTCCTATGCCCACCCCAGCAGCCATGAGACAGGGAGAGTGGAAGCAGGTGCTTCCAGCCAGAGATATGAAATTACACATAAATATACAGGAAAAAAACCCCAAGCAGCCCCATCCCCACTCCCCAATTTCAGGCCATTAGTCACCATGGCAACGGGGGGGGGAGGGGGGCGTGGGGCAGTGATGGGGACAGTCACGGCATGTGCCAGGGAGCACATGTGCAAACCAATATGCACCAGGGTGCAAACACCACTGAAGCTCATAGACACACAGAAGCAAGCACGAGGTGAGAATGGACTGGCACACACACGGGCAAGGCTGTGCCAAGTCACGTGTGTTCTGGGTGTGCACAGGCACTGACCTGTGCAATGGGACCATGCTGCACAGGGGCCCAGAGGAGCCTAGGTGGCATGTGCCACATGCACACACCAGCACCAACACATGCAGGAGCCCTAGGTGCACATGTAGGGGTGAATACTTGAGCACACACATGTGCAAGCTTGCAGCACACATGTGCACGCACGTGTGCACAGGAGGCATGGGACAGAAACAAGCCATCTACATCCCTCATACCAAACCAAGCCCAAGGTGCCATGCATGTGCCCAAAATGCTGACATTCCCTTGCTATGCCCACCCTGCCCTGTCAGCAGCTGGGCAGCCGTGTCACCCCAAGGACCCCAGGAGCCCCCCTGGCACCACAGCAAGAGCAGAAGCCATCAGCGCTGGGGACAGTGCAGACCCTCACCCAAGTCCTGCAGCTCGACATGGCCCAGGACATAGAGACCGCTCTTCTTGAGGTCATTGACAAAGTCGATGAGGCGGGCACTGCCCCGTGGGTTCTGCACCATCAGCAGCATCTGTGGGCGCCAGAACTTGACATGGTCCTTCCGCACATCCAGCATCAGCAGGTACTTCCGCACCTGGAGGGAAGAAGGGAGGGCAGCAGGTGAGGAACCCTCCTCCTTTCAACAACCCACCCCATGGAGATGCCAGCCTCAAGGACACACTGCCCAGAGCTGCCATGCGGACACCAGCCTGGGGACACCTGCTCTTCACCCCATGAGGGGACAGCGGAGGGGGACAGGGCTCACCTGGTGGAAGATGAGAGCCTGGCTGATGTAGCCCCAGGTGCTGCTGGGTGAGAGGTAGTGGAGAGCGAGGAGGAGGACGAGGAGGAAGCCCAGGCTCGCTGAGGCTGACACGGGGCTGATGAGGAACATCATGACGCAGCAGCCCGCAATGCCCAGCAGGCACGTGTGCCAGGTGAAGTACCGGAAGGTGGGCCTGGAGCAGGGACAAGGGGACACCCGCTACTGTGTTGTTCCCATGGCGGCTGCAGGGTGGGCATGGCAAGGGTGGCTGTGGCAAGGTGTCACACCAGCCACCACCAGTGAACTCCTGCTGTGCCAGCCCAGGGCATATCAGGCTCCCCAAATGCCTGTGGAAGAAGGCACAGGGGGAGATGGCACCTCCCAGGTCACCGGGCACCCCCTTGCTGCTAGCCCCTGGCAAACAGAGGTGACGAGAGTTATGGGGCTGGCACTGCCCTGGCACACCCAGGGGCCAGGTACCGTCAGGCAATGCGTGGCAGTGCCGGCAGCCGCAGTGCCCGCTCAGCCTGGCACAGGGAGGCAGAGGCAGGGAGGCGAGAAGTTGTTATTTTCTCTAATTGTTGTTTTTCCTGAAAGGTAATTAAAATCCTTTTCCGCTGCGCTTCATGGAGACCTCAGTGTGGGGAGGAGGGGGGCACCACCAGATGTGGGGTGGGCAAGAGAGGACTGTCACCACCCACGCCAGCATCTTCACCCCCAGGCACCGATCCTGCCCCATCTGTGCCCAGCCAAGGGAGCAGCTGGGGCTGGGGGGTGGGCAAGCTCCAGCCTGGCACAGACACCAGATCTCTCTTGGAAATGGGGCACTCTGGGGGGCTCCTGGGCAGTGCCACCCAGCCCTGCTCAGGCATCACTTCTGTTGCACCTGGGGGACTCTCCCTGCTTTGGAGTCGCAGCATCCTGTGCCGAGGGCAGCAGGCATCACCCAAGAGGGAGATCAGGCTCTCCCCAGCCACCCTGCAATGCCCCCCTGCCACAGATTTGGGCAGCTCTGTAGCAGGGTACCCCACGCCCCACGCCCAGGCTGGGGCTGCCTGCCACACACATTCCTCCTTCCTGGAAGACCTCTTCTCCTCCCCTCACCCAGGATCCCCCTCCCTTCCTCCCCCTTCTCTGTTAGTTTAATTAGTGCTAATGGAAAGTGGGCTCCATCACCTCTTGGCAAGCTGCCTGGGGGATGCCGGGCGGGCACAGGCTATAAATTATCTCCGGAAAGCCTAAGGGGAGGGGGCGGGTGGTACCCGGTGGTGCTGGATTTATCTGTACCTGCTCAGCAAAGTGGTGCCAGGGCATGAGGACTATGCCAAGACAGCGTCACACTGGCACCTGTCCTCTTCTCCCTCCCCAGGGGTGGGGGTGTCTCTGGCCCCTCAAATGCCCAGGAGAGGGGTGGTCAGCATCTCTGCCCCGCAGAGGGGCAGTGGGCACATGGATAGCAGGGGAACCAGAGGCAGACGGATGGACAGACGGGCGCCTGCCCAGCATCTTGGTGCAGCCTCCCTCTCCTGTGCTAGCAGGTACCTGAAGTTGGGGGCTGATGCCCACTCCAGTGCCAGGCAGGCCAGGTTGACAGTGGCATAAACCAGGAGGAAGAAGGTGGTCACGACCCCTGCAATGGTGTTGAGCTTCCCAGAGAAGAGCACCAGCTGCAGAGAGCACAGGAGGGGCACAGTGTGAATGCACCCCCCAGGAGGGCAACCCCAGCACATGCCCGAGCCATCCCTGCCAAGCTTGGGGCATGCAACAGCAGTGTGCAGGGAAAGGGTACGGGCACTGCCACACAGGCAGGAATCCCCACCCTTTGCTACGATTCATCCTTCATTTATGGGCTCAGGGAAGGAAGGGCACAGTCACAGCAGGATACCTGGGGCAGGGGACCCGGGGTAGTGGGGGGGATCCCCAGGGTTAGGGGGGCCATGCCAGGCTCCACAATGCCCAGCCCAGGTGCCAACCCACCTTCACCTGGTGAGGCCAGGAAAGGAGCATTGCTGGCAAACTCACCTGAACCACCAGCCAGGAGAGGATCACCGCCATCACTGGGTTCCCACTGGAAGATGTCTTCTTAGCCAGCGCCAGCGCCCGGCCTGGGGGCAGAGCGGAGAGGTTGGGCTGGGGCACCCCAGCAGGCACCAACAGGCTCGGCCACCAGCCAAGAGTCCTGTTCCCACCATGGGTGCTAGGACAGGGGCAAACACCGGGGCACACAGGTGACCCAAATGGGCACATGCCAATCCACAAAGCATGAACCCCACACCAGGAAGGGGGCTCCCCGGTGCCAGGGCTGGTCCCTAGCAGGGACAATCTGCCAGGTGGGCTCTGGCGGGTACCAGTGTGCTCCAGGCACTCACCAAAGAGATCATCCCGGGCCAGGGCATAGAGGATGCGGGATGCCCCGATGAGGTTGCTCATGGCCGCAGAGAGGGTGGCAGCATAGATGCCCACGGTGACCAAGGGTGGGAAGATACTGATGTCACGCAAGAAGCCGTAGTCTTTCTGCAGGAGGATCCTGGAGAGGGACACAGATACACTGGCACCTGCCTCGGCCCTGGCACCAATGGCCCTGGTGAAGGGACAGATGGCCGTACCTGTTGCAGGTGGCACACATGAGGAAAGCCAGCAGGTTGTAGACGAGGTAGGTAAAGAGCACAGCAGAGATAGTGCCCCGCGGGATGGAGTAGCTCGGGCGCTTCAGGTCTCCTGTGGGCAGGAGCAGGCAGCATTAGTGCCCATAGGCACAGCACACCTCTGCTCTCCTCCAGCCCAGCGCCCCCTGCCCATACCTGACATGTTGGAGCCTGCCATGATGCCGGTGCAGCCATTGAACATCACCGCAAAGACGGAGCTGAAGCTCATCACCTGCCCGGTGGTGTAGTCCACCCCGTACCCACCTGCAAGAGACACAGGCACAGGCTGCAACGGTCTGTCCAGGGCAGCAGAGCCCCACCATAAACCCTCGCAATGTCCTGATACACAAACCATGGAAGAAACCACCCCACAGCACCTGCTTTGTGCCCACAAACTGCCCCCAGGCTCCAGCAAGCCCCTGCTGGTGTGGAGCTGCCAGTGCCACAATGGGTACCGCAGGCAGGGTGGAGGGAGCCTCTCCTCACCCCCCAGGTTTTCTCGCAGGGTGGCAAGGGAGAAGCCGGTGAAGGAGCCATTCTCAGTCTCGGAGACATTGAAGTGGGGCAGACGGATGGGCACCCCAAGGGGCTGTGTAGCGAAGAAGCTGATGAGGATGGTGCCTAGGACACCTGCGACGATGAGGAAGATAAGGAAGGTGGCTTTGGCGTAGATGGAGGCACCCACAAGGCACACGACGAGGCAGAGGGCCAGCAGCACGGTACCGTAGAGCAGCTCATACCAGTAGCTCTGGGGCAGGACGTGGACGCCTGTGCCCACTTTTTGCCCTGGGCAGAGATAAGCCAGCATCAGTGGGGCTCAGAGGCAGGTGCATCCCTGGGATCTGAGAGCCACCGGCATTGTGCCAGGCATGAGAGGCACCAACTCACGGGCCAGAGGACTGGGAGAGCCATACATGGTGCTTGGCATGCCTGGCAAGATGCTGGGACTGCTTGGGTAAGGGACACTCTGCCACCCATCACATGAGGGTACTCACCAGGTGGGATCCCAAAGCTGTCCACCACCGCCTCCACCAGCCCCAGCACATAGAGGGCACTGCCACACACGTTGGCCAGGAAAAACATGATCCCGATGCTGCCCCCGAACTCCGGGCCCAGGGCACGGCTGATCATATCTTGCTCAAGTCAAAGAAGACACCACCATCGGGTGTCCCCACCCCTCCCTCTCAGGCCAAGAGGGTCCCAGCCCCAGCATGGCACCCCGAGGCCACTGGGTGGTCCCCAGATTTTGTCCCACGTGCTCTGCCCCAGCAGCACCCACGGCAAAGGATACAGTAGGCTCCTCCGGCATCCAGTGCCCCGTTGGTGGCGATGGCACACACGGAGAGCACCGTCATGCCGATGATGAAGTATGCCACTGCGAACATGGCCAGGGCTTGGTACAACCCAGCATGGCCCACCACGAACCCTGCCGAGGACAGGGCAGAGGTCAGCATGCTTGTTAGCTGGGCAGGGAACACTCCCAGGACAGCGTCCCCAGGCACAGCCACCACGCACAGCTCGTCCCACTGAAGCATGCTGGCTGCTCCCATCCCCGTGCCTACAGCTTCCTCCAGACATGCCACCCCCTTCCCTTCCAGGGTGAGGGGATATCCCAACCCTGGGGTGCTGTCACCTCCCACCCACAGCAGTGCCTGGGGCCAGCCCAGCCGGTGCCCCCCCCCCCACCTCAGGGCATCCCCATCCTCCTGCCGTGCCAGGATCAGGCCCAGGCGCACCCCAAAAGCAAACAAACAGGGCAGGGGCTCTGCTGCTGCTCGCCCAGCCCCGGGGCGCTGCGGAGGGGTGCCAGGGCCCACCCTCAGCGGGCAGGGGCTGCCTTGCACGCCAGCTCGGGCACCAGGAACTGATGTGCTCCCCGCGGGGTTCCGTTGCCGCTCTGCTGGCTCACTGCAAAGCGGGAAGCAAGAGCAGCCCTGGGGCGTCCCTGCCAGGTGGGCCCCTGCTGCCTGGTGTGCTTCCCCCCCCGCCTGGGGACAGGGCACACAGGGCGCCCCACGGGCCTGCCCAGGGTGACGGGGAGGGGAGCCTGGTGGCGCTGAGGGCAGGAAGGGGCTGCAGCGGCTGCCGGGAGATGCCCTATCTCAGCCGCAAGCCAGGCCACAGCCATGCCCGCGGGGAGGCGAGGGGGGTGCCGGGGCACGGCCACCACAAGCAGCTCCAAGGGAGACAGGCTGGGTTTGGGGGCACCCCCTCTGATCCCCAGAGGGCTGGAGGGTGCCCAAGTGGCAAATGTGAGGGTAGGGGAAATAAAGGGATGCCCTGAAAGCAGTGTCGGGCTAAGTAGGAAGGGCTGCTCAGCCTGGAGATCTGAGGGGTGTTTGAGGCATGGGGGAAGCAGGGGGCTGCCGGAGGGGGAGCCAAGGCCCCGCCACAGTGGGACAGTTCCTCTTCCCGGCAGCTCCCCTCCCCCTCCGCCCTGCACTTCCCTTCCAGCCTCAGGCTCCCTGGGGTTACGCACCCCGGGCTGGGGCAGGCGGGGGGGACCCCGGTGCCCACTGTGGGAGAGTGGGAAGGTGGTGAGTGATAGCAGGGGAGAGCTATGCCCACAGCCTGGCAGGTTCCCCAGGCAGGGGAAGGGGCCCAAGGCCCCCCCAGGGCCTACTGGCCCCCCTGGGCACGCAGCCAACTCCTGCCCTGGCCTTTCCGTGAGCTGGACAGAAAGTGAAAGAGGAAAAACATTCCCTGTTCCCGGACCAGGGCAGACGCTGTTTGTCCTGGGCCTCTCTGCCTGCCCTGGGCCAGGCTGGAGCATCTTTCCCCTGCCAGGGCCCCTGCAAAGGGCGAGCATCTCCCCCAGTCCGTGGCCAGCCTGCTCCCCGTAGTTCTCCCAGGCTTCCCAGTAACAGACTGGGAGCAGACTGGGATCCAGTCTGTGCTGTTTGAACAGCACGGGGGGGGAGGCAGGGGGGGCAAGCTGGGTACTTGATGTGGGAACACCAGGGCCCTGCCCCTAGGACACCATACAGGGTCTGGGAGAAAACTGGGGTGCTGTACTGAGGTGCCAGAGCCCAGCACTGGGGGATGCCTGGGTACCAGTGGGTTCTCTGCACCAGTGGATGGAGGGATACAAGGGCACTGGAATTCTGTTTAAGGAAGGCACAGGAGTCCTGCCCCAGGGACACTAGGGCTTTGGACTGAGGTCCCTTGGTGGGGACACTGAGGTCCCTAACCGGGTTCCCATCCTGCAGACAGAGCAGGAGCCCCTGGGCCCCAGGTCCCAGACTAGAGGGGTCTGGAGAGAACAGAGCACTGGGGGAGAACTGAGAGAACTGGGACCCCAGACGGGGGGGGGGGGGGGGGGGGGGGGCGGGTCAGGAGAGGGCACTGGGAGGACAGTGGGATCCAGACTGGGGGAGCTCAGAGGGAATACTGGGACGTCAGACTGGAAGGCTGGGGGAAAGCACCGGGAGGGCAAAGGGAGGACACCAGGGCTCCAGACTGGGGGGCTCGGGGTGACCACAGGGGGTCCAGACGCAGGAGGCCTCGGGATGCCACGGGGACCGGACTGGGGGTACCAGGCAGGGCTGGTGGTCCCGGGGGACTCGGGATGCAGCCGGAGGGGGAGGGGGGGGCGTCCCCGGGGGGCGGCGGCACTTACCGAGGCGCAGGAAGAGGACGACGCTGAACATGGAAAGCAGCGTGGGCACCACAACGCCCAAGAAGGTGGGCAGCTTGCGGGGGGCGGCGGCGGCGGCGGTCCGGCCGCGCTCCCGGCCCCGCTCCTCCTCGCCCGAGCCGCCGCACAGGCGGTACGTGAGCAGCGCGCTCCGCTCCGAGCTCGCCATGGCCCGGCCCGGCCCCGAAACGCGCCCGGCCCCGGTCCCGGTCCCGGCCCCGGCCCCGGCCCTGGCCCCCGCCGGCCCCGCCCGCCGACCCGGCCCCGACCCGCCGGGCCCCGCCCGCGGGCCCACCCCTCGAGATTGGCCCCGCCCACATCCCACCCTATAGACCCCGCCTCCGGCCCCGCCCCGCCCGATCGCCCCCCGCCCCACTCCCTGGGTAGGCCCCGCCCCGGCTGCCGGATAGCCCCGCCCCTGTGCTGCCCCCCGCCCACAGCCCCCCGGCCGTACCCCACTCTTATCACAGCCCCCGGCCCCAAATGTACCCCCACAGCGTTCCCCCCCGCCGCACCCCCAGCCCCAGAGCTGTCCCACCCAACACCCCCACAGTGACCCCCAGCCCCAGCGTCACCCCACACCCCGAATCCCCCCAATCCCCGCCCCCCCTCCCGGGGTCTCCCCAATCCTGGGACCCGGCACTTCCTCCCCCCCCCCCTCCGAACTCCCCCCACTCCTCCCGGCCCCCCAAAACCGACCCCCGCATCACCACACGCCCCCTGCCCCCGAGCCCCCAGCGGCCAGCACCCCGGTACCGACCCCCGCACCCCCAAGCTGCCCCCGGACACCCCAGGGGCTCCGGTGCTGCCCCGCCTCCCTCGGTGCCCGCTCCCCGCGCCCCCCCGCCGGTGCCGGCCGGGCTCGGCTGCCCGCGCCAATTACCGGACAAGCGGGGCCCCCGGGGGCGCCGTCCCTCGCCCCCTCCCTCCCTGCCTCGCTCCCCGCCGGGACTGGGATCTGCCCGGGCCCCGGGGTCCCACTGCCGCTGCTGCCCGGGGCGGCCGAGCGCCTCGCCAATTAGGTTAATGGGGTTGGCACCGGCACCGGGACACGGGGAGAGGGGGGGCAGGGCACGGGGGGGGGGGGGGCCGGGGGCGAACCCCACGCCGGCCTCGCGTACCCGCGTGGGCGCCAGCTGCCGTCAGCCGAGCGCGTGACGCCCGCGGCGCGAGGCCGTGCCACCAGCGGGGGGATCCGTGCAGGGACACCGAGGCGGGACGGCTCCGCGGGGTGCGGTGGCGCTGTGCGTTTGTGCCCCGTGGCCCCCGGCCCCGCCGTCCCCCGTGGGGCGGAGGCGCAGCGTGCCCCGCGGTGTCCCCGCGGCCGAGGTGGGAGCCCGGCGGGGCCGGGGCTTTCATCTGCGGCGGGCCTGTCGCCGTGCCAGCCGCGGGCAGCGCCGCGCCTTTGATGTGCCACTGAAGCGGCATTGTCCGCGCCCCGCTGGCACCATCGGGGACGGGGGGGCCCGGGGGGAGCGCGGCACGGCCGGGGCTGAGGGCACGGAGGCGTCCCTGCCCCTAATAGGGACGGGGGTGGCGGCACGGGCACCCCCCGGCCCCTAAATGGGGATGGGGACACGGGCATCTGCACTACACGGGGGACAGAAAGGTGGGCGTGGGCAGCCCCTGTCCCCCAGTGGATGTGGGGACACGGGCACCCCCTGCCCCTAACAAGGACAGAGGCCCGGACACGAGCACCCACCCCTGCCCCTAACGGGGATAGAGGAGGGCGCGGGCACCCGCCGCACCCCAAAGAGGTGATGGGGTTGCAGCCGCACCCTGCCCCACCGCAGGAGCTGAGCCCCCCCCACGGGCACCCCAGGATGCAGCGGGGGCAGGGGGGTGGCGCGGGCACCCCGAAAGTGTGGGGACAACCGCACGCTGAGCGGCAAGCACGGAGGGGACCGTCTCCAGCCGTGTGGGCAAGCGGAGCACCCCCATCCGTGGGGCCAAATTGTGCCCCCCAGCCCGGGCACGCTGCCCGCTCGCTACCTGCCACTGCCAAGCAAGAAAAGCAGCCGTTGCCCCGGCCCCACCTGCCGCCCCCTGGCATCCCCCCCCGGGGCGCACCCCTCTCCTGCACCCCAGGCCAGGAACGGCTTTAGAGTGGACACGGGGTGCTGGGGGGTCCCCGCGGACAGTTGGTGCGCAGCACGGGGATGCAGTGTCCTTTCACGGGGCGGCCCGTTCAGCCACGGCTGGGCTGGCACAGAAAGAGGGACCCCCCCGCCCCATGCTCCCCTCCCCAGACCCCCGCCAACCACCCCCCCTCCGGGCGATGTCCACCCCGTCCCGCTGCCCGCCTTTGAAGCCCCCGGCGGGTCTCCCACGCCCAGTCCGGGCCCCCCGCGCCCCGCAGCCGCCGGTGCGTTCCCACCCGCCCGCTGTCCCCCCCCCGCGCCCCCCGCCCGGGGCCCGCGGGAGGGACGGTGGCGCGGCCGGGGCTTGGCGTGAAAATGATCAAGGGCCGCGGGCAGCGCCGGAGCGCAGCGCCCGTCTGATGCTGCCCGCCCGGAGGCCCCGTCGAACAAAGGCGGCATTGAGGCCCCGGCTGCGCCCCCCCCGCGCCCCCCGCCCCGAGCTGGCATCTTGGCGCGACATTAATGAACTCGCCTGTTTGTGCTCCCCCGGCCCCTCTCTCCTCCCACCGCCCAGGGGGCACCGTATATATCCATCCCTCCTCGCCCGCCTCGGGCATTTCGGGGGCTCCCCCCACCTGCCCCCCTTTGCCCACCCAAGGATGGAGCGAGGAGGGAAGAGGATGCAGGGAGCTCTTCTCGGGGCCCGCCTGGTCCCCCCCGTGCTGCTGCTGCTGCTGCAGCTGGTGGGGGGGGCCCCCCTGGGCCAGGGGCTGTACCCCATGCCAGCCAGCGTCCTGCAAGGTCAGTGGGGCACAGGGATGGGGGCATCTTTGTGGGAGGGCTGGGCTGGGGATGGGGCAGCTGTAGAAGCTGGGACTCTTGGGTTCACTCTCAGTAAGGGGGGGAAGCACAAGCAAGATGCCTGGGTCCCTGGCAAAGCCCCCAGCCCACGGGACATGCCTGCAGTGCCTGGACTGGGTGCCAAGTGCTTCCCACAGCACTAGGGGACACAGGGGTTGCAGGGAGTGGTGTGGGTCATGGCCCATGGCCACCAGTTCTCCCTCCTGCCCAGGCACCTGTGCCAGACCCGAGGGACCCTCTGCCAGGGCATGGCCCACAGAAGGGTGGCTATGGGTGGGTGCAGGTGGCCACAGGTACAGGCACATGTGGGGATGCACATACAGGGCACACACAGGACTGCACACACATGGGCACATGCAGCGACATGTAGACACAGGCACAGAGATCCTGGCACGCACAAGTGTGCACCCACGGTACGGGCACAGGTGTGCACAGAAGTAGATGCACACCGGCACACACGGGCACACCTGTCCGGGCTCATACCCTGCTGCAAGCACATGTTCTCACAGGGTCTCCACATACAACGGGCACACACAGACCTGGGCAGGCACCCTCCCCACACCATGTGCCCATGTACCAGCCCAAGCAGGGAGGTGAGCCTCGTGCCTGTCACCCTAGGCAATGCCAGCAGGTGACAGGCCTTGCCCAGCCTGACACTCACCATGGAGATATGGGGGCACGGGCACCGGCCGGGCTGGGGGCACTCTGTGGCCACTGTGGGGGGCAGTGGTGGGGGCGCCGGGGGTCTGAGCACCCTGCATGTGCCTGGCAGCACTGTCCAGCCGGGGGACGCTGGTGCTGGAGGCGGCGCTGAGGAGCGCGCTGCTGGCACTGGAGCGGGCGCTGGCCGAGCAGCAGCAGCAGCGGGGCGCCTGTGGGCTCTGTGCCCCCTGCCTCTTCCCCCCCTGCACCAACATCACCCATCGCTGCCCATGTGAGTCATGGCCCCATGGCCCCCACTGCCCGATCCCCAGGAGACCCTGCCCAAACAGGCCCAGTCCCTACCCAAACACTGCCCAGCGTCCCTATCTAAATGCTGCCAGGGGTCCCTGTCCAAATACCACCCCATGCCCAGGAGACCCTACCCTAACACAGACCCATGCCTGGAGATCCTACCCAAATATTTCTTCGGGTCCCTACCAAAGCACCACCTCATCCCCTAGAAACCCTACCAAAATGACACCCCAACACCCTACCCAGACGGTACCCCCTCCCTTATAGGCTTTGCCAAAACAGTGGCCAGATTCCCAAAACATATCCCTGACTGCTAGAGACTACAAAAACACCACCCGGAGACCCTACCCAAGCAGTTCCCCATCTTCCCTAGATCCTACCCAAACATCACCTGGAGCCTTACCCAAAGCAATGCCCAATCCCTTGTCTCCTTCCCAGATGTCCACTCAAAAAGTCCCAGCACTCAGGAGACCCTACTAAAACATGCCAACAGAGCAGCCCCATCATGTCCCCTTCCCATCTGCCCCAGAGCAGAGCCTGGACTGGCCTGGGCAGAGGTGGGCAGGGAGGACATAGTGGGATGCCCACAGCCCTGCTTGTCCTTGCAGCACCAGCCGTGCCCCTCACTGTGCCCCCCAGCTGCCAAGTCCTGCTGGATGCCCAGGTGCTGCCTGAGCTGCCTCAGCGCAACTGGGCACTGAGCCAGGCTTGTGCCCCCTACCAGCGCCTGTGCCCACCCGAGGGGGCCCAGCATGCCTGCACCCAGCTCAGTGCCCAGCTCTGCCGCCACCGCCTCCAGGAGTGCCGTGAGTGGGCACCCGCATCACCCATGGATCCTCCCAGAGAGGAGAGACCCCACAATAACAAATGGGGCACCCCCAGGGATGCCTGGGATTGTGTGTGGGGATTATGGGGCACTGGGGGTGACAGGAGGTGCTGTGGTGGGGCAGGGAGGCTGAGGAGGTGGAGGTATGGTAGGGTGATGGGGAATCTGGTGGGATGGGAGATTGGCAGGGAGGGAGGGATCTGGGGTGAGAGGTTGAGAGCTGGGGGATGGAGGCACTGGGAGCGATGAGTGGATTGGGGGGGACAGGGCACTGAGGGGTGATGGAGAATCTGGGGTGGGAGAGGGGAGTATGGTGGAACAGGACAAGGCGGGGTGGCAGAGAGATTGGGGACACTGAGTCACTGGGGCTGACGAGCACTCCTGGGGCAGTACGAGGGTGCTTTTTTGGGATGATGGGGGTCTGGGGGGCACTGAGAGCAACCAGGGAAATTGGGGACAGGAGGGACACTGTGGTGATATTGGGAGGGGTGTCCCCACATGCTGTGACAATCTGTCCCTGCAGGAGTGGCAGCCACAGCCTCGGGCCCTGTCGCAGCAGCAGAGGCGGCGATGCCAGGTGAGCCAGGGCAGCCCCACGGTGCCCACCACCCCCCTCCAACACACACACACCGGCGGGTGCCCCTGGCCCCCCGGCTGCCTGCTGGGCCAAGGGGCAGAGGTTAGCGTCGGCAGCTGCCGTGCCGCGGGGTGCCCCCGGCCCGCCGCCCGCTCGCCTCCGTGAGCACAATGAGGCTTGACAGCGCGCCTGGCGTGGCATGACCCCCCCGGGGGCCACCCGCCAACCCCTCCGCCACCACGGCCATCCTGGCACCACCATGAGTGGTCACCCTGTGCCCACCCAGACGAGGGGGTGCCCCAGCAGCAGGTCTGCAGGACACCCCCCCTTACCCTGGCTTTGTTCCCCAGGGAGCTGCGGGCACCGTGTGGCCCCCCAGGCCAACGCTACGGCCCCCCGAGGACGGATCATGGGTGGCAGCGTGGCCCCACGGGGGGCCTGGCCCTGGCTGGTGTCAGTGCGGCTCCGTGGGGAGCTGATGTGTGGAGGGGTGCTGGTGGGACACTCCTGGGTCCTCACCGCAGCCCACTGCTTTGCCGGGTATGGCGAGGGGCATGGCAACATAGGGATGATGTCCCTGCAGAGGGTGGCATGGGGTGGCACCCCTGTCACTCCTGTAACTATCTGTCCCACACTCTGCCAGGAACCAGAACGAGTTGGCGTGGACAGTGGTGGCAGGCAACTACGAGCTTGGCAAGCCAGGCGTGGGCGAGCGGGCAGTGCCCGTCCGGCGCATCCTGCCTCACCCCAAGGTCAGTGGGGGTGGGCACCCCCCTGACCTCTCTGGGCATGCCCCAGGGCCCCCCACTGACTCCCCCCATCTCCTTCCAGTTTAACCCCAAGACATTTCACGGGGACCTGGCGCTGCTGGAGCTGGCAGTGCCACTGGTCCCATCGCCCACCATCAGCCCCGTGTGCCTTCCCAGCGGCCCTGCAGAACCCAGCCCTGGCACCGCCTGTTACATCGCGGGCTGGGGCTCCCTCTACGAAGGTAGGTGACACCCCAACACCTGCAGGGTCTGTGGGGCATCCCCTTTGGTGCCCTCTCCAGTGCCCAGCGCCAATCCACTAAGCCAGGGCAGGGGGGGTGCAAAAAAGAGGGGGGTGTCCGGGCATGGGGGACCCCATAATGGGTACCTTGCCTGGCAGAGGGGCCGGCGGCCGACGTGGTGATGGAGGCACAGGTGCCCCTGCTCAGCCAGGAGACGTGCCGGGGAGCCCTGGGCAGGGACCTGCTCACCAACGCCATGTTTTGTGCTGGGTACTTGTCTGGGGGCATTGACTCCTGCCAGGTAACACCCGGGGCTGGGGGCTGCCAGCCCCCCAGCTTATAAATCCCTTGCGGCACACAGTGTTGGGCATGCACCGCAGCCCAGCACAGCCTGGCAGTGCTGTTGGGGTCCTGGCCCAGACCAATGCGCAGGCATCCCCCCCTCAGGGTGACTCGGGGGGCCCGCTGGCGTGCCAGGACCCCTCCTCGCACCGCTTCGTTCTCTACGGTATCACCTCGTGGGGCGACGGCTGCGGTGAGCAAGGCAAACCGGGCGTCTACACCCGCGTCACTGCCTTCACGGACTGGCTCAGCCTCCAGATGGACCGTGAGTGCCACTGGCCATGCCGGGGGGACGGGACAGAGATGCCCAGGGTGCTGTGGGGATACATCGCCCTGGGGGGCAGGATTCAGCACCTCATGGCAGCCCCGGTGCCCTCACAGCCGCCCCTGGCAGCCGGGAGCCCAGCTGCTTTGACCTGCTGGCCCTGGCCCAGCTGCCCCCCGAGCGGCAGCCCCCCGAGCGCGCCCGCCTCTGCACCTTCTACGCCGGGTCCTGCCGGGCCCCCCAGGGCCGGGCTGCCTGTGCCCGCCTGGCTGAGGAGACCTGCCGTGCCAGGACGAAACGATGCGGTGAGCCAAGGGGGTGTGCTGGGGCCAGGGTGTGGGGAGGGACCCCGCTTCTGGCAGCATGGGGCCAGCATGGTGTCAGGGCCGTGGCTATCCCGCTGTGCCCACAGAGCTGCACTCCTACGCCCAGACCCTGGTGGATCTCCTGCGCCGGGCTGGGGACTTCATCCGCAACCAGTTTGACTTCTCCTTCCTCACCCGCACCCTGCCCCAGCTCCTGGGCAAGATCTACGGGCATCTCTTTCCCCACCGTGTCCGCAGGGAAGCCCCAGGTACCCTCCCGGGCTGGGCCACCCTGTGCCTGCTTGGGGTCCCATCGGTCCCCGCTCTACCAGTGGCCGGAGCTTCAGCAGCTTGCCCTGGCTTGGGACCCCTGCCCCTTGTCCCTCTTGTCCCCTTCTTGCCCCCACAGGTTCAGCTGTGGCAGGAGGCCAGCCCAGCCCCACAGCAGAGGGACCTCGAAGACCACCCACCAGGTGAGGCATGGTGGGCCACAGGACAAGAGGGGCTACAGGGTTTGGGGAAGCAGGCAAGATGCCTGTGGGCAGACACGGCTTTTTGGGGACAGCCTGTAGCATTGGGGTCCTACTCTTCCTGCAATCAGGGCACACCTGGAGGGAGGTGGGCATGCCCCCCTAGGGTGCCCAGGGCCACCCAGGCCCCGCTGGGGGTACATGGGGTGGCATTGCCCCGGGGATGGGTGCCACCGGGCGCCTGCCTGAGCTCGCCCCACTATGCTTGCAGGCGGGGGGCTGGGCGGCCACCCCCCTTTGCAGGGCTCTTCGGGGCTGTGGGGCCCCGGTTGCAGGACTGGGTGGAGGTGCTGAAAGCCATGGCGGGGGGCAGCCCCCTGGCACCCACTTTGGACGGGGGGCAGCTCCCCGAGGAGACGTGGCTCTTCCTGCAGGTATGTGGGGAGGGACAGGCTGGGGGGAGTCCCTAACCCTCTGGTGAAGGTGCCACCAGGGACCAAAGCCCCATCACTTGCCCTGTGTCCCCTCCTGACATCCCTTGGGTCCATCGTCCCCGGTGCAGCCACCAATGTGGTATCTCCCACTCTGCCACCACAGAGAGGCCATCTCATCCTTTCCAGTTGAAACCAGTGCTCCCAGTCCAACCATTGCAGAGCCAGCCATGGGTCTGACCCCACAGCTTAGAATCCAACCCAACACAGCCATAAAGCAGTCGCATGTCCCCATCTGACACTAGCCCAGCCGTGCCCTGCATTCTGCCACTGTGCACCTGGCTGTGCCCACAGGTGCCCTGTGGGTGCCCCACCACCCACCCTGTCCCACCCTTCCCTTCAGCAGGGTGAGGAGTTGGTGGAGGAGCTGGTGGGACAGGGACGAGCCTTCCTTGCCCAGCTGCGGGCAGAGCTGGACCTCAGCACGCCCCTCGAAGCCACAGAGCCACGCTGGGCACCTGGAGAGCTGGCAGGGACCCTCGCGCAGAGCCGTGAGCCCTGGGAGCCTGTGGGGGGCTGGGGCTGACGGGACAGCGGGATATCCATCCACCGGGCTCTGTGCCCGGGCAGTGTCCGCTAGCCATGTCCCCACCGGGGTTTTCACACCTCTCTTGGTGACAGGGTCCGCGCCCAGGGAGAAACGTGAGCTGGTGCCCATGGAGTTGCCGGGGATGGAGGAGGAGGAGAAGGAGGAGGAGGAGGCAAGCATGGGCAGAGGTAAGTGCCCAGCAGCCCTGGCCACTGCAGGATGCCACGCGCCACCATGGGTATGGTGGCAAACCATGCCTCAGCTTTGCACCCCAGTTCCAGGGCTGGTTGTCCCATGTTGGTGGGCCAGCCTTTGGCCATGCCCCCCTCCAAAGGCACCCTCTCTGCCCCTGTTCCCCTGACATCCCCAGAGCATGAGTGCTCCTCCCTGGGGTGGGCAGCAACACGGTGCTCCCTCAATTCCTCTCTGATGTCCCCCCTCCATCTCTCTCCTGCCCATCCCCGGGGTTGCAGCCTGCCCTGGCCTCAACGAGTCAGCGGTGCGGGTGGGTGAGGTGCGGGAGCTGTACGCCTGGGTGCTGCGGGTGCCTGAGCCGGACCTGGCCATGACCTTCCAGGAGGTGAGCACCCTGTCCAGCTACTCCGAGCCCGCACCCTGGCAGCCAGGCAGTGCCACCCCCCAGCCCATCACCATCCCGCTGTGCTCCTGGCTCCCCTAGGACTCACGGTGGTGTTGTCTCCCTGCAGATCCTGGTGGACTTGGGCTCCAAAAATGCCAAGGGACTTTACCGGGCGCAGGTGCGGGCCATGGTGGGGGGTCGCCCCACAGCCTTTGCTGGCCTTGTGGGGCTGGAGAGCGATTCGCTGGCCCGCAGCATGCCTGGACTCGTTGCTCTGGCACTCGAGGCACTGAAAACCTAATGGTGCTCCTGGGACACCGCGCCAGCACGGGGATGGGGTGCTGGGGCAGGGGTCTCTCGTGTCCTTCAAACACAACCCCCCATCCCCAGTTCAGGCTCTTCCACCATTTTGCCCTCTATCAAGCCTCAGTTTCCCTCTTCCCACCAGCACTGCCTGACCTCCCAGGGGCAATGGGGCACCACGGGGCACCTGGAGCATCTCAGCTAGGGAACATGGCCCCCCTCTCCCCTGGGACCCTCACATTGGCAAGCCCACCCCAGCCCCATTTCCCCAGAGACACCTGGGCTGTTATTTATTTGTACAGAGAAAGGTTTATTTTTCAATAAAGGGCTCTATTTTCCAGTAGCCAGTGAGTGTGAAGTGAGTGCCTGTGCCACACAGCGCTGGCAAGATGCGTGCTGGTGAGGGGACTTCCCATGGAGGATGTGACATCGGATTACATCCCCCGTCCTGTCGCTCCCCGTACCCTGAAGCAATGCCCTCAGCCTCTGCTCCTGGCCCTGGCACTGGTGCTGCGTCCAGCCCGGCAGACTCCTCAGCCCCCTCCCCAGGGGTCAGACACCCATCCTGCCCCCACAGCACCCACAGCACAGCATCAGTGCCCACCCCTGCTGCTGCCGCATCAGGGACCCACATGAAACCTCCTGCTGGCGTAGGGGCTGAGCGTGCCCTGGGCCAGTGGCAAGTGCCAGGCTGGTGCCATCCATGCGCTCGGGCATCGGTGGGTACCAACCCCTCCTGCTTGTGGGGACCCTGCCCACCCTGAGCAGCATCGCTGAGGCTGCTGAGCAGTGCAAGGCGCCGCTCCTCCCCACACCCAGCAACGCCCATGCTGGGGTGCCCAGGCGCAGGGTGATGGGCTGGCACCCATGGGGCCGGCAGGGCCAGCTGTGCCTGCCTGTCTCCGCTTCTCTGGGCGCTGGAGTGCCGGAAGAGTGGGGTGGGAGCGGGTATCCAGTGCCGGTACCCTTCCCCCTCGGCACCTGGCACCATCCATCTCCCGCTCCACCGGCAGCCGGACATCCGCTCGGCCAGGCCAGGCGGGGAGGCAGCCAGGGCCTGGCACGGCGTGAGGGCACCGCAGGCGCTGCATGGGGGACCTGCCAGCACGGCTGGCCCTGCTCGGGGCACTGGTGCTGTCGGGTGAGCAGGATCCTGGGCTCGGGGCTGCCCTGTTACTGGGAGGGAGGGGGTTGGGCTCCCTCGATGGGGTCTGTGGGGGGTGATGGCGGCAGGGTCCAAGCGGGGTGCAAGTGTCCCCAGGGCTGTGTTTTGGGTATTGCCTGGCAAACTCCCATCACTGAGCAGCCCCTGTGCTTCTGTCCTGACTGTGCCACCTGGAGCCACGTCCCTGCCCGGGCTGTGTGTTTGTCTGTCTGTCAGTGAACAGTATCACTGTGTCTGTGTGCAGAGTGACACTGCATCGATGACATATGTCCCTGCATATACTAGCTTCGTGTCCATCTGTCCATGTGTGCCTCTGCGTGTGCATCCACCTACGTGCACAGTGCCACTGTGTCTGTTCCCAAGTGTCTTGTGCTTGTGTGTCCCTGTGTGTGCTGGGTCTGTGTCTGTGTGTCCCTCTGTGTCCATGTCCTTGTCCCATGCCCATGTGTGCCCATGTGCCTGGGCACATCTGTCATTCCTGCATGTCCCGTGTCCACACCCCCGTGCAGCACAGACATGCAGTGTCCTGACCTGCTTCTGTCCCCTCCATCCTTATACCACCCTGCCCTAGTCAAGCATCCCTGTGGGGTGTCGCTGGGCCTAGTAACCCCCCCCAACCCCCTATGGTTTGCCTGACCCCCCACCCCCAGGCGGGCTCTGTGTGAACCAGGAGGAGCGGCTCATCCACTACCTCTTCGAGGAGAATGGCTACAACAAGGAGGTGCGCCCCGTTGTCTCCACTGACCAGGTTGTGGACGTCTACCTGGCCCTCACCCTCTCCAACCTCATCTCTCTGGTGAGCCCCAGCAGGCAGTGCCCACCGTGAGGTGCCCCCCGGCCATGCCTCAGCCCCAGGGCTGGCTAGGTCAGGGCAGCCCTAGGGCTGCTGCCCCAAACCCTGGCTGGTGAGGGCTGGGGGGTCTGGGCTGGGGGGGCTAGCTGCTGGGCATAGCCCTGGCATCTCACTGCCCCACACTGTCCTTGCAGAAAGAAGTGGACGAGACACTCACCACCAACTTATGGCTCGAGCACGTGAGTAGGGACAGGCATCATGGTGTCAGTTGTGCCCTGAGGCACAGGCAGCGGGGGGGGGGGGGGGGGTGCTCAGTGTGATGGTGGGGTGACCTGGGAATCCCTCCTGCCAGGGCTGGACTGATTACCGCCTGCAGTGGAACAAGTCTGAGTTTGGGGACATCGAGGTGCTCCGCCTGCCAGCAGACATGTTGTGGCTGCCTGAGATAGTTCTAGAGAACAAGTGAGCCGTGCCTCAGTTTCCCCTCCTAAACACCCCACGCTGTGCCTGGTGCATGCCCAGGGCTCCCTCTGTCCCTGCCATCACCTCGGCTCTCTTCCGACCCAGCAATGATGGGCTCTTCGAGATTGCCTACTACTGCAACGTCCTCATCTACGACACAGGCTACGTTTACTGGCTGCCACCTGCCATCTTCCGCAGCGCCTGTCCCATCAATGTTGACTTCTTCCCCTTTGACTGGCAGAACTGCACCCTCAAATTCAGGTGCCAGGGGGGTGGCTGGGGCAGGGCAGGGGTGGGCAGCAGGGTGGGCATCCTGGCCCTCCATGGTGCTCGCTGCTGCCAGCACCTTCCCTTGCTATTGGGGTGCAGCAAGGTGCCAGTTTGCAGGTGACTCAGTGGCCCAAGTCCATCACGCTGGAGGTGGGGGTGGGGTGGGGGGTGGGTACCAAGCAGCAGGTACAGCCCCTCACTGCCTGTGTCCCCTGGCCGTGGGGCAGCTCGCTGGCGTACAATGCCCTGGAGATCAGCATGCACTTGAAGACAGAAAATGACCCGAAGACGGGCAGGGATTACCCAGTGGAGTGGATCATCATCGATCCCGAAGGCTTCACAGGTAATGCTTGAGCTCTCTGCCATGTCCTGTGGCAGGGGGACATCTGGCATTGGTGCAGCCTGCCATGGAGACACCTGAGTGCCCAGGGCTTTGGCACCCTGGCACCCATCCCATCAGGCCCGGAGCCACCCAGATACAGGATGGGGAGACCAGTGTTGGTGGGGCTGGCAAGGATGGACATGGCAGGTATCCCTCACACCATGTGCTGTACCACATGCCCTGGCAGAGAATGGGGAATGGGAAATCATCCACCGCCCGGCCCGCAAGAACATCCACCCTGACAACCCCCCGGAGAGCAGCGAACACCAGGATATCACCTTCTACCTCATCATCAAGCGCAAGCCGCTCTTCTATGTCATCAACATCGTCACGCCCTGCATCCTCATTGCCTTCATGGCCATCCTCGTCTTCTACCTGCCTGCTGACAGTGAGTGAGCCCTGTGGCACCTGCACCAGGCACCGGGGTCACCCCATGGGGCACCTCCATGTCCCACACCAGCACCAGGTCCTGGGACATGGGGACACCCCAAAGCCCAGCATGGGGACATCCTAGTACTGGGACATCCCCATGTAGGACACCATCATTGCAGCCAGGCACCCTGGCAGGGCCATGCTTGGGCACAGGATACCCTGTGTGGGACCCCGGGATACCCTCATAATGGGAAACCCTATATGGAGCACTGTATGGTGGGACACTGGAAGGGCAATCCCAGCATTGGGGGCACTGGGGAGGGGCCTGGAGCAGGGTTTGCCCTGAGCTCCCCTGTTCACCAGGTGGTGAGAAGATGACCCTGGTGATCTCAGTGCTCCTGGCCCAGTCTGTCTTCCTCCTGCTCATCTCCCAGCGCCTGCCCGCCACCTCCCACGCCATCCCTCTCATCGGCAAGTGAGTCCTGGGCACCGCTGGTTGCAGTGGGCACATCGCAGGGTCCCCGTGGTGCCAGAGTGCTGCTCTGCCCGTGCCCAGCCCCTGTGGCAACCCCAGCTCCAGCTCCGTGCCCCCCACAGGTATCTGCTTTTTATCATGCTTCTGGTGACAGCTGTGGTGGTGATCTGTGTCGTGGTCCTCAACTTCCATTTCCGCACCCCTAGCACCCACATCATGTCTGACTGGGTCAAAGAGGTGAGCAGGGTGCTGGGCTGGGTGAACTGGTAAGTACCGGGGTGGCACTGTGGCCCACAGAGGCCATGGGACATCACAGCCCCAGCACTGCATCGGGGTGTCCCATCTGCACCCCTCCAAGGGGTTGCACACCCAAGTTGGGGGCAGAAGGTGGGGACAAGGTGCCACTGCAACAGGGAGGTAGCCAAGGGACCTGACACCACCTCCTATGCCACAGGTCTTCCTGGAGACTCTGCCACACCTGCTGGGCATGTCACAGCCGGCCGAGAGCCCAGCGGGCACCCCGTGCATCAGGCGTTGCAGCTCAGCCGGCTACATCGCCAAGGCAGAGGAGTACTTCAGCGTCAAGTCCCGCAGCGAGCTCATGTTTGAGAAGCAGTCGGAGCGGCACGGGCTGGTCAGCCGCATCACCCCTGCCTGTGAGCCACAGCCCCTCTACAGGGACACAGGGAAGGGGGGGTGGAGCGGTGGTCTCCAGGGATGGCCTTTTGGAGCCCATCTCACTGCCCCCCTCACTCCCAGGTTTGGCACCACCAGGCACAGACGCAGGCGAGGAGCAGCTCTACGAGCACATAAAACCTGTCATTGACAATGCCAACTTCATCGTCAAGTACATGCGGGAGAAAAACAGCTATAATGAGGTGGGGCCCATGGGCATGGGGGGGCAGGGGGGCTCCCTGTGTGCACTGCTCCCCACTGCCTGGATCCTCACTCCCTCTCCAGGAGAAGGACAACTGGAACCATGTGGCCCGGACTCTGGACCGCCTCTGCCTCTTCCTTATCACCCCCATGCTGGTGGTGGGCACCCTCTGGATCTTCCTCATGGGCATCTACAACCACCCGCCGCCACTGCCCTTCGCTGGAGATCCCTATGACTACCGGGAGGAGAACAAGCGCTTCATCTAGTGCAGTGTGTGTGTAGGGGGGGTCCCATATGCCAGACCCCTGCTCGCTTACCTTGGCTTGGGAAAATAAAGCTGGGTACTTCTTGCTGCAGGGTACTGAGCTGGTGGCTGCTCTCAGTGTCCCCCACGAGCACGGTGCCCAACCCGAGTGGGTGCTGTTGGGTGTCCCGAGCACAGCGGTTCTCAGACGTAGCTGGAAGGTGTGTTTTCCAGAGGGGATGCGGTGGTGCTAGCCCTGCTGCTCCCACTGGGCTGGGCATTCAGGACAGCACGGGCTGCGGAAGGGGCCGGACCCCCCCCCCAGAATGGCACCATCCCCTGCAGGCCCACTGCAGTGGGCAGAGATGCCATTAGTACCCACATCTCCCCCCATCCTTGTGGCCCCCCTAGTCAGACCCACGAGTGTCCCCCCCAGCACACCCCCTCCCGCAGTGCTGCGCCGGGGGCTGAGACGGGTGTCTCCTTGCCCAGCACAGCAGCAGGACGCCAGGGCTCCGGTTTCAGGGGGCACAGCTGACATCCCCCCCGCAGCAGTGGCCCAGGACAGCTGTCATCCTCTCCGCTGAGCCAGGAATCTCACCCCCTCCACCACTGACCCCCCTGCACAGAGCCTGGCAGGACCTGGAGCCCCGAGGTGGGCATCGCTCCCGGCTGGCGTGGTGGGACTTGGCTGCTCCTTCCCTGCCCTACGTGGAGGTCACAGGGCACCGCTGGGGCTGCTTGCCAGGGGACACCCCTTCCCCACGGGCTTCCAGCGCAGGGAGGTGCATCCCTCTGTGGGGGGCACGGGGAAAGAGAGGCACGGAGCTCATTTTATCCCCAGACCCAATCCCTACCCTGCGGGCACAAAATGCCAGAGGAGCTTCCCAGCAAACTGGCACCATCCCGCCAGCGGGGGGGTGGGTGGGTGGGTGCCTGGGGGTGGTCACCCGTCCCTCCCCAGCCCCTGAGGCTGTTGGGAACAGCTGACGGTAGCAGGGGACAGCTGTTCCATCCCACCAGGCGCCAGGCCTAGGACACCACCGCACAGGCAGCCGAGTGGAGCCCCAGCCCCTGTGCCCCACGGCACCGCCATGCGCTGCCACAGCCTCCTCCTCGCCCTCTGTGCCCTGGCAGGTAAGGGGTGCTGGCCCCGGGGGGAGGTCTGGGGGGGCGCCCAGTCACTCCCTGCTTTTGCCCTTGGGGGTTTGTCACCCATGGGTGTACGGTGCTGTGCACCGTCCCACCAGGGCGTCCCCATACTGGAAGCCCGCTGTCCCCATGCCCTGCCCTGAGGAGATCCCTGGGGTGGGGGATGTGGGGGGAACACCCCCACCTCTGCTTGCATGCTGGGACACTGCTACACACCATCAGGCATGCACAGCCGCATGTACATACTACAGGGTATATGACACATGTGTGGGTAGCCCCTCCCCATGCACACCCCATGCCCCGCCCCGCCCCCCCCAGCCCCCCCTTCCCCCAACAGCAGGTCCCGGGGACATTGGTGGCCCCACCACCCCTACCCTGGGGTGCCCCCATGGCATGTGCCCTCCCCAGGTGTGGGCTGCAGGAACCAGGAGGAGAAGCTGCTCCAGGACCTCATGAACAACTACAACCGGCAACTGCGTCCAGCCCTGCATGGGGACCAGATCATTGATGTCACCCTAAAGCTCACCCTCACCAACCTCATCTCCCTGGTGAGAACCCCTCCAAGTCCCCAGGTGGGATGGGATTTGCCCCCACACATGGGGCAGCAGGGAGAGGTGGGCAGGGCGCTAAAGCAGTCTTCTTCCCTTCCTTCCTTGCCAGAACGAGCGGGAGGAGACCCTCACCACCAATGTCTGGATCGAGATGGTGAGACCCCTCACGTCCAGGCAGGATGGCCCCAGCCACGTTTGCATCTCAGGGTGGCACCCCATGGAGGGCTGGCACCGTAACCTGCACACCATTTTGTGGCTGCTCCCAACCGAGCCCATTTTGGGGGCAGCACGGGACAGCAGCTGACAAGCTCCCCTCCCTCAGGGAGCACTGTAACCCCTCCCTCTTCCCCCCTTCCCCCAGCAATGGTCTGATTATCGCCTGCGGTGGGACCCCGAGAAATATGACAACATCCAGACGCTGCGCGTGCCCTCCACCATGGTCTGGCTGCCTGACATTGTCCTGGAAAACAAGTATGTGACAGGGCAATGGGGACATATCTCTGCACAGGGGGTGGCAGCTGCCCCTTGGGCATGGTTTGGAGCTAAGCCCACCCTTTCTCCCCAGCATCGACGGGACGTTCGAAATCACTCTCTACACCAATGTGCTGGTGTATCCCGATGGCAGCATCTACTGGCTGCCCCCTGCCATCTACCGCAGCGTGTGCTCCATCCACGTCACCTATTTTCCCTTCGACTGGCAGAACTGCACCATGGTTTTCCAGTGAGCACTGGCTGGGCATGCACAGGCACCATGGCATGTCCTCCTGGGGCACAAAGGATTGGCATGGCATGTCTGCCTCTGCCCTGGGGCAACAAGCCCCTGGGCAGACAAGTGCCACGTACCTGTCCCCTGGCACCCTGCTGGTGGCAGGAGGCACCTTGGCCAAGCCAAGCACCCCAAAGCAGAGCTGGAGGTGGCCAGCGTCACCCAGTGCCACACTGGCACTCTTTGCCCATCCAACCTGCTGCTGCCAGCCTGTGCCACCCCCTTGTCCCTCCCCAGGTCCCAGACATACAGCGCCAATGAAATCAACCTGCTGCTGACAGTGGAGGAAGGCCAGACCGTGGAGTGGATCTTCATCGACCCGGAGGCTTTCACAGGTAACACCATGGCTGCCCCCATGGCACAAGAGCATCCCACGACAGGGGACACCCGACAGGCCTGGCACTACACCAGTGGCTGCCAAAAGCAGAGCTGCAGGGGCTATTAGCAGCTCCCACCGTTACATGGGCACTTAAGTTATTAGTGGAAGCAGGAGTGTGAGAAAGATTTGTTTTTCTAACCCCCCGGCTCAGGGCTCTCACTGCCTGGCAGCTGCTCCTGGAGAGCACCGTTCCTGGGAGCTTGATTGATGCTGGGAACGTAGCTGTCACGGCCAAACGATGACGTTTTCCATCACATTTTAATTGCATATTGAAGGAACAAAATGCTTTTCAGGCAGTGAGATTTATTTTTTCATTACCGGCCCGAGCTACGATCTTGACTAGGAAAAATCTATCGCTCCCGCAGATGGCAGGGGAAAACAGTGTGCTGTCACCCAGGATCATGCTCAGCTTCCCCCCATGGCACCCAGGGGGCAGGGAGATGGGGGGACCCCAGCTCCACGTGTAACACCTTGGGAGCTCCCAAGTGGCCTGAGGTGCCCCATATGTGCCTGGCTGCCCCCTCCAACAGTTTTTTGGGTTATTTTGCCAAGGCAACACTTCACAGTGCTCATCCCCCTCTCCAGTGGCTCTAGTGCCTTTCCCTGCACCATGCCCAGCCTGTGTGCCCTGTGGGGCCCGTGCTGATCACCAGCACCCCCTTCCTCCCACCCCGGGCTGGGGGGCTGGCAGCCCCGTGCCCCTGGCAGCGCGGTGGGACTCACGTGGCACCGCTGTGTGGCAGAGAACGGCGAATGGGCTATCAAGCACCGCCCAGCTCGGAAGATCATCAATTCGGAGCAGTTCACCCCAGATGACATCCAGTACCAGCAGGTCATCTTCTACCTCATCATCCAGCGCAAGCCACTTTTCTACATCATCAACATCATTGTGCCCTGTGTCCTCATCTCCGCTATGGCCGTGCTGGTCTACTTTCTGCCTGCCAAAGGTATGCACTGGTACCATACCCACTGGGGGCATGGTGATGTGCCAGGTGGGGGCAGTGACAGGCAAGGAAAGGCTCATTGTCCCCTCTGTACTTGGGAACCATCAGTGCCATCTCTCACCCACACCTGTGGTATTTAGCAGGGGGCATGTGTGTGAATTTCCAGGTACTCCATGGTTAAAGCTTCATGGCAGAACTTGGCCGTTTCAGCTTTGGGGTGGGGGCTTTTCGCCAAAGGAGGGCAATGCCCACACCACTGCCCCGTGCCAACCTCTGCCTTCCCCCCTCCTTGGCAGCGGGTGGGCAGAAATGCACTGTCTCCATCAACGTCCTCCTGGCCCAGACCGTCTTCCTCTTCCTCATTGCCCAGAAGGTGCCCGAGACCTCCCAGGCTGTGCCTCTCATCGGGAAGTAAGTGATGCATGGGGACAGGGGTGCCTGCCCTGTTGTCACACTGTGCCAGCAGGACCTCCGGCGCTCTGGTAGCAGCCAGTGCGCAGGGACAGGACCCTGGTACAGAAATAACCCCCAGCTCCGTGGAGCTGGTACAGGGCTACCACGTGCCTGTGTCCCACTGCTGGTCCTCAGTTTCCAGCCCAGGAGGGCACCGAGATGGAGCTCACATGCCCATAGCTTGTGACCTACCAGCCCCACATGAGGCTTTGTGCCCCCTCCCTAGGTACTTGACCTTCCTCATGGTGGTGACGGTAGCGATTGTGGTGAATGCTGTCATAGTCCTCAACATCTCACTGAGGACACCCAACACTCACTCCATGTCCCAGAGAGTGCGCCAGGTACCTGCCATCATCCCCCTACCTCTTATACATAGGGAATGGGGTAGGTATTTGGGGACCAAGGTCACGTCCCTTGTGGGGTGGGGTGGTGGGCATGCCTCCATCTGAGGGCAAGTCCTCTGGCACAAAGAGGGACCCCAGACTTCCCCAAGAGACCACCAAACCCCGCCAAGTCACTCTGAACACTGGGGAGCACAGCAGATGCCAACACACCCAGTGTCCTGGTGGCACTAGGATACCCCACATGGATGCTCCAGGCAACGCAAGGGGACCCGGTCACACCCATCGGGTGCCCTGGGTGGTGGTGGTGTGGGTGAGGTCCCCACAGGTGACACTGTGCCCAGGTGTGCCTGCACCTCCTGCCCCGCTACCTGGGCATGCACATGCCAGAGGAGACAGTGGGGCCACCGCAAGCTGCCCGGAGACGCAGCTCCCTGGGGCTCATGGTGAAAGCCGATGAGTACATGCTCTGGAAAGCCCGGACCGAGCTGCTCTTTGAGAAGCAGAAAGAGAGAGATGGGCTAATGAAAACGGTGTTGGAGAAGATTGGTGAGTGCCCCTGGGGGTTTGGCACCTCCCTGTGAGGCTGGGAGATGTGCCAGGCAGCCAGGCACTCACTGTGGCCTGCTGAGCCAGCTCTGCTGCCCACAGAACGTGGCCTGGACAGTGGCAGTGCCCAGGACTTCTGCCAGAGCTTGGAGGAGACAGGCCCTGAGATCCGCGCCTGCGTGGACGCCTGCAACTACATTGCCAATGCCACACGGGAGCAGAATGATTTCAGCAGCGTGAGTCAGGGCTGGGGGGAAAGGGGGACCCAACTGGGGGGCAGTGGGGGCAGCCCTCACCCCCCTCCTCGTGCAACTGGCAGGAGAGCGAAGAGTGGATCCTGGTGGGACGGGTGATCGATCGTGTCTGCTTCTTCATCATGGCCTCCCTCTTTGTGTGCGGCACCATTGGCATCTTCCTCATGGCTCACTTCAACCAGGCACCTGCCCTGCCCTTCCCCGGGGACCCCAAGCAGTACCTGCCGCAGTGATGTCCGCAGGTGCCCACCAGCCATCCTGCTGCCGGGACCACCGGAGCCAGGGGCTGGGCACCCTCAAACCAGCCTGCCTCACTGAGGTCCCTGCAGGCACAGCAGCTCCTGGTACCAAGCATACCACTGGAGGACTGGGGATGGTGGGGCTCTGCCAGCCCCCAGCAGTGGTGGTGATGGGGAAGGGGGGAACACGGGGTGGCCATGCTGTGCTGAATGTAGAAGTAAAGCCTGCGGCAGTCTCGCGAGCCTCTGTGGCATCATTGCTGCATGGCCACTAATGGCATTGCCCCTCTTGGACAGACCGCACGTGCCACCTGTGCAGGCTGCCCACAGACCGCTAAGCCACACAGTCCTGTGCCAGCACCACACAAGGGTGCTGAGAGACAAGACAAGGGGGAACCAGAGCAGAGTCAGGCATCTGCTGGTGCACCAGCACTGGCAGCAAGAGCCACGCAAATTCGCGGCAACGGTGGCAATGGGGCAGGAATCATGGATACGGCCCCCCATCCTGGGGCAGCGATGGAGCCACAGAAAGGCTTAGGGGCAGGTAATTCCCTCCTCCCAGCCATGGCTCTTGGGGGCAGCTGAATTGCTGTCCCTGCTTCCTAGTAAGCAGCTTGGGGTGGGAAGACCATGGGCCACCAGGCACCCACACCCCCTCAGGGATGGGTGCCCCTTGGCACCCACCCTACTACGAGCATCATTACGTGACTCCCTCCCCTGCTGGCCCTCCTTGCCACACAGGATCATGTCTGTCAAGCACAGCCCCTTCCCCCCACCCCGGTGCTGCCGCATCCCCCCTCCCCATGCCCCTTACTGACCTCTGGGGCCCCCATGGCTTTGTCCCTGCTGGCAGGGGAGATGCGGGAGGTCAGCCTGGGAACAGTGGCAGGCAGCGTCTGCTCCTCTGTGGTCCAGCTCATGCCACCTGCGCCTGGCTCCAGGACGTGCTGTGTCTCTATCAGTGTCACTGTCCCAGCACTGGCTGCCTCTGCTGCTGCAGGGAGAAAACCAGCTGGTTACTGCCCGTGATCAGCTCCTGGCACTGCCTGCCAGAGGCGAGGGCACTGCAGGCACAGATGGTGGAACGAGGCAAACGCCCAGCAGCTGAGACATCACCTCTTGGACACCTGCAGCCTGGTCACGGCCTGGAGCCACCCTCCAGCTGTGCCAGCCTGCCCACGCTCACTGCAAGGTGGCTTTTCCTGCCCTGTCCCCAGGAGGTGCATGACACCTACAGCACCAAGACCAGCTGGATCCAGCGCACCAGGCTGGCACCTCGAGGCAGGAAGGGATGGTGCCCACCAACACAGGCAGGAGTGCCCGGAGGAGCTCACTGAGCGTGCAGGGCCCTGGCTGGGTCCTGCCTGCTGTCCCCCTGGCTGGGTCACCTCCCATGGGGGCAGCCCCCAGGGCTATGATCTCAGTGAGGTGACCAGGTCCTGGGGCACCGTACTCCACCAAGCCATAGCATTCTTGGCGGTGAGCGACAGCACTGCACAGCACTCCTGTCCCCCAGCAATATCCTCTCCCCAGCCCCACAGTGGGGGAGGACAGACAGTCCTGGCCAAGCGTCCCCAGCCCTGTGACAGCCAGGAGCTGCCGTAAGCTGCCCAAACCACAGCACCAGGCATGGTCTCAGTCCCTGAGCTCTCTCTCCCCAAGAAAGTGCAGAATTAATGAGCTCTGGTGTGTCTTTGCCAGGCCGTTTCCCATTGATTACTGGGTCCCTGTTGCCCTGGTGCCAGCCTCCAGGGCAAGGGAGCTCTGAGCAGGGCCAGGTGCTGTCACCCACTTCTCCCCACTCCACAGAGCTGCTGCTTCTTCCAGGTGAGCTCAGTCGCCAGCATATCCATACAGCACAACTGGGAAGAGACAAGCTCTTCCAGCCTGCCAGGAGCACATGACTGAGATCACATTCTCCACCTTCCCCAAGCGGTGGTTTTACCTGCCCTCCATAACTCCCTGGGGTTTATCACCACACTAGAGACAAGGACTAAAACAAAAGCAGTAGCTGGATGCCACGGGTCTTGGGCAGCAGACGTGTCCTCCAGGAACTGGGCTGGGAGGGAACACTTTGCAGGTCACTCCATCCAGAGCTAGCAGGGTGCTGCAGGGAGTGCACTGACAGAGGAAAAGCCCCCCCAGCCCAGCATCAGCCCCACATGACCACACCCCATCAAGAAGCACCAAGACAGGGCAACATCATGCTCCAAGCATCCCCCCAGCTGCTCCTCTCCAAAACTGCCATATTTTCTGTGGGCTGGGAAGCAAATTTCCTCCTTAGCTCCGGCTTGGAGACATCCAGCACGCTCCCTAAACCGCTCCCTGAACCTCCCAGCCAAACATCAGCTCCTACTTGACCAGCTGTAGCCAGAGACACCCAGGGCCCATAAGCCCACCACAGCCAAGCATCCCCTTGGGAAAGCCCTGCCAGTTTCCCCAAAGGCCACAATGTGGGGCTCTGAAGAAGTTTAAGGGTTGACAAAGCCTTGAGGAGAGCAGGGCAGGTCATGACTCACCGCAGATTTGGGGCTCCCACGGCTCCAGGCTTGCTTCCTGAATGAAGAGGATCTGAAACCTTTTTCTACAGCATGACAGAGGCTCCTATCCCTCCCAAACAACCCCATGGCTATCTTTTTACCACTCTTATTAGGAGGACACTGTAGAGCACAACCCAAAAGCCCTGCTCAAAAGAAAGTCTGGCTCCATTCCTCTCCAAGCCATAGGAGGCACCAAATGTGGTGCTTGGCACTGATCAAACACTGATGTTCTTCTGATCTCAGGAAAAGTTGTAGCCTGTAAGAGCAAACTCCATCCCCAGCCAGCTTGCTCCCTTCAAGGCTGAACAAGAGGAACCAGTGCCGAGTTCCTCCAAATCTCAACCACAGTAGCACCGGGAGGAGAGGAACAGCCTCCTAGGGAAGGGCTCTTCCACAGCTCACTTGCAAAGCGTATTTAAGGGAAGCACAGCAGGACTGCAGCATTTTCAGATTTAATAGCGAGCCTGTACTCATCAGCATCAGCTTAGATGCGGGGCATCAGCGGCGAGAAGTGGGCGAGTACATGAAATAGCAGAGGTGGACGTGACGCGCAGCTGGGCACAACAGGACTAAAGCCCTAAGTGATGTCATCTGCAAGAAGCTAAATGTGCTGTGAATAAAAGGAGCCTGCAGCTAGTATTTCAGCCTTGCCTTGCAAGGCTATTTTTGCTTAGATTGCCAAAATGTAATTACAACTAAATCCCCCCTAACAAATACTGGAGAGCAGCAGGGGAGAATTGTACTTAAAAGGAATTTTAAGTAGCAGCCATAGTAGTACCTGATCACAGCAGGGAAAACAAACTGCACCTCGAAAAGTCTTTTGTAGAGAGCTGGTGACAAACAAGTGGCAAGAGTAGGAATAGGACTGTGGGGTCTCAAGAAACACACAGAGGGATGCCACCACTGGCCCTGCTCCCTGCCCAGTGAGGTGCCAGCAGACGCAAACTGCCTGACCACAGGGAGCAGTCAGTCATTGGTGTCAGCGAACTGAACGTTTCCTGAGACAGCCTGAAAACAAACCCTTCAGAAAAACTGAACGTTTTAAACTGTTTTCTCTGGTAGTCCTGGCTGATTTGAGTCTAGAGTTCAATAACACAACGAATTTGCAATTGGAGTCACGAGTCTGAAGGTCTCCCGGTCCCAAAGGCCAGTAATTGTCCCAGACACGGGCTGTTAGTTCTGCAGTTGCAACCAAATCAGAGCAAGCAGCCCCTTCTCCTGGGAGACTGTGCAGGCATGTAGGGCAGGATGTGTGCCCCGTAGTTGCAACCCAAGCAGCCTCTTCTCCTGGGAGACTGTGCAGAGCATATAGGGCAGGAGATGTACCCCATCCATCTCTGGCCACAGCCTCCCCTTCTGGGCCCAACGTAAAAACTCTATTAAAAACGAAAGGCAATTGTGTAATTCCCCAAGGAAAAGGGAAAAAGGCTGGAGCTGTTAATGAGTACAATTAGCATTGTAGTCAAGCAGAATCAGAAGAAATAATTAGCTCCTATTGTTTCTGTGGCATGTGAACTGCAGCCACGCTGGCTTTCCAGGCAAGAACCCATCAGTCTAGCCTCACCCTGGAGGACAGGAGACTGGGTCACTCGCAGCCTCTCTTCTGGTCACAGCTTTCAGGCAGCTGTAAGCAGCAGCCTGGGCCATCACCCTCTTCTGCTGCATCCACCGGGGGTCCAGTTTCCCAGATGGCCGGAGACTTGCAAACCTCAGTGCACCCCAGAAACACGCATGGCCCTGCATTCAGCCTTTCCTTGGACCCAACACAGAGCAGCACCACTGCCTCTCCACTGAGACAGCTAGAGTCAAGGCAACAAAATGCCACCAAACATCTCTTTGTCATAGTTTAAGGGAAGTTTGCAACCCTCTTCCCAAGAAACAGGGCTGGGTGCAAGGCACTGCTAACCAGGGAGTATGAGGAAGGGGCAAAGACAAAACAGGCATCTCATTTTTTAAGCAATGTTACATTTCTAACTCCTCTGCCCATGTAACTCCACAACTACAGCAAAGTTTGGCCGCTACTGGCACTTGGGGTGCTTTGCTGCTTCATGTAGGTGGGCAGCTCAAGGAATGTATTTTATGGAGCCAGCAGAAGTAGGCCTGGAGCCTTATCACAGCCTAGAGAAATATCATCCCACTGATTTTCAGACAGAGCCAAAAAAAAAAAAAAAAAGAAAAAAAAGAGAGAGAGACTGAAAGAAACAAAGAGACCCAATAATTTATTGGCAGAGCTGAAAGGGGGCATTTGAAAATCATAGGGCTGACTCTCCACTGGGAAGCTCCTCCCAGCTGCAGAGAGATTTGTAATACTGGTATCCCTCGGCAAAAGGCTCTGATGTTGAGGCAGAATCCCAGAGATCCTGCACGCCATGTAGAGAAAGAGAGGAAAGTGCTGCAAGATGCGGCCCCAAGGGCACACCGCTAATTGAAAGGTTGGCCTCCCGCCCCACTGCTAAAAAAAAGTTTGTGTATGACAAAATCAGCCTGTATTGTCACCGCTGCTGGAGGACTTCAGATGGATCCTTCCTCCAAGGAAGAGTGCGACAGATTGGCCCATGAGTCCCTTCAGAGGTCAGAGGGCACTGGTGGAGACCTCTCAGTGCTTTCAACACGGAGAGAGGAGCTTAGTGCCAACTCTTGTTCTCACAATGTGATTTTTGTGTTTCGAAAGCTTGAATTATCCCTGGAAAACAGAGGAAAGAAAGAGGTTAAAGGTGTTGCATTCCCTCAGATGACAGCAACGCCCCCATTCTACCCACCATGGCTACCAGTGTTACTATCCCAGTATGTCACTGAAAATCAATGCTCATTAAACCTCCTAAACAGATCTGCTTTCTAACTAGAGACTGTTCACATAAATCAACCCACTGCTCCACAACACTTGGAACAAGGGAGATCCTGGTTCATCCTCATTCACTGAGAAGAAAAAAGTGTCATCCTCTGTGAGCAAAGCATATGATAGACCCTGGAAACCTCCCTGATAGATTCTGGTGTTTAAACAACTTGCAAGATCTCTTCCTCCCCAAGCATCTCTCCTCAGGAATTCTGCTTGGAGCACAACTGTACCGTCAGTCCAACCTCCTCCTGCCTCTGTCCCTCATATTTAGGCTCCTTCTGTCCTGCTGTCAACAAGTGTAGCTTTCTGGTCTCTCCTACCTTAGAAGAATATCTAATTTGAAGTTTCCCTCAAGTTTAAACAGAAAAGTTTCTTCAGCAGCTTTTACTCACATCAGTACAGCCACATGAGTTGCACAGGCTACTGACAAAGAAAGGACTGCTGGTCCACAAGCTTCATTTGTATAGCCTTGCAGCACATGGCAGCAATTGAAGACAGGGCAGGTTGCAGAAACCTGTGTTAATGCTTACTGCTAGCCTGTGAGGTAGCAGCAACAGGCAAAGCATATTTACACATTAACTGAAAGGCGGTGTAGGTTCTTTAAACTCAAATGGAAATAAATGAGATTACAATTATTTTGAAAGCACAGGCTGGCAGCTCTTCTGATAACAGGGTCAGGGCAGTAAGTTGCCCAAACCAAACACCTAGGGATGCCTCAGCACCCATCACACCAATTGGCAGAGCTGTGCTGAAAAGCAAAAGCTTCAGAAGGAAGGTGCTCTGCAGGACTGTAAAATCTTGCTTAAACCCTTGAGCTGGCATTGTATGCTGCTAAGAGCTGTAACATCACAGCAAAGTGCATGCTGGAACACCTCCAGGAGGTGGGCTGGAGAGCTGGAGTGGCAGAAGGAAGTAAAAACTCTTAAACAAGTTACTCTGCGGCAAAAACCATGCCGGAGGCCATCTGCAGAAAACTGGGGTTCACCTTTGCACTTGCAAAGTAGGCTGTGCTGCTGTTTGGGAACATGATTCAGGATTAACTGGTTTCCAGTTAATTTGCAACAATGGTTTACCCATCTATCCCACACTGTACTTTTCACCCATTACATCTACCTCAGGAGGACAGCACGCTGCAGTTCACTCTTTCTCAGACAGGTTTCTACGTTCCCCCTCCTTTCACCCTTACTGGGGTGCCCTCATCACTACTCTCCCTGCCTAGCATAGGTAACCCAATACAGCTGAGAGCTAAGTCAACTCTGTCGCTGTTTTCCTAATACACTTGGCACATTTACTGCCTTCTGAGACTGGTATTTCATGAACTGAGCTGGTTTCCTCTTCTGGAAGGTCACTTGAATATCATCTAACAATAACACCACTACTAGATGCCTGCGTAACATTTTGTAACCATTGATCCTCAGAAAAAGCCAAATCTGTGAGGAAAGATAGATATTATTTTCACCCGTGACTTCAGAGCAAGCTATGAGGAACACTGCTTCCCCAAAGCTATCGAGGGAAGTTTTGGGATTCCCAGTGGCCTCTTGGAGCTCAGCTGTGTTGGGAGCAACAACATGCCACCATGGGGTGGGAACTGGGCAATGTTATGTTTCCTTCCAGCGGGTTTCTCTGCTCCGGCACTTGGGAGTGCAGCAATCCCACTTGGCTACAACAAAACACAACTCTTATCGCCAGGCGTCCTGCTAGCCCTTTTTAAGGAAAGGGCCTGCCATCAGGAAAGCAGGCACTGGAGGGGAAAAACAATCTGAGCCATGAGGCTCAAAACAGCCCTGGGCTCACCTTGGCTCTTTTCTCTGCACATCGCTGATTGCCACTACCAGAAGTAGCAGGTGGTTTCATCTCATTAGCCACAGCATTAATTTTTCTAAATACAGTAGCTACTGTGTGTCCTTCCTGAACAAGCTTTTGACAGAATATCTACTCTGCTTCAGCCCACCATCAAGAGCAAAGGCACGTATGCCAAGCTCCAGACGCCTCTCTCTGTGTCCACCACATGGATGTGCTTAGCATTCATTACCACTCCGTATCTGCTTACAGTCAACCCTAGGCAACAGCCCAAGCTGAAGACATATCTCTCAGCCTCCTGGGACCAGATCTGGGAACAAGTGCCTTGCACAGAAGGAGGACACATTAGCAAAACAGCACACAGCATCACAACAGAAAATGCTGCATGAATGGAGACCGTGGTGAATGTTGGCATCTGGTTAAAAAAAAATAATTTAAAAAATATCATTATGACCTTTGGGAAAGAGCCAACAGTAGAACGGGCCCACCACTAGGCCTACAAGGCAAGAGAACATGCCAGTCCACTGGAAGAGGTTTGGAAGCTGAGAGGTATGCCATGAAGTCACATAAGAAGAAAGATGAGGCCCTACCCTGGGTGTGACAGAGGGAGGGGGAGCGCTCGATCAGCGGCCACTGCTGTTCACCAGGCCATGAAACTCCTCCCAGGCCCTGGTAAGCCAGAGGGAAAAAAAAAATGAAACAAAAAAACCAAAAAAACAGCACTTCAGATCAAAGGCTTCTTAACTTTTAATGCAAGCAGAAACATTCAATGGCGTTTGAAAGGCACTTGTCTTCAGAGAGCAAGGCAATATTCTCTGATAGCCCTAGTGGATAGAAGCATCCTTAAAACCCAGCCAAACATCTGACAGCGCAAGGCAGCTTTAACGTTCTGCACAGACATGAAGCGTTCCCACTGGCTGCTGGTGATATAGTCACATTAATACCCTGAGACAGGTATGACCTTCCCAATCGCAAATGGAATATCCATTTCCTATTGCTAATAAAATAGCTGATGTTACATCTTTCTGGAGGATTATCACGTTCCTTGGCTGGTTGAACTCAGCCAGTTACTGGCCTCATGCTTCACCACATACCTGCATATGTAGTAATCTTGCCAAAAGAGGCTTCTTTTAATGCCACATGGCTTAGTTATTACAAAATTCTTCGATCAGGTGGCAGAATCCAATTGTTATTAGAAAGTCTCATTTCCTATTGTAAACCTGCACTGTTAACGATGACCCAGTAAAAACATTACAGCTATCTGAAATAAAAATGTTTTCAGATAAGTTAGAGGGACAGGCCTAACGCTGTATTCCCTGGTGGAGAATGTTACTGACGGACGAAGCTAGCAGACTGAAAAATTGCTGTCTGTTTTACGAAGGCAGCATACTGAAAGCCCTCTCAGGGAAAAGATGCCAAGGTTAATGTGAGCATGACTATTATCTTCTGGGATCAGAGACATCAAAGAACCTCATAGTTCTCCATGCCCAGCAAAACAGTGCTGGTGCCTACAGCACATGCCAAGCCATTTACCGAACCCAGGGAGCCCCATGGAGCTGGAGGGACCTTAAAGGGAACCCAGGTCAGTCAGAAACCCAGACTGCCCTGCAGATTTCATTGCTGGTACTAATCCAGAAATGGAAAACCTGTATTAGTCAGCACCTGTGCCAAAACCAGACCACCAGCTTAGCTCTTACCTGAGCTTCACAGAGTCAAGCTCCCAATCAGCATTTGCAAAAGCAGCTCAGGTGTCATATGCTCCTTCCCAGGAAAGTCACAGCCCAAATAAACACAGTCTACTGGCAGAGTGCCTGTCACGTGCACTCTGCAAGACTGTACACCACATACAGGCATAAGCAAGAAGCCTCTCACTGTGGTGTACAGCTTGGAATGTGACACTGCCTTCCCAGACCACAGGACAGCAAATCCCTGTTTTGAAAGCGTTGAAGGTGAAATCCTAAAGATCACAGACTTCAGTACCAGCAGTACAAGCCTGGTGAGTAAAAAATCACTTCGGTTCTTCCCAGTTCAAAGCTTCTTTGACAAAACTTCCAAGAAACAACTAAACCTCCATAGTCCCCCAGGGCACAGGCTCCTGTGACTGCCAAGATGATCAGCTGGTCTAAGAGGAGTTCCTTACCTATGGTGGCTAGGTGTTCTCCTCAGTCTCCCTCCACCCATGGTAGCTCAAAAGCCTCCTGATCTTGACTAGGATAGGCAAGCGAGTAACAGTCGCTCATGGCAGCTCCAAAACTACATGGTATCTCTAGCCAACCCTCAGACATGAGCCCTTAAAGTCAAAGGAAATATGAGGGGAAAGACAGCAAAGAGTGCTGTAGATGCAACAGGACAGCACACAGGACACAGCTGTTGCACACCAGGTCAGATCTGCAATTCAGCTTAAGGTATAGCAGTGTCCTTGTTTCAGCTGGGATAGAGTTAATTTTCTTCTTAGTAGCTGGTATGCTGCTGTGCTACGGATTTAGTACGACAATAATGTTGATAACACACCGATGTTTTAGTTGTTGCTAAGTAATGCTTACTCTAAATCAAGGACTTTTCAGTTTCCCATGCTCTGCCAGTGAGCAGGTGCACAAGACGCCAGGAGGGAGCACAGCCAGGGCAGCTGACCCAAACTAGCCAAATGGATACTTCATACCACAGAACACCATGCTCAGTATATAAACTGGGGGGAGTTGGGCCAGGAGCAACCAACTGCTGCCTGGGGACTGGCTGGGACCAGTCAGCAGGTGGTGAGCAACTGTATTGCACATAACTTCCCCCCTCGCCCCCCCCTTGGATTTTATTCCTCTCTCTCCCTCTCCTCTTCATTGTAAATATTATTGTTGTTCTCACTGTTACTAATTTTCACTTTATTTCAATTATTAAACTGTTCTTATCTCAACCCATGGGTTTTATGTTTTTCCAGTTCTCTTCCCCACCCCACCAGGGCTGGGGGGGCAAGGATGAGTGAGCAGCTGCTGTCTGGGGTTAAACCACAACAAGCAGTATGCTGCTTGGAGGAGAGAAACCCACAAATGGCTCTTTCTGAGCAAGGCAGCAGCTCAGAAGCCCCTAATGGGTACTCCCCCACTGCCAAGTCTCCCCAAATACAGCCCCTTTCAAGGCCACAAGGACAAGAAATCTTCCAGAGAAAGGAAAACTGCCCATGTCACCCAGTCAGCACATGGTACCAGACACCATGGGAACAACTGCCTCCCTCCAGAAGTTAGGGGGAAGAGAAACTGGCTCTGAAGCCCTCTTAGCTGCTGAATACAGGTTGGAAAGCTTCGCGTGTATCTCCAGCCTTGTCAAGAAGTCCCTGCCTTCATGGTCTTCCCTCCAACCTGCCATGTCTTGAATTTCTACCCCATTTCCATCACCTATAACCACATCTCTCTTTCCTCTCCAACTCGTAACTTCTGTCCTCTATAGAAAGGACATCAGGGAAGATTATTTGTCAACATAATCAATAATTTATTACCCCTTTCAAACCAAGGAGTTCCCTGTTCCAACATCCCAATAACATCATGCACATAGTCCTTCAGCTGCCAAGTCCTTCTCACAGACACAGAGAAAAAGCTCTTCCAGCCAAGAATTTTTAAGCCAAGACCCTCATACATATTATAGTACTAATTACTCCAACTATCTGCTGACTTGACTGAAAAAAAAATCCACCAGGATGTGTCTGCCCTAATGTACCTAAACTATGCTAGCAGAGCAAACTGCTCTCCATTTCGTACTGAACAAGGCTGCCAGTTAATTTCATCTGGCAGGATCTTTACGACCTGTGACGTGCCAAAGGCACAGTGCCAGAGAGTCTAAGAGGTTATTTTTATGTATGGACATTTTTAGTACCTTATTGCTATACTGTCTGCACAGCGGTCAGATACTCAGTGAATTGATCCCCAACACTTAGGTTATTCCCATTGAACAGATGGGAAATGGAAACATTAGCAGGCTAAATAAAGCCAGCCAGAGCTGCTCTTCCACACTCATTCCTGACCCACAACTGTTGAAAACTTCCCACCTTCTCCCACACCGCCCAGGGTCAGGATCCAAGCAGCGTTCCCTTTATCCCCATCAGGTAAGTTGGGGGAAAAACAATGCAAAAAGGAGCCACTATTGGAGATTAGCAAAAAGAGGAAGAGCAGCCACAGCTGCTTCAAGGGACTTTCCAAATCACTGTTGTGCAAGCAGCACTAGCTGTTTTCTCCAATCACGCTCTGTCTTTAAATCCTAGCAGTTCCCCTTCAGTATTTTTGTGTAGGCCCACCTCCTTACCACCTCCCTCCCCACCTAAAAAAGGAAACAGGGAGCCACAGTGCATGCTACCCTCACAACAGTCACCAAGGTCTTTCCCTTCCACCAGTCTGTATGCGACCTCCCAGCACATTGCCCACTCACTACACCCTGCAGATATGGTGTCCAGAGCAGCACAGCCTCTTCCTGGGTGTTCCCTACGTTCTGTCAGAGTGATTTGGATTTGTTCAAATTCAGTCAAGAACTTTGTGACAGCCCTGAAAACTAATAGCTTTAAAAAAAATCTAGGATATTCTGCTACCGTGAAATAATTCTTTCACATATCTGGCAGTATCTGTAGCAAAGGCAAACAGGGAAGCCATCATGACTTTGAAATGAACACAACTGAACTCCTTGAAAAGAAACATGAAATAAATAGGTTACAGTCACTTTTTTGGCAAGAGACAGGCCACCAAGATAAGGAAGCCTTTTACAAAGTCACAGACACTTCCAAATAAAGCACACTACAGTGACAGAGGACAAATCAATGAATCCATCATTTCAAAGCCCAGGTCTGCAGAAGTGCTCTTAAGACTTACAGCACCTGGAAATATTACTGGAATTGAAGAATGGAGTGATAAATGAATAAAGCCAGTACTGCAGACTCAGGAGAAAAGGACAGCGATCAGATCTGGAACCTTACTGCTCTCCTCTAGCTTTTACTCCTGCTCTCAGACTTGAAGGAATGACGGTAAAACATTGCAGCTCTCTAGAGCTGGCAAGACCCAAGGCAACCTGCCTTCCACTGACAGGCATCAGGCAGTGTGATGGGTCCCATGTACAAACCCTCTAACTTTAGACGAGGTTAGCCCTGCCCACACCATTTAAGATACAGTCAAAGATGACACAACTAGGACAGCAGCACTGAGGAGTCTTTCTAAAGTCTTGGAAATTAGCAATCAAATGGAAACCAGTGACATAAAAACCAACAGTTATAGAATTAGCTGAACTTTAATGTACAAATGGAGACTTCCCACAAGCACCCCACCACCAGCCTAACGTCTCACAATCACTGATCTTCTTGCCCAACACCTGACACTTTTATAGGAGCTTCTCTTCCTCATTCCTCACTTTTTCTGTCATTGCCCACTTTTTTGTCCTGAGAACCTTACCCCTGCAGTCTCCTTACAGTGCATACCCTTATTCCCTCCACAGGATATCTGCTCATTTCCTAGCTAAAATATAGTCTGAGGCCATCTCCTCCAGCTGCCTGCAGTGAAATGAACCCAGTTCTAGCCCTATTAAGATCAACTATTCTTCTCATTTACTCGAGCCATCCCATTAGTTATCAGTGGTGACTTTGAAAGGAAAGGATAGTTTTATACCCTGCTCAGCTCTCACTGCAGCAGGCACTTACAAATAACTGAAGCTTTGTTTTCAGAAAAAGCAGCCTTGCTTTAGAGCTGACAGGACAATCCATAAAGTCACACAGCAACCAAAATATTTCCAGACTAGCCTGCTCAGTGGCAGCCTACTGTATGGCCACAGGTCTGGTCTATCCTGGTGTATGAGACAGTATTTCTGAATTTGTCCAGGATTCCTGGATGGCACTGCAGGTGAGAGGTCTCAACACAGGAGACTGTGACTAACCACACAAGTTATCACTGCAGGAAAAGAAAGGCTGGTAACACCAGGCAGGGGAAAGGTGCATGCAAGACAGCCAAGCACTTCACACTGCAATGCTAAAAAAAAAATAAATCAAAAAAAAAAAAATCAAACTTCACAGTGATCACTTCCACTCCACCCCTCTTCCACTCCTCTTCCAACTACAGTTCACTTGCTACAGGTACCGAATATTTTCAGTGGCTTCACTGAAACATGACCAGACTGTGGCCAGCAATATTTTGCTTTCAAAAAAAGCACAGTGTACCCCCTAAGGCTAAGAGGTTAGGGTTGGGGTTTTTTTTTCCCCCCATCTTCTTAATTCCAAACCACAGGGACCACCACTGTCACTGTTGGACCATGTCACCTCCAAGGTTAACAACGCTGACGAAGAGAACCTATTAAGTGGTTCACTACTTCCAAGTGCACCCCTCTCAGTCCACCTCCGAGGGAACAAAGAGAAGCGATTTCTCTCCAGCTACTGAAACAAGGTAGCCCACAAAACGTCACATATGTTCTTTTCAGGTGCTCAGCACTGTAACACCTAAGGTACTATAAATCCCCTGGAATTAAGCAGAGTCCAAGAGACTGTTTTAGCTCTTCTAGCAAGATTGGAAATTAATACAGCCTAGGCTGACCCTTCCACTCGCTGGGATTTAGGCAGCTTGTCAATATCACAAGCAAGAAAAAGGACAAACACAGGAAAATTGCAATGAAAGATCTGCTTATCGAGCTAAATGCACAAGCCCCACCACTGAGCAGAAAGGACAGAATGCAGAATAGCTCCTTGGAATAGCTGTGAAGCAACAGATACTTTTCAAATGCAGCTTGGCAGCACCACCGCTTTCTGAAACAAAGGGGGCTGCAGCCTCACTGACAAGTCATGAAAAATGGTGTCTAAAAATGATTTAATATGAAATGCATCATCACAAAAGGAATATATAAAACCTGAAACACAGGGCTCAGGTTTCACAGTGAGGGGCATGCTAGCAATTTCTACAGAAGTGTTCATTTACAGTGTGTCAAAAGCTAATCCAGGTCAATTCACTACCTAGAAGTCAAGGTTTTGAGAAACGCCTGTTCTTTTCTTGCTAAGCGTGCTCCCTTCCCTGAAGCACAATCAATGCCAATCAAACCCTGCACATGAGCAGAGCTCTAGTGGAGAGATGCAGCCCATACAAATGAAAAATGCCACGAGCCCCCCTTAGAAAGGCAGCCCTGACAAAGCCTACAGCACGGCTCTTCCATTAGAGCCTTTCATAAAACACAGCCAGAGTGTGAATATAGAGTGCTGGCTAGAAAGCCCTCCCGAGTCATAAATCACATGGTACATGCGCAGCATAAGTGGAGTTTATTCATGACGGACAGTATTTCAACAGGGCTTGATAGATGGGTGAGGAAAAGCAGCCAGGCTTTATGGAGGATAGAACGAGTTACACAAGAGATTCTTCATTAGTGAGAGAACCTTAATGATCTGAAGCATAGCCAAGCGGAGTGAGACTGAAAGCTGGGGCTGTCCTGCTCTTCTCTGTCAACAAAGCAGGCACCATCACTTCTCTGCAGCTGCTGCCGCTTGCTGTCTGCTGGTACCAGGCAAGAAAGGCACAAGAAGTCTGTCTATGCATCACTGCACAGAAACTTCACTGACAAGCACTTCTGCTCTGAATTTACACCAGTGCCCTTAGAAGGAGATGCTGGACAGCACTGCAATCAGACTGCTGCAGCTCAAGCAAGGCAATGGAAAAAACAAGGGCTCTGACAATCCCCTACATAGCAGAAGGTTAATTGCATAGATCTGCTTCACTTAGGACACCATCAAATGAACTCCTGATTATCCCCCCCTACTCACAGAAGAGTAAGTGGGAGAGAAACTAGTCTGCCTCTATTGAAGAACTGCTCCCAGCTGTAACCGGAGCTACTAAACTTGATTCCTCAAACACCTGTTATTCTTAGACAAGCTCATTTTGCACCATACGTCAGCAGCACAAAATGAAACTCTGATGATATGCAGGAAGAGAGGGCAGCAAGCATGGCATGTTACACTTGTAGGGAAATAAGACCACAATATTGGATGCACCATCACTCAAGGACTGACATCTGTCAAAGCAAGAACAGTTACAAACACTGCTATAGCAGTATTCTCTACGCTAGGAAGTGCTGGTGGCAATAGCTTATAAGGGAAAGGCCACAATTTCCATTCTAAACTTGCTACATGAACACCACCACAGCTTAGGACAGTTGGCTCAGCACACAGCTTTCCCGATAGAGACTGAGAGAAGCCAAACACCTCCCACCACAAAGCTGCAACACCACGGCCTGCAGTGCGCTGCTGCTGAAGAGGAGTAAAATACCCCGTTGTGTGTCCACAAGCACTTTGCTCTCTCATCATATGGACAGAGAGTCGATAGTGCCCTCTCCTGGCAAAAAGTGCCTGAGAACTGTTACTGGTAAAAACATGAAAAAAAATCATCCGGAGGGCTACATGGAACACCAGGAGATGCTCACAGGCAGTTTAAATGAGATCTTTGTATTATTGCTAGTGACCCACACTCAAAATTTGTCACAACTGGAAGCTAACCGTCTGCTAAACCCCAGGATTGATCTCACCAAACTGTCTGACAGCACACTGATGACAGGGTGATTACATTGCAAGGACAAGCTAGCATACCGAAAGGAAGTCATGAAAGGTACCTGTACCCTGATTACGGGTTAGATGAGAAAGCTCACTGCTCTATCATGGTCTTATCAATGTATTTCACTTCTTTTTCCAAGCAGACCTTTTCAAATATTAATTTAACCAATATGACCTAATCACTGTATTGGTTTATAAAATATGCTTAAGAAAAAAAACCTTACGTTATTTACCTCGAACTAATACCTATATATGCAATTTTTTGTCACTTTGTGGGAAATAAAAGTCACGCTGAATAGCCTGGTATGGTAAGCTATAATATGTTTATCTAAAAATACAGCTGTCCTCTCTGTGTACCATGATCTTCTAGTCTTGTTAAAGAGCCTCTGTCACCAGGGCCTGGAAGACTTAATATACGACGTTTATTATGATTAGAAATCATTTGTACAGCACTGTAAATTCACACAGCACTTTCCTAAGAACATTTATAAGTCTAATGGCACTATAAATTCCCGTTAGCTTCCGCACTTTATTCCCCAGTATCTCTATTTATTCAAATGATTTCATTCCCCCCCCCCCGCAATCTTGTCTTTGAATACATCAAGCCACAGTCCCACACGGGGCTGCCCATCTCCAGGTGACAGGTTGGGTGTATTGCTAAAAAAACCCTGGACTATACACGTCAAAAAATAAGGTTTTACTATTAGAACCAAACGTCCCTAACAGCAGCATGATAATGACAGATACTTGGCTTTCAAAGCGCACTGGCAACAAATGCTGCTGTTTGTATTACTGCTCGCAGCGAACAGCCCTAATGCACACGAGTACTTCTTTCAGTTCTTGTGATCTGTATTAAATTGCTCAAGCACGCATGCAACCAGCAGCAGGCCCTCCCCCTGCCACCACACGTACTTGATGCTATCGGTGTGTGTTTTATATTCCATGATGGTGTTGGGAGGTAGGTTCAGCACCCTTCGTAACGTATCACGTATCCGGGCTGTCGTGGCCTGGTCGCTGGCTGTCTTGTTCCATATCGAGATAATATCCTCCTACAGAATAGCATGTGAGGGGTAAGCAGATGGTTCTTTTTGTAGCCCTGCCAAATGGAAGTACATGCCAGTTTTCAGAAGCACTTACCTGGAATCGGACAGAGACGACTGCCCCACAGATTTCTTCTCCCACCATAAACTGTTCTCCCAACATTGCCAGAATGAGATTCTCCCAGCATCGTGACGCTAAGCCCTTTCGCAGACGGATAATCCATTTACCACCATTTTTGTTGGCATCATCCTAGGAAGAGGGGCAAGAAATCAATTTGTTTTCTTCTAGCTATTTTTCTGCTTCCCACAATACAGCAGAGCCACACACCAGAGCAGATATTGATTGGGTGGGGCAAGGGACAGAACGGAGGTATTTTCATGCAAAAGCATTTTGCTTGTCCCCCACACAAGCAGAAGTATACCACTTACTTTGAATACAAAGTACCTGAAACAATGACTCTCAGTGTTCCAGACCAAGCTCTATGTGCTGAAGACTTGAGCTCTAGTGTTTTGATACCACTAGCAAAGATGAACACCAGCCTACCAATCTGCACACAGAACCAGAGGCAAGGATCCTAAAACTACTCCTAAACCCCAGACCAATTCCCCCTTTGTCTAATCCCCTGTTTATGTAGCTCCACTTGTAAAACAGGAAAAATCCCTCACTGCAGAACATGGGAGGCAGGGAAAGAGTTTGCAAAGTGATGTTTAAAAGCAAGCAAAAAGTTGACAAACACTTTCCTTCCACACTTCCAGGAATGGGCTCACAAGCTGTGTTAACACAGAAAGGACCAGTCCGTTCTCTGGGAACCACTGACATTATCATATATCATACAGTTGAATGTTTGTTCCAGATTACAGTGACCCACGGAAATAACCAAAAATGAGGGGAGAGAGAGTAAAGAAAAAATTTATGCTTAGCACCCAGTCCATCACCTCAATATTGTGATTCCATATGTTGCACCTGAAAGAGCTGAAAACTGCTACAGACTCCCCTGCTTCACAGAACGCACACTATGTCAAACAGCAGCTCCTCCTCTGTGCAGAACGCTGTGGCATTCTCTTGTACAACACTGTAGCTGGGAAATCTTACAAGGTGAGAGGGGAACAAATTCCATCCAAAGCCGAAGACAGAGAGGTAGGAACAAGTCAAAGAGGTGGCAGTTAGGAAGGGAAAGGGAAGACAGGTCTAGGACAGAAACAGAGAAGAACAAAGGATAACTCAAGAGGGAACTGCACAACACAGGACATCCCTGGTCAAATCACCAGCAATCCCCTCTGCCAAGCTGGGACACACTTCAAAGATGCTAGGCAAGGCAGCCCTACTCTTCTTAATGAAATGAGATTAAGTTTATTTTAGCCTTAATGCTTCTCCAGGGCTCAGATAAAACTAAACATTTGTGTGCTTTTAGAGACAGCAAGTGCTAACAAAGCAATCCTGAGCAATCAAGGAAATATCAAGGAAGTGCCAGCATAACAGCAGCATTCACCAGACTCCTAGTTTTCAGGTATGTACTAAAGCCTGTACTGAAAGGGGAAGGCGTCAGCTCTGGATAAACCTCGAAGCATGACAGCAGCCACACGCATGGCGAAGAATCCAAAATCAACACAAGTTCTAGGAATGTGGCATACTCCCACAACATGTGAACCACTTTCTGATTAAACATCCTTGTTTTCCAAATTATGAACATCACACTCTTAAGAATTAAGCCATCTAGGCTTCAGCCTTTAAGCAGGGAGTTGGGTTTAACTCCTCAAACTTTCCACAATGACTAATGGGGGTCAGAAGAGAAAACAGTATTGCTCAAAATATTTCAGAGGTGGTTTAAGCAGGTTCAAGGCTAGAAAGAGAACAGTGATTGGAAAGCAGATGCTGTATTGTGTGTTTTATGATTATTGTTAGTTTTCTTTCAGGTTAAACAAGCTTTGGTTCAGTCAAGCATTTGATTTCCCTTTACCGGAATAATAAGGATCTGCAGGCCAGTAAATCATCAGGGAACATTAGGCTTAGTGCTTTTGACTTTACCTAGAAAAGGCACAGATGGATCCAGAAAAAGATCAGAGCTACATACACACATATATGTGCCTACAAGAATCACAGCAAGTAAGCATTAGTTTGGAAGAAAAAGGAGCATGAACAAAGCCCTACAGAGCAAGCAGCAAAGGAAAAGTCAACAGCAAGATCTCAGGTCCTCTTCTGTAAATACAAGAAGGGAACGGGGCCAGAAGTAAAAAATACCAAAGAATCTCTCCATCTTAAAATGGCTACAGGGAAGCGTTTTATAGAAATTCTGGTATCACTAACTTGTGGACTCTCTGGTCAACACGTTACGAGAGCAGCTAGCTCACTAGGAGTCCAGAGAGGGTTAAACGTTTTATATAAATTGTATTTGCAGTAACTGGCTGTAAAACACCTTGCTTAAAGTAATTGCCAACTAGGGTCACATATAAATTTCTCAGGACCAAGCAGCATAATTAGGTACTTCAGAACAACACATAAAATCCTTGTATTGCGAATGGTATTGGTCATTGCTGGAAGCAGGCCAGGAACTGGAGGAATGATTTGCTAGGCAAAGACTTCCCCCCCCCCCCCCCCCCCCCCCCCCTTTTTTTAACAGATTTGGACAGGAATGAACAGAAACAAACTGCCTGCCCTGGAACAACAACAAAAAAAAGCAAATAAAGGGCTAAGTCATCTTTCCATCTCCAGCTCTACATACAGCTGTAGGTTTTTAACCATATGCGCCTCTTCTTCCTCTGAAAAAAGGAGGGTTGGTTTCTTAAAAGCTTTGCTGAATTCCAAGAACAGAGTATCAGCCCTTCTACAGGAAAGTCCCACACTGCTGTCACTGGGCAAAGCTGTAGTAAGTGGCAAGTGTCTATATTAGGAGGCACAGCACTTAGTTGGGGTCCCCTCTTCACTAGACTCCAGGCAACACTGCCCAGGGATCCTCTGGACCCACAGGCAAAGGCAGTTCTGCAGCCTTTGGGGGAGTGCAGCTGGCAACTCCCTGTGTCTTCCCTCTCCTCTGCCAGCAGGTTACGGGACTGCTAGGTTACATGGGACAGAGTTCTGATGACAAGTTTACAGGGAACCTGGGAGAAAGGACTGCACCCAAAAGAAACCTGGAATGCCATTGACTGTAGAAGGTGTAGAAGGAAGAGTCCCTTCACTGTAGAAGGTTCCCTCCAGAATACTCTGGGAAGTACCAAGACAGAAATGAGAGCTCCAACTCACCTCCCACATGGGTTTGATTCCCTCTTTGAAAAGGTGGAAGTCACTATGGCCTGTCAGGTCCCCGGGACGTACCATGTGACTGTAAAACCGCCAGAACTGCTCCACCTGCAATGACACAGACCACACAATGAGGCTGCTGAAACTGTTCACAGCCAAGATTCCTACAGAAACAGGGTTCCCTTTTTACACCAGCTGGCTAGACCCACCTTCTTCTCTTTTGTTCTACTTTCTTGTCACAAGGGTGTTGGTTAGGATACCCAGAAGGCAGCAGTAGGATCAGAGCTTGAGTGCCTGTTTCTGACTGGCTCCATTACCAGATGACCACTTGAAATATTCAAGGTGCCTCCAAAGTCACTTGGTGCTTGCCTGAAGAAATCTGTGCTACGATAACTGCTGCTCTAAAGAACAGTTTCAAACATATCTTGTAAATCCTACTGTGCAAACTTCCAAACACTGGATATGTGTCAAGTGCATCAGCTACAGCCAAGCCTCTCTACACATTAGCCCTGTGTTAGCCACTGCTCTCTGCAATCGTGGAGACTGCAGGAGCCTCCAAATAAGACATTTTTTTGTATTTAATTTTACTGTATCCAGGTTTTAAGCCAAAAGATGCATTCTGGTGCTGGTTTAAGATCTTAAGGCACCATTCAGAGCTTTTATTTAAATACCTCTTACTTCCTTTTACAATCTGCCATGGTACATTTGGACCACTTCACTTTGACCAGTTTTCATTCTGGCATCCCTGCATCTACTTCAGACAATCTGGCTGGAAGGCAAAGGAATTATCTTTTGTAATTCTTAAAAATAGCATATTTATCCTTTGAGATTCTCTGGATAAGAAAGGATATTAGAGAGGCTGGATCTTTAAAACAAAACAAGGCACTGGAAGAGATCATACTAATTTCCATATTTTAAGAGAAGTCTACTCAGTAAGACAATAGCTATTAAGCAGACCAGCAATGAACATGGAAGGGTCAGACACCATCCCAAGTACCTCATCAGAGACCTCAATGATTTGGTCAGCACTTGGAATTCTGTCCCAATCTCTGATCTTTGTCATCCAAGCAGGAATTTGCTTTTATAGCCAATAAAATTATGAACCAAGACTGAGGTGAGGTCAGAAGCAATCTATTTTTGTCAGACACATCCAAATGCAGTGTGGAAATTACATTCTTACACTGAGTGAATATGCCCTCTAATGGTTAGCATTTAAAAGCTTTTATACTGAAAAGCAACAAATAAATCTGAACCCAGACTTAGCCTCAGACAATTCTTTTTGAAGCATGTTTTCCCTCCTCAAACAGTACTTGGAACCAAACACATTATCAGATCTGCTGGCCAGTCTCTCTCCAGCCTGACTGATCTCTAGCACTTCCAGCCTACGATAGCACCCACAAATTCTTTGCAGCAAACAGAATGTGTGAAGTTCTTCCTCCAAGGAGCTAAAAATCAATGTTAAGTCTACACTGATTTCACAGACTGAGAAGTTATTGCCAGATCATCAAGCAGTAGCCACGTTTTTCATTCAATGAACTAAAAGTACTTGCTCTCACAGGGGAATAGGAGCAATAACTACCCATAACGATAGGCTTAGAGCTATTCTTTCCACTCTTATCCTGCGTGGATGCAATTAACACAACCCAGCTGCTTGGACAGGTATAGTTTTGCAGCTTTCCTGAAGGGGTATTTTTCTTGCATTGCAGAAGACAGATTTACTGGTTGGCAAAATTTAACATTTGCAAAGGACTCTGGATAATATTCTTTTTTTTTAAATCTAGTATTTGTCCATAAAACCAGAAAGCTGCCAACAGAATTCCTAGCCTTGAGAATGGTATTATATGTAGTGCCTCTACAATGGAGACGTGTTTTGCTTATGTATCTTGGGATCTTAATGACTGTTTTACACTGCCAGCACCATGCAACAACCCAACACTGCCTTTCCAGGATACACTCAATTTATTGCAGGTATAAACAACCACAAAGAGTGGAAGGGGAAAAGGAGAGCAGTTTGCCTTTTAATGAACTTTACTGCAACACCAAACTGCACCTCAGTCATCACTTCCAGACAGACAACCAGACACCAGCTGCTTACACAGCACACCAGATGCTTGCTCCAAGCACAGTCTTTGTGTTGGAAATATGGGCAGGGGGGAAGTGGGGGTATGGACGGACTGCACAGTCTTTGCTTCACATCTACATTGTATCCAGAAAAGCTGTTCCTTTCTGCTTTTGCTTACCTGTCAAATTCTGCTCCAGTTAGATTTAAGCTATGTAGGAGTTCTTTTCATTTTCTACTATTATTCCAGCTACCACCACTGCTGCAGGTGCAGATGTCTAGCACAGGGCAGAGGGGAACTGCTTAAGACATGTCACCTGCTGTAGGTAATCCAAGAACTCATATGTAAGTCATGGCAAATCACTCACTCTGTTCCTTGACAACAAGAGCACAGCCTGCATGTGCATACACCTAGCACACAGGAAGTAAGCCAGCCACGACGATCGTGCCATGCCCAAGTGACACAACAACAACAGAGATATACTCACGGAGGCAAAGGTGCCAATCTGTTTAATGTTCTGTTCATAACTCTGCGAGCTGGTAGGCCTCCCGGGTGTTCGTCTGGAGTACCAGAAGGTGTAATTATACTGCAAGGGGTGCTCAGCTGGCCCTGGGACAACAGCCTGCAGAACAGAAAAGCTTGCTTACACCTTATGCACTCCTCTAAAAGGGGAATGGGAAAAATTACATTCACAGTATCAGAAGTCTACATGTTCTTGACCTCACAGACTATAAAACAAACAACTGTTCCTCATTTTTACTGAAAAATACTATCTCTGTTAATTGTCTGGAGTGGATGATTAGGCTAACAGCAGCTCACTATTTCAAAGAGTATTAGAAATTTTCAGTACAGGGATGGCTAAGGAAATAACTTAAGCTCAGGACAGCATCATAAAAAAAGCAACCCTCATAACTATTAAAGATAGTTTTATTCAATTTTCTCAAGGGAAAAAGGACAAACTAAAGAGTGATCCGAGAGTTTTAACTTTTTCAAATCAGGAAAAAAAAAAAGACACTCTCCTTCTCTGGGAATCACAAAAACCATTTATACTTTTCCCATATACTTAAACCATGATTCAAAAGCAATTATAACTCTTTGGTGACACTAACTCCCTTAAGCAACCAACACCCTAACACTCTGGGAGGATTAGTCTTAGAACTCGTTATGTCAGCTTTGGTGGAAACCATTGCTAGCAGTGGGCAGTGATCATTTTTCAATTTCCAAAACACCTATTTCTAATTAAAAAGACTTCTAATGAGCATAAAAGAGCCTAACACGAACTCATTACCCAAGAGTCAAAATTGAAAGAAGAAAAACCAAATCACAAAGCCCTTATCTTGTATGAGTCACCAGGGCTTAAATCTCTGCTCTCCTCTTGTCTATGATAAGTTTATAAGGATTCCATTACTTTAGACAGAAAAGTTTTCCTAAGCATAAGATTAACAACAACAACAGCAACAAAAAGATGGATAATGTACCTTCTTAACTAGGCTACACTACACATAACCCATCTTAAAGAGTTATTTCAACAGCGGCACAAACACAGCCTGGTAAACCAACCACAAGCCACTACTCTCCCATTAACCCGTCCTCCCCCCACACCCTCTTCCCCCCAAAAAAATTTTGGGGGAAAATAAAGCTTTATTTCTCATTTCTACTCAAAAGCCTAGCAAAGTACTAGCTGTGTTTGTGAAGGAAGCATTCACCCTTCAGATTATATGCCTCCAAAAGCATCATCAAATTACCCAAATGCAAATGTAGCCCCTCTGTCTTCATTACAACAGTAACAGAGCACTAAGCGACCACAGCCCATCAAGACTTATTTTCATTATTCCTGAACTCAGGATTGATTTTTCTAGCACTCCTACATCATACTTTAGTGATGGAACATAGATGCCAGCACCATACCTTCCTCTTGGTAGTACTCTGTGGTTTCTCTCGATCATTCTTTTCCTTCTCACTGTCTTTCTGTGTGTTATTCTCCTCATTCTGGTCATGGTCTCCACTATCATCATCTTTCAATCTGATAAAGAAAAAGAATAATGAAAGCGAGTCTTACATCACACAGCTGAGAAGGTTTGTACCAAGCCCCAGCATCTCTGCTTCTAAGCTCCCCCATGGTACAAGAGCCACCAGTATTTGGAAATCTATACTTGACAACCCACACGGTAAAAACTACTACTGCTCTGCACGCCCAGAGCCCATCACAGGCATCTTAGGCACACGTTCTTAAGCAAAGTGAGCAACAAAATGCCTTTACAGAGCAAACTCAAGCAGCATCGTGCTAGGTACTATCTGCCACAGGAAACTCCAGGTGCCTGTGAGGGTCCCTAACCAGCCAGGAGGCGAACATGAAGACCTGTCACCGTAACATTGCTGACTCTCTCCCACCCTGCACCCCATGCCCCTCAGCACAGCAGAGGCTGCCCCTCAGGCGAGCAGTCACCACGCCAGCACCCAGCACCCCACAGGTCTCCCCGCCCGCCCCATTCCCGGCCAAGGGCCGGAAAAGACGAGCGAGCAGCGGGGCCCGAGGGCGGCCCGCCCCACGGCGGTGCCCGGGGAGGGATCCCTCGCCGGGAGCTGGGCCTCGTGCCGCCGGGCACTGCCCCCCGCCCTCGGCCCCGCAGCCCCTCAGGGCCGGGCAGCAGCACCCGAGCGGGGCCGGGCCGGGCACCGGCGGGAGGAACGGGGCTGTGCGCGGCCCCGTGACTCATCGCGTCTCGCCCGAACAGCACCGGGGCAGCGGCGGAGGGGAGCGGCCGGCGGGCAGCGGGGCCGCGCTGCTCCCCGCAGCGGCGCAGGGGGCCGGGGAGGGCCGCGCCGCCGACTCACGCGTCGAATTTGTTGTTCATCGTCGCTCGCTGCCGCCACCTCCGTCCACCTCAGCGACTTCCGCCCCGCCGAGTCCGCTCCCCAAAGCCTTCCGCCGCTTCCGGCAGCGCCGCCGCGCCGCCCCGCGCTTCCCCCCGGCGCCGTAAGCACGCGCACCGCGGAAGGGACGGCGGGAGAGGGAAAAGAGCGCTCCTGGCTGCCATTTGAGCGAGGATTGTGTCGGGATCACCCCTGCCGGGCGGCCGCCATCTTAGGAGCGGCAGGCGGGCAGAGCCACCATCTTGGGTGTGGCGCGAGGCGGGCCCGCCGCCAGAGGCGGGAAACTGCCGCGAGGTGAGGCCTGGGGGCGGCGCGGGCGTGACTGAGGGGCGCAGCCAGCGGGTCCGTGTACCTTGCCGTTTTATTCCTATCTTCGTTTGTCCCTGGGAGGTACAGTTTTAGAAGTCAGTCACACTTTCAGGGGTCTGCCCGACGTATCTCCTGTAGTGACAGACAAGTCCTAGCCCAGCTGCCAGCCCCCATCCCTTCCTTGTCCCTTCAGTGTATGGTGAGGGGTGGCACAGGTCTTGACAGGTGGGGCTGGGGTATGATCCCCACACAGGCTAGTTATCAACGTCCTTCGCTCCATTCTGTGAGCAGATCTGTCAAGATCTACAGCTCATTGCTATAGCTGCTGATACTATTTCTCCAGCATGCCCTACCCGAGACATGGATAGTGTCCAGGGAAGGGGAGAGGAAAAATACACCGTGCCAGTGAAAAGCCTGCAATGCCTGAAGTGCTAGTAGATGATAACAGACAGTTTATAGAGGGCAGGGGAGACAGTCCCTTCTCCAGCATCTCCTCACACTTGAATCCATTCCCAGGTTACCCCATGAGCACAGAATCTTCTCATAGTATTTTGAAAACCTCTAACCAATAATTTCTGATATCTAGCAGAATTAGTAAATGATTTCTGACTGATCTAGCTTCTGTTTCTCCACCAATTTGTGATTTGGAGAGTCAGGGAAAATCCATAGCATGTAGGTCAGGAAGATGAAAAAAAGGATATCCAATGTATGTGAGGTACTACATGTCCTCTGTTACTATAGTCTCTGAGTGTATTTATCCTTGCAAAGCACAGTAATGTGATGCTGGTATTCCTGTTTTACTATTTGGAAGCAAGGGCAATGGGTGTCTCAGCAACATCCCTGAAATCATAGAAGTATGGCAGAAGAGGGAAAAGGGTTCTTCCAAGTCCTAGACTAGATATCCTTACCACTGGATTTCTAATCCTGTTGTTTTATAGGCTCAAACCTGTGTTTTTAATCTTAGAAGACAGAAAATTATTTAGAAATAAATATGAGCAGAAATAGTTTAAAAACTCATCAGTTCCTAGTTGGTTGCAGTAACACGTAAATCTTTGTGCTCTGAAGACCAGCAGTTTATGAAAATCTTTCAGAAAGAATGTGTTACACAAATTGCTATGGAGACCTGTTCATAGATAAACCTGATGTGCTGCTTTCTTTGCTGGCCTCAGTCTCTGCTGACGTCAATATTAGTATAAGAGTTCTAATACCTTCCAGGAGCCAGTTCTTAATTAGCCAAAAGGCTTGAATCCCCTGCCTTCTAGAGGAGCTTTAATCAGCCTTTGGTTTCCCAGAGGACAATCTACCTTATTACCACAGTTGCATTTCATTTCATTGAGAATTTCAGATACCAGCTAGTCTTAGCTGCTTCTCCTCAAGAAAGTGAAGTTGCAATCCGAAATCACCACCTCCGTTGGTTTTTTTTTTTGCTACCTAGACCTTATGCAAATGAATAAAGATACCTGTGGCAGATCAGATGTTAAGAAAGAAACTTTGCCTGTGAAACAGTAACTGTAGGACAACAGTATGCAATACTGAGGATTGTTCTTACCCTATAGAAAACAGCATAAAGGCTTCTCTGTTCATGAAGTTTCCACACTTGCCTAGGAAATGACCAGGGTTAAACTGTCAAGGACTCTCCCATTGCTCTTGATCATACAGAACGGAAAATATATTGGGGAAAATTAAGGTGTCCTCCTGAAAGACAAAATGAACATACAAAGATCTTTTTCACAGAGTCAAAAACTAATGACTTAAATTGCCAAGATATCAATTACTTTCTTGAAATTGCCCAGTGCAAGTGCCAACTAATTATTACGAGGTGAGAAATAGGGTCATGCTGTGCTATCTCCTACAGAATCATTTATTTAGAAACCATTAGGCACTCTTAAAGATTGATTTTAGAGCACTGGAGGATGCAGTAATTACAGTAATCAGAAACTTTAAAAAAAACCCCAAACCAAACACCACTGAACTGAAGACTTCACACTGATCAAGACTCTGGACTTCGATCTTGATTTTCTCAAAGACATCTTCCCCCAAAGCCACATAGGTCTTATCCACTGGGAAGACCGCCTACATGAGGTTGGATATAGATTTGAAGTATTCTGTTGATACAATAAATTTCACATATAGGCACTGTTTTTTCTAGAATTTCTGTGGGGTTTATACTTAGCTTGTACCAGCTTAAAAGAAGCCTAGGGTCATTATACTTGTACCTTTATAGTGATCTAACCCTTGAAATCCTGTATAGAAGAATGGTATAAGTAATACCTGTGCAAAAAAGGAGAGAAACTGAGTACAGGTTTATTCATATTATAGGATGTAGATGATGTCCAGCATCCTATTCACACTGAAGAGTTCCTCAAGAGTTGTTCAAACTCACCCTTGGGTAGTTTTGCAGCCTAGGAAAAAATATAAACAACATGTGGTGTTTAAATTGGTGAGAAGGTTCTATTGCATGGCTTTGCTTTGTCTAAGGATCATCCCTAATTAATATACCTTAGTGCTAGGAAGCCTTGTAGTGTGGTATCCTGGGTGCACCCTATTGCACTTATGCTGCTATAATGATAATCTTCTCTAGAACTGCAGTTGTGTATGGCAGGATCATTCAGTCCTTATATTCAGTTCCACAGCATGGACCAATGACAACATCCAACTCTTCTTGGACTCATTCTGCAAAATAAAAGGCCTAATAATGAGTATTCAAGAAGGCAGTTGATGTATAGATTCTATGTAGAAACTCAACATTTCCAGGACACCTTACACTGCAGGATCTGGGCAGCTGAGTCAACTGCATTTTGCCTATTATCCTGCCATGAGCAAGGACAGCGACACATGTAAGTGCAGACACACGTGTTTCTCACCTTGTGCTTTCAGATATACCATCATGGAGAGCTCAGCATAAAGTGATAGTGGTGGTACCTGAGCCCGCTATGAAGAGATCTGTGATTGCTTGCATTCTGAATGTACAGAGTGGGTCATCCTTTGCCTGCAGATATGCGACAGGCAATGACATTTAAGACTGGTTTAATAGCATAGCAAAATCCCAGCAACAGAGCTTTTTTTCATCACGGAGTCCATACTGAGTTGATGAAGCTGGGGAGACAACAGCCATGTAGCTCTGTTTAAAAAAATTATCTTGATGACTGAGAAAGACTGCATACAATAAACTTTCTTTCAGTCTATGGTGGAACAACATTACTCTCTTTGTGGTGGCTACCAAAGAATATCCTCAGTACTTACACCAAACTACCTCAATCTTTTGAGTTTGAATTCAAAGAAAGAAATAATAGAACAGTCTCTCAGGAGGAAAAGGAGGAGAAGAAAGTAGGAGTACAGCTAGAAATACCTTAACTACAAGGATTTAAAATATGTTGCAGCTGCACAAGAGGTAATTGTTACCTTTAACATCTGAGCTAGGTATGCATCAATGAACTTCTGTGGCTCTGCAGGCACCCAGCTCTTCTGGTGGCTCTTGATCTCATCCTTAATAAGTGTTCACAGAACCCAGAAGTGTGTTAGTGCCTCTAGCAGCCTCATTAACACACAGTGATGGGAAAGTGTTGTAGAGCTGCACCTGGAAACACATGCACAAGGAACACCATGACATCTTGGCTTCATAGTGCATTTAAAGCCTGAATGTTCACAGCTGAACTGTGCCTAACCATTGCTACGATCCAGATCTATTACTTGTCTGACGATAGGAAATGAATGACCACCTAATTTAAAAAAAAAAAAATACCTTGGAGAGAAGAAGTGTGTGAATGATGACCATTGCCATACAGTTAACTTTCCAGATTGCCTGCTCTCCACTAGTAACTTTCAGATTTGGAGGATTTAAATGCCCCTGAGTACAGTTTTTCTTATATTTTCTGTGTGAAGTCTTTCCCATATGACCTATTCCCTCCTAAATCTTAAGTCAACACTTGGCGGTAGTTCCCAAAGCCACAACCATGTTAGTGTGTCCTGTTTTTTCCAGGTAGTTCTTGCAGCCCAGTCTAACACAGGAAATCAGGGCTATTACAAACCCTTTCAAGGCACAAGCTAAGAGGAAAAACCTGATTCTGGCCCCAGGGCAATATTGATGCTGAATAATATCAATGTAAAGTCAGATCCATTTCTCTGAGGAGAGCTAATACAAGGGATTCAATGGACCTGTAGAGAAAGCAAGCCAGGAATGGTTGCAGAAGTATTATTATTGAGAAAGAAGGGGACAGAAGTGAGCCCCCATGGTTTTAGAGTTCAGTGTTTATTTAAGAGCTCTTCTTCCTCCCTGTGCATTGGCAAAGAACAACCATTTCATGCCACAGCTTACTGAGTCAGTCCTTGCTCACCTGAGGCTAAGAGGTGCTGTGGAATTCTGCCACAGCCCGGGAGCCTCTGAGCAGCCTCTGACATATGGCATCCTCTGTGGAGAAGCAATGTCGAAAAAGCACACCAGCAATCACGTTGTTGGTAGAAGGAGTGGGACAGAGATCCATGCCTACAGAGCAAGCTGAATTGTTAGCTTCTTTTATAGGCTGTGACACTGAGTTCCCATCCAGCCTGCTCTTGATTTGCATAGGATTACACAAGTAGCTGAGCCTGCAGGAGTCAAGATGCAGGAGTCTAACTGGGAGATGGTTCTTCCGGCTCCTTTATGAGTGATGGAAAGATTCCACCTTATATAAAAGTGCATAATCAGCACAATTTAGGAGTCTCTCATCTGTCACTTTCTCCCATAAAGGGTTAGCATGAAAGCAATGAGTCAGGCATGATGTTCCAGCCAAGTGCAAAATGAATTATGAAAGCATCAGCTGCGTAAACCTCCCATTGAGTCTACTGCAGAAATTGAAACTTCCAGTAGAAAAAGCAGGGTTGGAAATAAGAATAAGCCCATGTCATGACCACATACAGATCTATATTTCACCTCTTTATATGGCAAAAAACCTCAGTCAGGCAGCAAGCTTCCTCCTGGATCCAAGCTTCCAGGCTTTCCTTCCCTAATCCTAGGTTCCTCAGAGTCATGAGGCTGAATTGTCTCTGCTGCTTCCAGGTGTGCCCGTTGGCAAAGGTGATGCCTGCAACAAAATGGGGAAGGACCGGGGAGAAGTATGGGGCTGGTGTATCCGTAAGCAGGACTGGTGAATTCGTAGTGGTTCCAAGATCTACCACCATGAGTTTGGAAGGATCCCTGGCAGTATTTATATGGGGAATCAGAGGTGTTTATGCTGGTTTTTCACATCTATTTGATCCTTTTTGCAGGAAAAAAGTCCCATGCCTGTCTTTCCTTTTCTGCTCTTTTACCTAGAACTGTGCAGTCAACACACAATGGGTCTTCCTGGCTGACATTTTTACAGTTTTACACCTTTTACTGCAAAGACTTGAGATAGCTTGGTAACATGCTCAGTAACTAAGAATCGCCATAAGGATATGCAAGTATACAAATGGGAAACATGTTAGTTTTGTGTGCTGAATGTATATTTGGGGCCTAGTGTTTGAGAAGGACATGCAGCAGTGGTTCTGCAGCATTCATCTTGCTACCAAGAGCAGTTCCTCTTGACAAGAGGCATTAAGAGTAGATGCAGTCATTGTACCAAACCCCATTCTCTAAACAGCTCATTCTGCTAGAAATATTTCAGCATATACAACAGAAAGTGTCATAGGGGCCTCCCATGACATCCTAAAAATGAATGTCACAAGTCTCTCACAAAATTCTTCTGCATGTCCAGTCAAGGCATCCTTCACTGCTTGAAATCCATTTAGCAGAATAACTGGTGTTTTTCGTAGCCAGAGTGTGTATTTCCATACATCCTGGGCACCTAGCGAGACAGTAAGACACATGATGACCTAAGGATATGTGACACTTATAGAGAGGCCCTTCCAGTTCTTGGTGGTACTCTTAGGCCAGAGCTCAAAGACTACATCTATTATGTAAGGGCTGTTTTGCAGCTCTTGGCATTGCCCAGGAAAGGGGCAGGAGAAATTTCATCCTGCTGTCAGAAAATAGAAGAGATTGGAATCATGTTTCACTATTAAAATCTTGAAAGACTTTCACTATTATTAATGCATTGCATTATTTTTTATGGCTGTTATCATTCATGTATCTACAATATATATAGCCATCAGAGCAACACCTGTGTCATGTTACCCAGAAATACTTCAGTGGGATTTCTTCCATTTACATTGTCCCACTAGAGGTGATTGATGGATGCTGCAAAACCATAAATATTGCTTTTATTATCTTTTCGTGTTTATTTGTTTTCCAATCATACAGCTTTTTCAGTGTATCAGTACTTCCGCAAGGAACAGCCTTCATGGTTAAAGTACAAATTATAGTTGTAATTAATACATGCAGCCATTAGATGGTAATGTTTGCTTACCGTTACACTGAGCATTGTGCTTGCGAAGTCTAGCACAGTGAGCAGTTAAGCCAAATTTTTCAGGTGTAGCCATAGATCTGAAGCATCTCCTCCAAGATGTGCTGAGTATTATGAGCTGCCTGGGAAGTACTTAGCTCCTGCAGATCCTACCGATTGCCACCAAACTCCAGCTGGAGTTTGGGTTCTCAGTAGTTCTGCAAATCAAGTCTCTGGCAGCTGTAAATTAGAGACCAGTTTTAAACTCTTTGACCCTGGGTAGTTGAGAAAGACCTAACTGCATAGAGGGAGGGAGGATGAGCTGGTGTTCCCTTGCTCAAAGATTTGGGACTTCAGATAGGAACAACATCAGTTAGCTTGTGACTGTGTGGGATAGAAGGTAAGGATTTCTAAACATCTGTTTCAGGGATTTTAAAGTATAAAGCAGAGGGATGAATAAATACCATGCCTGCACATGGTTTTGGTATTACGTATATTTGTATATGTTACACCAAACCAGGTGTAACTATATATGTAAAGTGTGAGCTTTTTCTGAGCCGTTGCAGTACTTCAGTAATATAGGATGGACACTCGAAAGATTAAAAAGTGTATCTCTGCTCTAGGGATTTTCAGGGAACCGGTGAAAACACATTTGTAAACCCGTTAAGAGTTTGACTGAGCGCATTTTCCACATGTGCCCCGGCTTTTGTAGTTTGCTCTTAGGAATCCACTGGTAACGTGTTGCTGAACTCACATATGTTGCTCAGGAACATTTATCTATAAACATGACTGCATTTCTCTGGAGGTGGGTGCAGACCTCCTCCTTTGCAATTTTTGGAAACAAAGGCATTTCAGGGATTCTGAAATATGCAGACCATACTGAAAACACATGCAAATATGATCAGGCACCCAGCTGCTGCCACTTGCTGTGAGAAATGGCTGTTTTCTGTAGTGGAGAATTTGAAGCGTGGTTTTCACAGCGGTTGGAGTCCAGTCTTTGGCCTTAATAGCCTAAGTAAGGTGGAAAGGGAGGAAGAAACAAGTGCTTGAATCCCCATATTGGATTCTATCTAGTACTGGAAGGAACTGCAGAGCCTGTTCTTTTTCTCCTGTACATGCAGGAAAATAGGGAGCCTCAATGATGCCTAGTCTCACACGCTTCCCAGGCTTAATGACTCTCCTTTTTATCAACATTGCTGCATTTTCTAGGATAGCCAGAAATGGGGTCATGGCCTGAATCCTGAGCATGAATCCTTCCTGGCTTATTCTCCAGCAGCACATAGAGAAAGAGAAGGGTCCTGTGGGTCTTTTTTGGCAGATGCAGTGTGTAGACCACATTAAGAAATGTCAGTAACATCACTGTCTTCCGTCTGTGCCTCTAGACTGTCCAAGAGAAAATAAAGGGCAGAAAACCAGTGTGATGATACTCTACCATACCAAATAGTACATACAATGTCACCTAGCTGCAGTTCTGTGCAGCTGCTTATATATGTATATAAGCAAATGAATTAAGACTTTAATCTATCCACTTGATTGTTTTGCAGTGCACATCAGCTCTCATGATTACTGACACTTACCCTCCAAAACAAGCAGAACTCTGGGGAAGAGGAACTTCTGTCTCAGCGCAACCTTCAAAACTGTAACACCACAGGTAACAAAGCTTTTCTTCATCCTTTCCCCTTCATTCCTATCCTCAGAAGCAAGGACTGCCTTTAAGCAGTAACACCTCCAGTATGCTGCAGTATCAACTGCTTCTGCACTGGCCAGGCCAGGTGTCCATCTGAGGAAGCCTTCCAGGGCCTTGCTATGCCAAGACATAACCAGCCAATGGCAACATTGCTGAAGTAAGGGCTACAGGATTCAGTCCTCAAGCGCATAAGCTTTGCTTTCTGCCTCTTTTTGATGAGTGTTGCTTATTCTTACCATTTCCTTTTCTCCCTCCTTGTAATTTGTACTGTAGTAACAGGTTTCCTTTGGCGTTATTTGTGACTGTGTGACTGTTCAGTGATCTGCACCATTTGCAACTGTTGCTACAGGCCCTGTCCACTCACTACTAGTTCTGTCTAAAATCCAACAGGGAGACACAGGGCTTGAAGTTCTGCCTAGAAAGCTTACAGTTCAGACTGAAGCCAGGAAGGAGCAGAAAGATGCTTTTACGTTCTAGCCAAGGATACATTAAGAGTCTATACCTGAACTATTAATGAAACTATAAAAAGCATCAGTACCTTCAAGAGTGTTCCATGGTGAATTTGGAAGTCCAGTGTCCGCAGCTTGCCAGTAGAGGGGAGAGGTGTTGGTCCTGGAGGCAGCTTCCTTTGGGCCCCCTGGATGTTCAGGAATATCAGAGAAATCCAGACGCAGAAAGACAAGAACACCCACAAAAGTTTGGCCTTTAGAAAACATTGCTGTCCTCACGTCCCTCCTCACTCAGCTGCTAGCCCCAGAGCCACCAGCCTCCAGATCCACAGTGCCACAGGCATTAGTCCCATTGGAGCACTGGCACAGCACAGGCAAATCAGTCATGTCTAGTGCCAAGGGAATGCAGCTGGGCCACAATGGAGTGTGCCCCTTGAACTGTAACAGAGTGAGCAGGAAGAATGGATCAGGTGAACTGAGGTGGGCCACTTTTCAGCTATCTCGGTGAGAACAAGGCTGGTACCCTGGTATGGACATTAGCTTAGACTTTTAAAGACCTGATTCAAATCCCTGCTGTGCTGTAGACCTCCTCTGTGATTCTGGGCAAGCTGCTTCATGTGATTTCATGTTATAGCCAGTTTGTAATCTGGCTATAAGCAAGACGCCTTGAAAACAAATAGTCCCATGCCCTCATTTTCTCTTTCAGCAGGGTTCGATCTAGTAACCAGAGAACTATAAAGTGACTGGATTCATTTGGCTTCTCTGGTGGAAAGTCTTTCATTTTTAGCTACAGTAATAGTTTTCTGCAGGGTCAGCAGTCTAAACACACTCATCTGCTGGCTGCTGTCTCACTAAGCAGAGGGAGAATATGACCAAGGACAAAAGAGGCAGGACCACCCCTGTGTCAGACTCACTGATCATTTTAGCTGCAGCACAAATCTTTATCTGTGTCCTCTGTGCTTCAGAGTCCCTCCTACTTGAGCTCCTAGGGCTGTAGCTGTCACAAATACATTCCCAGTTAACCACTCCAGTGACAGTAGACAGAGGATGACCCTATACAGAAATTATATTACACTCTCTGGTGGTTGTTTCCTTCTAATGCACTAAAACATTCTCAGCTAATGCCCTGATAAGATTTTATAGGTAGTAAGTGTACAGATGGCTCAGGGATTCAGAGACATGATAATGGAAGAACTTTATGGAAGACTGGAAAAAAAAATCTGATAAATTTGATACTCTTCAGAAACATTGTGAAAGACAATGGAGCACTGCAAAACACTTCAAGAAACCATGCAAAAAAGCCCAGGAATTGCCAGCACTGTTATCTCCCCCAGATAAAGCCTTTCTCTGAGAGATGTTTTTGGTTTTGTCCATCTTCAGCATCAGGAATTTAAAAGACTTTCAGGGTGTCTGCCACTGCTGGGAAGAGGCTGTACTGTGGGGAGGACAGTGGTGGCCTGTAAGGGAAAAATGATTTTGATCCCGTGTTGCAGCTGGGTGTTAAGGATGGGAGTTTTCCCTCATTTGAATGTGCAACTGACAGCATGGCTGTCTCATCAGGACCACCCTGGGAGGGGCCTGGGCAACTGGTTGGCTCAGCATCATGGTTGCAGGGACACTGTGCTCTCTACTGCTATCTTACAGGCTTGTTACATGCCCAGCTCCCCCTGCTTTCATTCTGACTTCCATGGAATGGAAGAAACAGTGAATACTTCTTGCCAAGGTGTAAGGCAGCAAGATGCCTGGGTGAGTCCATGGTACTTAATAAATCAAAGACATGTTTGTCAGCTCACAGAGAATATGAACTTCCAGTTGGATGCAGTTTTACAAGTTTACAAGTCTTTACCTTCACACTTTGTGCTGACCTCGGTGTGTTCTCCAAGAAAGCACAATCCAAGTGGGCTTGCATGTGACCTCCTCTGGGATAAGAAAAATATGGAGCAGTGCCCAGTGCAGGGTGGTCGTTGCGGTTTCTGTTTCTGCCAAAAAGAGATCATGGAGAACCCAGACCAGGTTGTCTTCATCAAATTGCAGAGCTGGGATTGCCTTTAATATTCAGGCAAGAGAGGGGCAAGTTTAGAGTACAGCTGACATTACAACATGTGCAGTCATCAACTTCAGCAAACAATGATTTGCAGAATTTCTGATTTTCCAAAGCAAATAAATGTGAAGAGCAGTAGGAGATAGTAATAATATCTGATAAGTCTCTGTTTCTTCATGTCTGAACAATGTATCCTGTCTCATAGGCAGTGTTAAGAAGTGCTCTGAATGATAGCAAAAGATCAAGCTGGAAGTTTTTCACTGGCAGATATTTCTTTAAGAGAACCGATTGCTTAATTCAGAACACTCCATGGGATTTTCTTATTTCAGTGAAAGCTTTAGGACAAGTTTATAGAGTCCCACTCCTCCACCACTGTCCTCCTGTGCCATACTGCAGGGACAGAGTCCTGTGGTATCCCTGGAAACTGCATCTGTTGTGTGTTCCCTCTTTGCCAAAGAATGCGCAATGCATGTAAGCTCTTGACAAGTTAAAAATTTCTCGTGAAGATCTGGGAAATGGTTCAAGAACTAGGGCAAGATATAAACAAGTATCAAACACACAGCAGCCTTGCCTTTATTCTTTCTACTTAAATTCCTAGCAGTGCTCTCAACATATTAAAGCATCCAAGATAAATTTTGGCAGTAAGAACTGCTATTTAATTTTACTAAGAGATGTGTTTTGGCATCATGAAGCTTGTTCAGTTTCTCTGTTTCAGGACTCTGTTTCTCAGTTTCAGGACTCTGATTAGCAGCATCTAAAATATATATGGCGAGAACACCATTAGGAAACATCTGAAACACCTAATCTGAATGACTACAAAAAAAGAACTCTTTGTTTGTCAGGAAAATTAAGATTCAGAGAAGTCAAAATCTCAAGAAATAGTTTCTTCTCATCTGACAAACAAGCTTTTTAGATACTTTTGCCATAGTGCCATACTGTCAACTAGGATCCAACTGCTGCTGTAACTGTCTTGCAGGCTTTTCTGCTTTTCACGTTTTGTCCTGTGGATCATACCTGGATTTTTCAGGTTTTTTTAAATTTCTTCATATTGTTCACTATTCCATTTGTGCTGTTTATATTTTTAATTTTCTTTCTCTTGTAGGACTCCTCTGTCTCAGTCTTTCTACATCTGCAAGATATGATCTTCAAGCAGTTAATTGGCTCTCCTGGGAACAGCTGCACAGAACCAAAGGTACTTATAGGAGGTTGGGAGATGGTACCCAAATTAAATATGTCATTCACTATTCACCTGAATCATGTTCTCTACATGACACTCATGGAGAAATAATTGCTGTGAGCCTAGCAAGAAGAGCAATCAATATTTTCCAGGCCGTGCTGTGTAAGGTTGTACCAATGTCTCTCTGGAGGGTGATAACAGAAAGAACCCAGCCCACAGCCAATGGAGGTATAGAATAGAAGTGGTAATCCCAGCAGCTTTGGTAGTAAGTAGATAATTCTGTGTAATACCATGTCCTGTCTGAGACTCTAATCACAAGGAAACAGAAATGAAGTTTTCTAAAGCAGAGGAGAAATTATGTCCTTTTAAGTGCCTTTTTTATAACGTTGCACTATTATTGCAATGAATATTTTCAAGAAAGCCTATTTCCTCATTCTTATGTCTTATATAGTCGTATGGTGAAATCTGCATGCTCTGCTATGCAGCAATAACCTACATACAACAAACACCTCTGAAGGAATTTTGAGTGCTAATGTATGATAGTACAGGTTGTTCACAGCAGTGGTCTGTTGACACTGAACAACACTGGAACTAGGGGGAAACTTCTCAAGTCTTACCTGGCATTTGATGATTAAAACCTCTGAAAACTCCTTGCAATTTAGTGGGGCCTCTGCGACTTCCAAACTTGGTCTGCTGTCATACCACAGGGTTTATACTTAACACTGCCTGGTATGGATTTGTCTATTCAGGGGCACCTCTCTTGAGTCATCTGAGTGCACATTGGTTGCCAAAGAAGCTCAGAATTAAAAGAAGAATGGTGAATTCTCATAATTGCTATGCTAGAAATTATTATAAAAAGCATGAAGTGGGAAAATACCTGTGAAATGGGTCCTTCCTGCAAGCAGACAGGTCTCCTCTGGGTCATCCCTTCATTGCCTTAGCTGTAAGCCAGCAGTGGCAGATCCTGTCTTACACCAGACCCTGTTTTGAGACTCCAGGGCTCTGATGACAATACCTGACAACAGACTGGATCTCACTATGGCAGTAGATCTCTTCATTCTCCTTCCTTCTGCGTATGTTTAAGGGCATTTGTCCCTGTTGCAGCTTGGATTAGTAGCAGACACAGGCAACAGCACAAAGAAAATGTCCTCTCAGCTTGTTTGCATGTGTTTTTCATGGACATACACTTCCCTGGTGGCATGTTGATTTCTTTCCCTGGGAACCATCTTCCTGATTAGAAAATCATTCAATACTGGCTTGTCTGATTTCTCCTCTCCCAGGACGATATGGCTTCCTCTCCCAGATGATATGGCTCCCCCTCTAACAGCCTTCATGACTTTTTGCAAACTAGCAAAACTTCTGATTCTGACTCAAGGCGCTGGATTACGTCCTTGAAGACAAAACACATACCTTGTGGAATGCCAAAGTGGCTAGTCATTTTCCCCTCTTCTAGCAGTTTGAGGATCTAGGTTGTTCCATGACATCTTCTTGCCTCATTCTGGAGAGAATTTCTTACTGAGAATTTCTTATTCATGAGGTTACACTGGAGAGTGATAGGTCTTAAGGAATAATGGGCTGGGGAAGAGTGAGTCCTTAACTGAAATGTACTAGTGACTGTATTGGTTACCACCAAATGTGGCAAAAGAAAGGTAGGTAAGTCAGTGTAATTTAGGTTGGTATTTTTTAAGGAGAGAGGCTTAAATAAATCCATATTTATTGAATGGAACACCATGGATTTCTTTGGAAGTTCAGTACTGCTAAATACCATACCACTTTTAATTTTATTTGAACTTGGAAATCTCTCCGTTAGGCTGCCTGTGCTTGCAACAATAAACTAAAGGCTTTTTAATTGACTTAATTGTTCCCTGAGGGTGAAAATACTGCTTTCTCAGTTGGCTTTTGGCTGAGTCACAAACACTCCATTTTCATTCCCTCCCAGGCTCAGATGGCTCCCCTAAATCCATGCTTTTTTCCATGGACTCTGGCAGTGATGTGTGTTTTTGCAAGAGTAAGCTACAGGTACAGCATTGCTCCATATATAACACATCTTATTTATGTGGCATCTTTTGATTATTTTATAATTTATCTGTTAGCTAATTTAAATACATAAGTTGTGTAACTTCCTCCAAATGTTTTGTTTGCCATGGTTCTATCTGAAACAAACATCCCGAAGCTTGTTCCCAGTGGTGAGGAGAGGAGCTGGGTCAGGAGGGCTGGTCTCCTTTGCTCATCGCAGCTCAGACACTGCTAGGCTAGGGAAAAAAAATTGGAGCTGCTAAATGCTTCCTCATGTCCTTGCTGCTCCCTGTTTGTCCTCAGTGCTGGCCACGACAAGGGCTGAACTTCTTTTACTCCAACAGTCCCACCACTTCTCTACACTTGTAATTTTTCTTTTCTGGAACCTCCAGCAGGGCAGGGGCTGCTAGGCTGAGATTTTTTTAGTATATGACACTTTTGCACCAGCCATTTCTCACCTAGTGCATTGTAGTCTCTCAGCTCCTGCTGAGACTTGCCTCTAACCCAGAGGGGAGAACTGTAAAAGCTATTTTGAATGGAAATTTTATTCCATGTACATGGAGGGAGAAAAAAATTGAAATCCTTTTGTTTTGGGCTAAAAAATAGGGCCCACAGCTGCTGTGTTTTTTAAATGTGATTGCTTTATTTCCTGTGGATGTCTCTACAGCAAGAAGAAATCTATAGTTAAACCTATGATTGTTTTTTCATTTTTATAATATATATTTCCATGTATTTGTGCATATAAAGCCATTGATTTGCTCCAGCTAATATGAGCTGCTCATGAGCAACAGAGCACTGTGGAACCACCTTAACAGATCATTCATACAGATTTATAGTGGCTCCTCAGACCATACTGGAGAATGACCCAGATAATTTAGGACTATTTTTTCCTCTATTTTATTGTACCCACATCTGTCTGGGTTTATTCTATCTATTATTTTCTACCTTGTGTCTTCATTTTTATGTTCATCCAGACCAATAAAACCCTTTTTCCTCTAAGAGTTCTGCAAGGAGTTTAGAATAATTTTTAAATGTCACATTACAAAGCTTGTTCTACTCTTCAATTCTTCTAAATCATCAGTGAGGACATTAAATCAAGTCCAACCTAACACTAGATCACTTTATACCATCCCTGCTAGTATACCTTACCTTGTTCAGGGAGTATCCAGCCATGCCTGTGAGTTTTTACTGAGACTAATTGAAATTAATCTTTTCATACATGTACAGAACATCCCAAAATAGCCAAATCCAGCCATGGCACTGAGCACAGTAGAGTAGGTGTACCTAGATGCCAGAAGGGTATTCGCAGCAGGCAGTGCCTGAAAGCACCTGCTGCCAAGAGTACCATCAGCAATGCAGGTTTCAGGCACGTGCATTAAGTCTTTGAAGCCCTGGCATTGTACACTTCAAAGGAATCACAGGATGGAAGCTGCTCTGTGGAGGATGCCACAGGGGCATCTCAAAGGTGGACAAGATTACCAGTACTCAGGAGTGCAGGTTCAAACTTATTTTGACAGAGACTAAAAGAAGGACAAGACTTTTTAAAAATATAAAGCAAACTTAAAATCATCCTGAGGCTTGCAGTCACTGTGTCAAGCTGCTTTAAGTCTAAAGCACCCTCAGACCTTATGGAAGGCCAGAAGATGGCTTTCTAGGAGCAGTGGATTGGCAGACTGGACAGAAGTTGGACAGCAGATCTGCCAAGGCTGCTTCTTGGTCCTGGAAAAATAACACTGCAGCCAGTGACAGTGGGGTAGAGCACTGAATGCAGGCCTTACTCTGGAGGGAGCTAAGGTAGCAGCTGTTTCAGTGGAGGTTGGGAATTGCCATTGCCTCAGCAAATGGGAGTTTTCACCAGCATGAAATATAAGGATACAGGCAGGTTCCCATGAATATAATGTCCTAGGCACACACTTGTAACTCTGTCCTTCCCTAGGGATGTCTCAGGACTAGAAAAAGATCTGTCAGCTTTGGTTTTTAGCTACAGTAGGAGGTATGATTAGAAACAGTCCACATTTAGACCAAATTAAGATTCTTACAGGCTCTTCTAACAGCTGCTGAACCTCAGTGAGGAGGTACTGGCTTTCTACCAGTCATGGCCACTTCTCTTTCTTTTCCCCTGGTGTATCCTTGTTTTCTTCCTTTCTTCCCTTACTCCAAGCACTGTTTTTTGCTCACCTGCCATCTCCCCCAAACTCCTATCCACCTTCTTTACAAGACATAGTGTTCTCTCCCTCCAACACATCTTTCTTTGTAAGGGCTCTCAGGCTCAGCCCCTGAACCCCAACATCTGTCCCTAGATTCAGGGAAAAAAATTTTTCCCCAGTACTTTCAGTTCCAGGTCAGATAGCTTTTCTCCCATCCTCAGCTCACAGCCTTTTATAAAATTCAGTTACGGCCAAGGCTTCCATCAGATTTCACTAGCAGCAGAAGTGTTTTGCTCTTCAGCTGTTTCTAGATTGGCAGCAAAGCTACAGCCCTTGCCTCAGCACTGTCCATGTCCTGCTCAGGCACTGCCGTCCTGCACACTGTAAGAACAGAATGGGTTGCAAGGACCACTCAAAGCTGTGGAGCCAGGCAGTTGTCTCTTTTGTCCACTGTTCACATTCAAACTGATCAAACTGATCAGTCCTATGTAACACGAACTCCTGCTCAGGCTGTGGTAAAATGCCTCTTTGAGAACCAGCTACCCCCATCTCCCTTCACTGGCCAAACACAGCAGTGCTAATAATTAAGCAACATTAATACTAACCACATAAATTGAGCGACATTAATACTGACCACTTAAACTTGAGCTCTGTTATACCCTTGCTGGGCAGTGGAAGTGGATTAATAGATGGGATCGGAAAGTTAAGGCTCCCCTATTGAAAGGATAAATTAATATTAAAGATTGGTGGTTTGTTAATAAATACACTGATAATCAAGTTACATGAACCTTACCTCTTACAAAGTTGACTTATCTCTCTTCGCTGATGGGACAGCTGAATCCTGCGTGCTGTCTTGTAATTACAATCACTCAGGAATTGTGAGTGATGCTTTTGGTACTGGCACTCCTAAATAAATAAATACCAGATCCTGACTGGTGTTTGTTGCCCTGAACAAGCTTCCTGCAGCTGGCTAGTTGCCTGTGCATTGGCTCTGTGCTATACCCTCTAAAATCCTACAGAATCATAAACTCATCCCTTACTTTTCCTTTATAAATCATGACTGTGAACTGGTTTGAACTCACTTCAGCTAAAAAAAAATACAAGCAAACTGTTGACTTTGTGAGATTTGGTCTCAGAGAAGGCAGCTTCTTGGTAGAGCTGATTAGATCAGACCTGTTCTTAATTACTGTTAGAAGTCACCATAGTGTAATTCAGCTCAACAAATGAAACCAATTTCTAACAGCGTGATTTCAGTCTATCTCAAAGGGCTAGGGGATAAGGATGAAATGAAATTTACCCATGTGTGTTGGAAAAAGGTTAAAGAGCTGACATTTCTTGGGTACAATTTTTATCTAAAAATCTAATCTAACAAGATGACTTGCTGATTCAGATCATAGTACCCATATCTCCCACCGTTTGAATAACACACAAAAAGCTGTCTTAGCCATATTGTCTTGAGTGAAGTGGCAAAGCTGTTCTTCAGACCCCACGTTTGCCAGCTCTTGTCCTCCAATCACTATGTGATATGGCTTATCTGCTCTGTTTACATCCAGAAGTAACCCAAATATTCCTTATGCAGTCCTACTCTCAAAAGGATGCCCTTGCTTTGTTCTTCAGTGTGGTACTGCATATGCAGCCCCAGATCTCTCTTTCTTTCCCTCTTCCACTGAATATTTGAGTTCAGGATGATTTTTGCAGGTATGTTAGCTGCGTTTTTCACATGTTGATACTCAGCTGTCTCCAAATGTCCATAAATCTGTTCTTTCATGACAATTAAGTTTGTTGTTCCTTTCAATTTAATTCAGCTGCAAACATTGTTATTAATGTAGCATTTCACAATCGTAAATATAATGGAGATACTTAAGATAAAAAAGAAGTGGGCAGATAATGACATTTACAGCATAAGGGTTTTATAGGGAGGAATTTCCTCATCTTGGGTTACCCACAATTCCTAGTACAAGGCTGCCCTGACAGCATGGACTCGAATGCAGAGCTCACATCTGACGGTACGTGGCCCCTTAACAAGGCATTAAAGGAAGTGTATGTAACTCCAATTCAATTAACATACTATATCTCTTTTTTTTTTATAACCAGAAATTTCATTCTAGTGCTGAAGAAAATCTGATTTACTGTTCACAATGCATTTTTCTCACCTGAAGACATCTGGCAAATGAATAAATTAAACTTTGAAAAGATCCAGCAGCAAGACTTTTAATCAAAGGCAAATTAATAATGTTAAGTACATTTTGGCTCATACTCCAGGATTACAAGTTGCTTGGATGAGCATCTTTTTCTAGTCTCCCAAGTTATGTCTCAGCAGGCACTTGGTCAGGGCACTGTCTGAAATGTTCAAATGGAAAACATAAGATTGAGACAATAAATGTTCAAACTGAAGATAAATATTGAGCTATTTTAATTCAGAGTAAATGGCATAAAACTTCAGCACAGCTGTAGTGTTTCTGATGAAAGTTCAGCTAGTCTCATGCTCCATTTCGACAGCACATGATAGCAGATGCCTTAGGAAAGTTTGTAAGAACAGGGCAAACCAGAAACACTGTACTGGTATTAAACAACCCAGAAGTAATTTCCCTGCAGACAATTTATCCAGTTGGTTTTTGATCAGAGATAAAAGTTTAGTAGAAGTCCTGTAAGGAGGCATAGCTCACCAACAAGGCACATGCAGTGCAATCCCCTGTGGTCCTTTTGAGCAATCTCCTTTTTTGTTGCATTTGACACCTGCTAGTGCTTCCATTGGAGACACAGTGAACATTTTCTTGTCACCTCCTGTCTGTTCAGGGTTTTCTAGACCTCCTCAAAAGTACCAAAATAGTTGCCACAAATGTGCTATGCTGGTGCAATGGACAATATTTTTTCAAAATTTAATAAACATCAGGTTTCCCACTACACACCATTGATTCACTGTTTCATACAGTGGAGCTTCAGCAGGGACAGTTTAGCCCAAGCCTTTGACACAAACCAGTTTCCCAAAGAGCTTGTTTGAACAGAAGGGGAAAAACATCAGCTCTTGCTTTTGACCTTTAGATGGCAAAATCTACCAAATTTTTTCACAAGGGTCTCTTTTGTATCTAGTTTCTGCTTTTTCCTTTTGACAGGATAAACAGTGTCCCCGGAGTCTGGCACATAGCCAGCCATATGGTTGTGGCACTAACATTGCTACTGAGGAGAGCCCTACCATGAGAAAGAAAGAAAAGCATAAGAAAAAAAAATAGCAGAGGATCCTGGTATCAGACAACTTGGTAATATTTTCCTGAACTGTAACCTTAGCAGAGCTGAGCACCATATAATGTTAGGCAGCTCTCTCCTCTCATATCTATCACCATTAAATATTTCAGGCTGTCTGGATTCACACACTTCTGCTGTCCTGCAAATACGAAACAAAGCAGCCACATCTGCAGTTCTGTGACATGAACTCACTTTTCTCCGAAGGAATCACAGTGCTTTAAAAAGTAATACACCCAGTTAGTTGTGTATCTTTCCCTGGAATAAACACTTGCAACCTGGTTTCAAACCCTTTGAAACCATGTTATTAAGGATGACAGTTCTACCACAAGAACTGAGCCTAAGAGACCTGAGGCTGTGGTTGACACTGTTTATATAAAAAAAAAAAAAAAAAAAAAAAAGATGGTGTGGAGGATTACTCATTCCATGTAAAAGAAATGTTACATCACTCCAGTCATGAGCACCAGGGTGTACACCCTTTAATCTGGCGGCTCTTTGATGGCGTAATGCAGACATGTGCCTAGGGGCTGTAACCAGTTGGCATCTCAGTGATGACAAGGTGATGGTCCAGAGAGAAAGGAGCACTTGGAGGGACAGGAGAGGAACAGGAAGGGCTGTAGGCAGGGGACTAGGGAAGTCAGCTGAGCCAACCAGAGGTGACTCTCTTGTCCTCTTTCAGCAGCACCTGGCCTGGGATCACTTCAGCTCTTTCCCCCTAACCTGCAAATTTCTCCAGTGCCAGAGGTCAGCCAGTGCAGGAGCTGCAGGTCTGTAATGCTGGACAAGTATTGGGAAAATCATCTCTGGGAGAGGAAACAGAGTCATTCTCCATCCTAGAAGTACTTCCAAGCTTCCCAAGGAAGCAGAGGAAGAGCAAAGTTAGTTTTATCAGATTTCCTGAGTTCCTCTTTGCCTTCCACCATCAGCTCTCTTCAAATCTTTATAGGAATACATGGGTGAGAATTGGTGCTGTAAGTTGCCAAACCTACAACACTAGCCCAGAAAACAGGGTCTGGCTGCTTGACCCATGTGAACTAATCCATACAAGAAGCTACACATACCACATTGGCTCCACTGCTCAGGAGTAGCAAAACTGTTGTGCAAGATTGTCTGGAAGCTCAGTCTCCCGAAGAAAGAGCCAGGGATCTCATGCCTTTCAGCCAGGTTTTCAGTAGACTCTTCAAAATCAAATGTGCTGCTTTGTACTGCTTGGTAGGTGTCTGGTGGACAGGGTCCCTGAGTGGGTGAGATGAGTAGTAGATTACCAGTTCTTTCCACATTGTGCCACTTGTGCGTCCTGCCTAGTCACAGCAATGCTATCTATCAACAGTACTGAGTACAGCTGCAGTCTCCACAGACATCATGTTCCAGCCCTTGAGCACAACCGGTTTTACACACATCATACAATTAAGCTTCTTCAGTGAGTGGCAAGGTGACAAGAGGAGTGGGCAAAGGCACCATCTCTAGCAGGATTAGTAGAGAAGAGCAGGTGTGGGAGGGTAGGGTGGAGGGCAAGCACAGATAAAGCTGGAAAGGAGGCTGAGCAGAAGTGTGTAGGCCCTGGAACAGGATTTGATATGCTGTGTGGAGTAACAGGCTGGATTATTTATGACAGTTATTGCTTTTGTGAAACCCCTTACTGTCCTGATCTCTCCCTTCCAGCCCAGCAAGCTTGCAGGTACCAGGTTGTGCTGGAGCAGGCCGCTGCTAGAGCTACAAGGCATGCCAAGATCTGGCCCAGCTCAGCCTGATTTTCAGTAGTTCTCATTTCTTTTTAGTAACATTCCCACCCGTTTAAAATTCAGGAAGTTCAGATATACTGCAGTGATTTAATTACAAATAGTTTATATTCCAACATAGAAGCACTTCTGGTCCTCATACAAATTCAACCCTAAGTTTACGGCTGTGTTTACAGACAGCTCCACTCAACTTCAACATTTGAATCCTTTCCAAAAGTGATTTGCATTCATGAATACAGCACTTTGCTTTAACAAAGCTACAGCTGAACTTGGCTGTCACCTCCAGCTGTATGCTTAAATTGTCTCGATCTTAAGTTGAATCAGTGCCAGTGAGCAGCTATGTTAAGTAATAGATATTTCAGAATTCCTGCATCATGTCATCATTTATGTCTTTTCTTACACTAAGTTACCTCCAGTGCACTCTCCATAGTTAGTGTTCTTTTCATGATCTGGAGCCTCAAAAAACAAATAAATGAGATCTTCCAAGCTCCTTCCTGAAAACTCATTGATCATTGTTTTCAACTCAGCACTGATTCCTCTACTAATACTTGTGCAAAAAAAGAGTAAAAAGAGACAGAGGCTTGATATGAGAAAGGATGTAAGTGATGGAAAGCCAAAAGGGAAGGTGAATCCTGAAATGGATTATATATATATATATATATATATATATATATGGGTAAAGGTAGGTGGGAGCAGGAACTGAAACTGGGGAAGGAGGATTGGAAAGAGATTGAATGGAGAGCAGGAAGTATGGTATGGGTTGTAAAAAAAGAAAAGGGCCCAGAGAAAATGGGGGACATCTGAGTGTTCAGATAGCCCTTAGAGATGCCTTCCAAAGTCTGTACATTACCCTGCTGCAAAGTTAGCAGTGAAATCCACTGGCAAAATGAATGTCTTATCCCACATTTATGCCTCATCCAAGAAGGATTGATAATGGGTGTGATCATAGAAACCTCATTTAAAAAAACCAACAAAAACAACAAAACACAAAAATCAACTAAGAAACAAAGCGCTTGGCAATATATTATAACAATGATCAGGCTGCCAAGTCACACAATCACATTGTTAGTAAATACCAAATTTAGGTTTCTTTCTTCAACTGTAGATTGACTGTATTCTACGAGGGAGACACTTAACATCAAATTCAGATACTAATGTACCTGCATTCTAATGTGTTTCCTGGGGTTTGGGTGTTGGTTTTTTTTTATTATTTGCAGCCTGTCAAAAAAATGGCTAAGTTGAGGACAGTAAAACAAAAATAGGGCTTTAAAAGTGCATTTTCCAGAGTCAAGTTACTGGAGGTCATCACACCACTCACAGAAATGACACCTGCTTGGCTTTTACTGAAATCTTCTGTTGCATTTTACTGAGGTTTGGTCAGGAGTGAGCATCATGATGATTCTGCTTGGCTAGGACAAGGAGACACTGCATGTTGGCTTCACCTGGGAACCATAGCATCTTGCTTAGGGTGCTCTTCAAAATGAGAAAATTGTTAAGATACGTGCAAGAATATCTGGGAATTTCACAAGTACCAGACCACAGTACTGGTAGTCTGAATCTTTGTTTGCATCAGCTTTCTGAATAGCCCTATGTTATATATAGCAATATGCTAATATCAATATCCTGGCTAGTAGAAGAAAGTTTATACATTTGAGAGGAAATTCGCTGAGGTAAAGGTGGCTGTCTCCTGCTGATCTGTGATGTGCTGTAGCCTAGCGTGGAATGGCACAAACGCTGTATGGGTGGGGCTGCAGTGTACCCCCAAAAATGGGCTCTGTGTTGATCTTTGTCACTCCCTCAGGGAGCCGGAAGGTGAATGCCCGCAGCAGGTTGGCAAAGAAAATAAAGAGCTCGGTCCTCGCTAGATGCTCCCCCAAACACACACGGTGCCCTGCAGAAGGAAGAGGGGAAGTACAGTAGGAATATTGCAGTTTCATTTTCACTTTGTTCATTCTTGTTATAAGCAGAAGGGGTTTTTTTGTTCAAGGACAGGATTGTGAAAGCCACAGAACTAAAACTTTGTGAATTCTTTCTCAGGAAGATCCCATCCAATTTCATAGGTTAGGACACACCAAATGAAAATCTCAATGAAAATTCCTGAGGTACCACCATCATTTCTTTCGTGACCTTGCTTGACATGGCAGAAAATTGTTTTCCTTTTACAGGAGATGTTGAGCTTCAGGGTCATACAAAAAATAATCTGCCAACTCTTTGCACATGGTATTTTAGCAAGTTAAAGTCTGTAGCTCAAAATTACTTCGCATTTGCAATTGAACAAAGGCTTGGTCACTTTACAGGCAAAGCAAGAAGCCTAGTGTTAATTTCCAAGGGTTCTACACTGGAACCAATAGCATGAGCAGAACAGGTGAATAATACATTCACATTTCCAGATTAGCATACAAATAAAAGGAAAGGAAAATCCATTTGCATTAAGACATCACTCCTGGATGAACATCCAGCTGACTAGTCTGCTATATCAACAGAGAAACTAAACCAAAACAGAACTGCAAAGTGATTGCTGACTGTACTCTGTTATCTTATTTCTTTCTTTTGCAACTGGATTTTCAGTTCTTAAGTTTCTTTTCTTGAGAACTTAATCCTTTGTGTACCAGGATGTATTCTGCTTTTCTTTCAGCTTGTTCCTTCAAGAGGGATTGCAAATAACTCCAGTACACACAAAACACATTGCTTCTCAGGGGGAAAAAAAGTACATATAAAGAACACTACAGACAAATCTTGTGGCTGATTGCAGCATGCAACAAGCCTAAGAGTTTCAGAAGTTTAAGTGGGATTCCCACTACAGTGTCCTAAGAACAGTTTGGAGTCTGACAGCACAGAAGCATCTCAGCTGGCAGAAACAAGCCAGTACTGTTCTTTAAAAGCAGCAAACAGCAGAGACAGAAGACGTTGTCTGAAGAAATATATCATAGTCTCACACTTCTGTATTCTTCATCTAATCTGTTGGATCAGTTCAACCTGCCAGTGCATTTACCTGCTGAGAATGGTAAGAAGGCTTCTCGAGGTATAAAGTTTCCTTCTTTATCCAGAAAATGGCCAGGGTTGAACTGTCGAGGTGTCTCCCATTGCTCAGGGTCATACAGAACAGATGCTATGTTTGGCATAATGATGGTCCCCTGCAAGGAAGAAACTGTTGATTTAGTTCCAACTACTAGTCTGTCACCCATCAGTTTCTGCCTGGTGGATAAAGCTGCTGCTAATTGCCATTTCTCTGTAATGAGCAGATGTGGTGGGGTTAGAAGACCATTATCCTTAAAAAAATAGAGTTTGTGATCATCTTCTGAGTATTGACAGCATTAGTGATGTTGGTACAACTGCATTGTGACCACTTTTACTAGTAATCTTAACAATACTTCCAGTAGGATTCTTTTGTCGATATTCAGATCCCAGTGTTGGAAACCTTGCAGACTCAAGGGAGAAAGAAATGCATCCAGAAATCACTGCAGTACCTCGTTGACAACAACCCCTGAGCCCTTTCAGCAGTAGTACTTCTGCCTTTTCCTTTACTGGTTGTTCCCAGCAGACTAGTTTGTGTGCCTTAGCTAGCTGGCTGTCAGAAGCAGATAGAACAGCATGAAACCTTCACCACAAAATTAATTAGGTGGGGCCAGTCCCCAACCCAGTAATGGTGCTGGCCTCTCCCATCTCTCTTGCAATAAAAGCTACCAATTCCTGTTTCTTGTTAGTGTTTTACAGTGAGAACTGGCACCCAGCGTAGCTTATGTCACTCTGAAAAATACCTTACTGGCTGTGAACATGTGTCTTAGGCAGTGTTTGGGAGCAACTCCCTCTCTGTCAGCTGTAGCTGACTGTCTCTCAGCTGTTAAAGATTCAGGCAGATCCCTTAGCTCACGGAGCTGTGGACCTGTGAGCCATACTCTCACAAGCCTTCCTCCATCCCAGAAGTGCTGACAATGCCAAGTTGGGCAGGGATGTCTTAACCAGTGCTTTCACAAGCCAGTTTCTCCTCTTAGTCCATCCCCAGCCAAGCAGAGATGGTCTCTGTGGTTGTGCTGTTGGTCAGCAGGGCAGGAGCTCGAGGCTTTCATGGCAGGGGTCTTATCAGCTGTCTGAACACCAACATGCTGAATGAGAGACTTATTTCATTGCTGGAGCCACAAATTGTAACCCTTCCCCAAACACCATGTTGCTGGGTTATATGGATAATAGTTTATAGATGGAAAACAAGTTACAAAACTGGAATAAAAACTAAATGCCTTCTGCTGAATAAAGAACAGAGGCTGAAAACGTGTCTGTACCTTTTTGACGGGGAATCCTAGCAATGTTGTGTCCCTCACACACATTCTGGGCATGCCAACAAAGACAATGTTGCTGAAGCGTTGGATCTCATGGACCACAGCATTTGTATAGGGAAGTTTTCTCCGATCCTCATAGCAAATTAACCGGGAAGGACCTAAAACAGCATCCAGCTCCTTTTGCACTTTCTCTGTGGAGAAATAGTCACCATTTCAGATGAGAAAAATGCATAAAATATTTTAACTGCTCTCTTTTCTTAGAGCAACAGGAAAATGTGTTATTTCAACATGGTACATTAGGCCTATAACCTGTAATTTAATATGATTTAATGTCAAAGTTTAATATATGAAAATAAAAACGAGCAGGAAAAAAGCCCCAACAGTGTGGTCCAGAATCATAAGCAAGGACTATATTGTAGTTATTCCAGCTCTGACATTTATCTTACAGAATGCTTGGAGGGCACAGGGCAGGTCACTTAGCTCCAGGTTTTGAAGGTGTTTAGGGATTGCTTAGTTTATCTCAAAAATCTAAATCTCATTTGCAAAATGGATATAATGCCTTGGATATTAACTCCCAGTGCAAGGGAAGAGATGAGCAGAATTGGTCCAAGTATGGCAACATACTGTGTGAACAAACAACACCTGAATCATCCTAAAACCTTGGATGCAAACATGCACTCAATAATACATCCTTTTCAATCTCCTGCTGAGGCTGTGGGAATAGAGGTATTTCTCCTGCTTTCAGTCCTCAAGCACAACAGATGGAAAGGCCGCCAGCCCCAGGAGAACCCAAGTCCTCCTTAAACCCTGGCCATATTCTTTCTCTTCCTGACATAGATGCAGATGAGGAAACTCAGTCTGTTTCTACAGAGGCATTCATGGAATCGGTGTTACTTAGATAAGCAACCTCTTTTGCAGTATTAACTCAGACAGGGACAATTTGTGTGTACTGCCAGCAGTTTTTGCCTGAAGACACCACATCTACATATAAGATGGCCAGAACCCTCCCCTGAAACTTCTTTTTCTATTTCTGCAGTCTTTCCATCCCTTGCAGATGTTCCACATTCATATTTTGTTTTCTCCTAAGGTTTATGTGCTGCTTGTTGTGAACAAATTGCAACAAACTACTGGTTATTTAAAGACTAGATGCTAACACCATCAGACAGTTATGTGGAGAATATGCTCTACTGAAACCCTGAGGCCACCCCTGAGCAACCCATATTCCATGGATGCCCACTGCCTAGCCTTGTGCATGAAGCACTGAGCAAACACAGAAAGGAGTCATTGCATTCTTCAAGGAAGCATATGGATTTGCACCATGCAAATTATCTTGCACCTCTCTACCTGTTTCCTGACAAGAAAGATACAGGAAGAGGCAGCCATCTCTACTAGAACCATGGGCCTTCCTTAGGGCAACCTGCAGCCCTTTATAAGCTGCCAAGATCTGTCCAGCTGGTTTGTCCAGTAAGGGATCCAGTAGGTTGTTAGCAATATTGGTGTGCTCAGCAAGGAGTGTTGTGTCAGGAGGGGAAGAGATCATAGACTGTGCAGCAAACACAGCAAAGCTGCCTTAACACTCCCATATCGGAATGATGTCTGGTGCAGACAGGAGTCATATTAGAGCTCTGATTACTGTTCCTGCTGCCATCAGTGAGCCTGCACAGTCTCCACACAGAGCACCTCACTGACTTGTCACTGCAAAGAGCTAACTTTTGTCTCACTGCAAGTGCTTTCAGCCACCTGGTTTTGTCAGGTCATGGGATGGGCCTCTGATTTTTTTCCTCTGCTGCCATTCTTTTTGTTTTCCGAGGGTGAGCGCCAGACTCAACTAGTGGCTTTTGTGCCTGCAACTCATTATATTCAGCCATCACTAACATTTGTAGTACCCATAGCATTTCAAAGCAAGAATCCCTCTCACCTTGGATGTCTGGATTCACTACCATATAGAGCAGTCCCCAGTACAATGTAGTGCTTGAGGTCTCCGATCCACCGAGGAAAAGATCATTTATAACATATACCAAATTGTCTTCATCATACTTGGGCTTGGCCCCATCTTTAGACTGTAGATGATGATAGAAAGTTGAAATTAAAGCATAAAAGTTAGGCCATCCTGTATGCCTCTTGCGTGAGAGTCCTTATTTCCACAGCTTGCATGTGCAAAAAGAGTTCAAAATCACAGTTTTTGATGAGTACTAAGAGATTAATAGTTTCCCAAATGGATGTGGCAAGTCTGCATTGCTCTTTTTCATAAAGTGGAATTTTCTTTCATTAAAAAGCAGGCAATTTTATGCCTGTTGACTTAACCATGAAAATTTTAAAGCACACTACGAGTTTTGAAGTTAGCCTAGAGTGTACTTCTAGAGAAGTGTCTAAAGAAGCCCCACAATGTGTCACTCATTTGGCCTTGGTCTTGCCAGTAAGCTATCAAATGGTGCTAGCAAACACCAAAGGAAAAGCTATCTGAATAAAAGAATCTCAACAGAACATCTTGAGACTAATATCTTAAAATCATAACATCATTTAGGCTGGAAAAGACCTTTGAGATCATCAAGTTCAACTGTTAATACAGGACTACCAAGTCCACCACTTAACCGTGCCTCTAAGTGCACATCTACACATTTTTTGAACACTTCCAAGGATGGTGATTCCACCACCTCCCTGGGCAGCCTATTCCAATGCTTGACCACCCTTTCAGTGAAGAAATTTTTCCTAATATCCAATGTAAACCTCTCCTGGTGCAACTTGAGGCCATTTCCTCTTGTCCTATCGCTTGCTACTTGGGAGAAAAGACCAACAACCACCTCACTACAACTTCCTTTCAGGTAGTTGTAGAGAACGATAAGGTCTCCCCTGAGCCTCCTTTTCCCCAGGCTAAACCACCCCAGTTCCTCAGCTGCTCCTCATACACTTGTGCTCTAGACCTTCACCAGCTCCGTTGCCCTTTGGACACGCTGCAGCACCTCAGTGTCCTTGTCGTGAGGGGCCCAAAACTGAACACAGGGTTCAAGGTGCAGCCCCACCAGTGCCCGGTACAGGGGGACGGTCACTGCCCTGGTCCTGCTGGCCACACTGTTTCTGATACAAGCCGGGACGCTGTTGGCCTCCTTGGCCACCTGGGCACACTGCTGGCTCACGTTCAGCCAGCTGTTGACCAGCACCCCCAGGTCCTTTCCCACCAGGCAGCTTCCCAGCCGCTCTGCCCCCAGCCCGCAGCGCTGCGTGGGGTTGGTGTGACCCAAGCGCAGGACCTGACACTTCTCCTTGCTTCATACTTCATACAATTAAGTTAATTCTTCTCTCAGTTCAGGATAGACGTGAACTGGTAGGAGAGAGGTACCCAAATATTTTCTTCTAATAAGGGAGTAAAATATAAAAACAATTAGAGTAAATACATCATGCAAAAACATTTTAAACAGATTGCAATAACTTGTACCCCTGACACGAAAGAAAGCTGCATCTTTGCCTCTAAAGTGCTTATTTCAGTAAATCTTGTCATATTCATTCAGATATAATGTACAAGAGGATGTAGCATTTCTTTCCAGAGCCCATGAGCCAACACTGAGAACATGGCAGCCTCGTTGGCTGAAAGCTTATCACCAGAGGTAGAAGCTACATAAACTTCATCTACCCTAGGCAAGAGATGCTTCTTTTAACTCCTGGAAGTATTCCAAAAGAAGCCTATGGAATGTAAGAAACTATGATAGAAGGGATCAGACTGGCTGATTTAATGCTCTGTTTGGCCTTATACTCCACAAATGTGTGATCAGGCAGAACAAACACTCACTTTCTCCATCTCAGCCAGGTAAAAGTCAATGAAATCCTGTGGTTCATCCGGTATCCCTCTCTCCACATGTCTTCTGATCTCCTTCCTTGCAAAAGAACTCAGGACATCATAGCAAGATAATGCTTTCTTATGAGGACCAGGGAGACGACACACCAGCCAGGGGAAGATTTCATACAGCTGTGGGAGTGACACACAAGAGGTCATGTGAATTATCTGTCAGTAGCAAAGCTGCTTTTAGAAACATCAAAAGGCTGAGTTGTCCTGTCCGGAAATATTGATAGTGGAATAAACAAATTTGCATTGCTTTGAGCAGATTTTTGCTATCATGTGGGAAAACTTTACTAGTAATTGTAACACACTTTTGGGGGTCAAGAGGACTGACAGTCCTCTGCTCATGCCAGTAAGTTTGTGTACTGCAGATTGCTAGAAGACTTTACTCCTAGCTCCCATACATGTAAGGACATCCTTTCTGGATACTGTGTGGCTACTAAGATTAACAAGTCTGCAGCCTCAAGTAACTGGTGGAATTTGCAGAGCTCACGGAAGTGTAGACTGGGTACCACTAAAAGCTAATTTAATTTTCCCCATCAGAGTCCTCATGACTGCTACAGGACCAATATAATTACATCTTCAGTCTGCTGAGTGTATTTATATACACATTTTGTTCAGCGCAAAATATTGTCGTCTCACTTGGGTAGTTCTCTCTTTGAAGCATCTGCCATTCTACCCTGCCAAGCAAACAGCATTTCTATCTCCTCTCTTTGTTCTTTCAGACCTAACAAACAAAGCCTCTCTAATTTTAAGTGACAGTTTGGAAGTCGTCCCATTAACGCTTCTTTACATTTGTTTCACTCCGGACTCAAAACATAAGGTGTTCAACACCCTAGAAGAGGTCCCACAGATTATTATGCACCAGAACCTACTTTAACACTTCTCTGGCTCTAAAGCAAAAATAGTGCTCAAAACAGAGACTCTGAGATTGCGTTTGCCTTTTTTGTCCTGTTATCTGCTAGTTTATACCAGTCCCTTTCTTCTTAAGCTTTGCACTGAAATGTTCTAAGCTCATAGCAGATATTAATCTCATTAATTCATAATATGTTACATAATTTAATTTTGTACTATTACAACTTGTTCCATTCTTATAACTCCAATCCACAGTGCTTACAAACTCTTGCAGCAGGGTATCCTGAATGTCCTCTGTACTGTTAAGGTCTCCTGTCTTTGATCATCCACAGATTTCCTCTAATTTTCTAGGTTTTGCTATGGGAAAGTTGTATAGTACTATTCTCATATGATAGATTTGTCGAAAAGGTTTACAATCACATCAGCATTTTAGTTTGCCTTTTCCTATAAAACTCAAATGTCAATGGAATTTGCCATCCACAGTCCCCATTACACCCAGCTTGTTCTTCTTTAAGGGTCTAAACACAAAGTCTAATTCATGGGGGAAACTTCAAGTGCACTTCAAGATACTTCAAGTGCAAAGTTGGCCTTTATGGTATGTTGTGGGAGGTACCTACCAAAAAGTCTGACAGAACTTGAATTGTGAGACTGTCAGAGAATGTATGTGTTGTTTTTGTAATATGTGAATTGCAAGCTATAATGAAATTAATGGAAAGATTCATAATGAATATATTATTATTTGTGAGGGAGGAAACAAAAAGAAAATTGTCAGCATACAATTTACAGAGTAGTAAAAAGCAGAACAGTGAATTCAATGATAGTCATTTTTGGAGGAGAGAAGTAAATAGCGGTGGGAGAAGTAGCACTGCAGAGTTCAAATTTATTACAAACTCCAGTCTCAAGTTAAGTTTAAAAGTTTCTGTTGATGGTCTCAGAAATGTTCAAAGACTTAAAACCAGGAGTCAACAGAGAGATGTCCCCTAAACTTGCAGGGAAAATGAAGTTCTTAAAAACAGCCTCAAAACCAAGGGGGCTGTAGTAAGTTCCCCAAGGACACTTCTTAGCTCCCAGCTTACATTTGGCAGTTGCTCTGTTTTTAGTGAAAGACCATTTTTATGACTGCATTTTTTTTCCTACCTATGTCAGAAAAAAAATAGTATATTATTATTTACTCACCTGATGAACAAAGCTGCCTGCAAATCTGAATAAAGTCTCTGTGGCACTGATCAGTTCATGGAAGGTTTTGTCCTCATCAGAGAAGTGATATCCAAAAACCAGAGCACAAATTACATTTGAAATAGAATGGAAAAGAGGGAAAGAAGGATCCACAGGTCTTCCTGCAAACACAGTAACTGGTATTCACTCTCAATGTTTTCTTCAGGTGTTCCTTATACAGATAGGACAAGATGTTATTAGAGATTACATAAAATGTTCTCTTTATCCAGCTGAGGCATGAATGGGGATGGGAATGTGGCATTAATATATACTTATGAAAATTAAACATAGTTTTAGAGCAAAGGACAGTGTTAAGCTGTTTCCTTATAGCTCTAAAACAATCTCATAGCCCTTCCTGTGAAATCAGGTTGTACAACTTAGATCCATTAGAGAATATCATATAAAATCTGCTGTCCTCAGTTGTGGAAAGAAAACAAGTCTCAGTGGAAGAAAACAAGTCAGAATATGAGAAGGAAGAGGTGTCACTGGAAATGAACTAAGAGAAGACAGTGACAGACATGTTACAAAATGTAAAAACTACTTAGGAGGAAAGATTGAAGGAATTTGGGAAGGTTTAGGGAGCAAAGTAGGTGGATAGGAACCGCAAAGTATACATAATAAAACTATTACAGTCTCAGCTGTGAACAGCAGATCACCATATCTCTGATGATTTTTTAGAAGTTATGAGACAGATATCCATAAAAAGTTATTTGGATAGAAATGATCCTGGCTTGGACTCCAGGATGAATCTGATAAGCCACTGAAGTTCCCTCCCACCTCCTGCTTTGATTCTCTTGCCAATAGTTACTTAGACAGACACTAAAATATCCGGTTTATGTCTTGGCACCTTATGTTATTAAAATTTAGGGAAATGACTAAACTCTGCTATACTCTTTAGCTACCTATCATAGGCAGTCTGAGAATGGCTTGGCTGTGCAGTTCAGTGACATTGTATTATTGTACAATCATATCATAGACAGATGATAAGCCCATGGAGGTGGAACTTCATTAGGTTTATGAACAGCTTTTTAAGAAAAAAAATCCCACGTGATACTATGCTCTGTCTACTCTTTGGGCTTTGGTAAATTTAGATACACCACTCTGGACCCACCCTGACCCTAGAAAGGGGTAGGTGAGTTTGCATACTGAAGATACAAATCCAGGACTGAAAAGCATCTGATTTCTGAGTAGATAGATACCTTTTAGGTTCACAAAAACGTCCACCAGGTGAGATGCCTCCTCTTGCACTCGATACTCCAGGCCTTTTTTCCCCATTCCCAGACAGCGTAAAGTCATTATACCAAAGCGTCTCTGCTGCTTCCAGGAGCGACCACTTGCCAGTATAATACCTGAGGGTATTCTCTGGCATATTAATATTTGCCATAGACATTAACAATTCATTTAAAGTTATATTATGTACATGGAGTAAATCAGGGAATACACTGTGATACAAGTATCTTTTTAGGTGAAGTTATCAGTAACCAGAAATCATAGCCAAACATACCCAAACTATAACTAGACCATGTGATCCTAATATTGATTGTAGCTAATCTTTGAAAAGAGCAATCTAAGGATTTGCTGACTGTTCCATTTCTTGATATCTTAAAAAAACCCCAAAACCTTAAGATGCCTTTTTAGAAGATCTGCTTTAGCCATACTCAAGTGATTGTGCTCAAGGCAGGAATAACTAGTTGACTTTCCACAGAGTGGTGTCCAGGGTTGGGGGATGTTTATGGAGACGTAGATCAAACAATGTGATGCATGTAGGCTGAGGTGATGAAGGTGAAGGATAAGTGACATTTAGGCCCTGTTTCTCCTCTGGAAGGGAGACCACTCCACTGATTCTTAAATTGCAGTAGTGGTTACCTGAAGAGCCCTGAGCTACTGCTGTGATGATGCTTTACCTAGCTTTAAACAACCTCTGTTGGCTTTGGTGTAGCAAATGCAGGGGAGGAAAAAAGAAAGACTGCAAACTGCTGAAATACCCTAAGGAGAAGTTTCATGTGTCAGAGGCATTCTCACAATCAAAGGGTATTCACCAAATGTTTAAGCGTGACTGCAAACACAGCGATAAGACTTCTGAAGGAGGGTGTTACAGGTCTCTTGCTCATGATGGAAGGTGTTTGGCAACCATAATATATACAGTTATCAAACATATAAACAAGCTTTGCATTCATGTAATATACAGCAAAATCATGTGCAACAAATTGGATTATTCTTTGTGGAGGGCAAGACTGCCAAGTTCTGAGCTGGGTTCACATACACTTTGAACACAGCAAAAAGGTCACCTAGAAGCAATCTCATTTGGAGTGCTTCCCAGACTTGCAAAAGCTCCGTACAAAAGGCATCACGGCAAATAATGTTATTCTCAGGAGCTAATGGAGGATTTGGACAGTATCTAATGGAAGAACATTCTGAACAGGAGGGTAGAGGGTCTAAAAGGCAGAGTAGTTTGCCAAGTCAACATTCCTGTGCATAACAATCTTACCTTTTCCTTTGGCCATTGCTCTGAAAAAAGGTGATACCATCCGCCCAGAAACATCTTCAGGGTGTGTAGTCATGCCATCCTTCACTGCTTGATATCCATTCAGTATGATCACTGGGGCCCACCCAAACCACAAAGTATATATGTTGCCATGAGTTTTTGCCAGCTGTAAGTGGAATAGATGCCAGAAAAGAACAGATGAAACTCCATACATCTCAGACAGACACTGTACCTGCTATTCACCAGCCCAATGGGCAGTTTTGTGCTGAGAACATCATCCCCATGAATATAATTATAGCTAGAAGCAGAATGAGACTGCTGTTTTTCTGAGAACAAGGTTTTCAGCAATCAATTTTATTTACCTGGGGAGGGAAGTTATTTTATTTTCAAAGCACAGGCTGCAGCAGCACTGCAGCAAAAGAAAGAAAACTTCATATTTTACATAGCATCACATCCAACCCCACCTCATTAATTCAATGGCCACACTAGCACCTCTCTGCGCATCTATGCTTCCAGCTAGCCCTTCCTTTGCAAAAAGAAACCAGCTGATTAAACCTGCTCCATCTGCCCTGCCAGGAGAGGAGGTGGAGCCAGAAACTACTCAACAGCCACCAAGTGCCTGTGGGCTGCAGCTGAGTCCAAGGTTTCCACACAGTACTGATGAGAGCACTGACCATTGGAGACAGCAGAAGTATCCAAGCAGGGACAGGTATATGACAGAGAAAATGCAATCATTTGTGGAAAAAGCTTTGTCTGAGAACGGGACTATGATACAAAGAGATGGTAGACAATGTCTAAGGTGCCACCAGAATTACATCCAATTAATGATATTAGTCACTCCTCCTCATAATTATTTAGATACTGGCTTTCCTCTCCCTGTTACAGCATTGCTGCATGTCTGAGGCTGCACTGCACTCAATGATCTGTGCGTACTGTCTCAAGCATAGATCTGAATTAGGGGTCATCTGCAAACTGTTAGAAGAATTACTGCCAGTGTGCAGGGAGGGACTGAAATGGCCTGGGGAGGAGCAGGTGTCTCTAAAAACAGGTGGCAAATAGCTTTGAGGAGGTGTTGGAAGATGGGGATTGTATGTGCTTTCCATATTATAAGCATACATATACATGCACCCACTTTGTGATTGAATTAGACAATGTCAGTGTGTCAGAATTCTTAAAAGTAACACATACGGACTTATCAGCAATGGAGAAGCATCTTTCTAATTATTTGTATTCTCCAACTTTAATACCAAGCCAGAAACCCTGTCCCCAAGTTTATTTGATTCTTAAGGACATTAGGTTTCTTGTGAAGATGACATATTCCACATAAGAAGGTGACCTGAATCAAGTTGATCTTTGTATGTCCATACCTTGTCTGTAACTTTCTAAGACTTAAAAACATCACTTTGCTATTAACATAACAGTTTTGTTTAAGCTGTGGCTAAAATTAATCAATTAAGAGCATCTTAAAAGAAATACCTCCATCAGAAGATCCCGATGAAACTGGAACTTCAGGTGCACCAAGTTTCCAAGTAATGGGAGAGGAGCTGGTCCAGGAGGGAATTGCTTGCGTGCCTTTTGCAGTTTGAAAAACTCAACAATTAACAAAAAAATTATCAGGACTACAAAAGCTTGAGTTATTGTCAGCATTTCAGAGATGATTTATCAGCTTGTCTCTATCAAAAAGAAGGTAGTGGAACTTGGAAAAGGTGACCTTCCTTCTTGTTCCACCAGTTCTTTCTGAAGACTGTAAAGTCTGTGTTCCTTTCCCTCCCTCTGTCCCTCCCTCCTTAGCCCTGCCTGCCCTTTTCCTGCACCCCATACATTTCCCATGCCAAGATACATCGAGCTGATCCCTGACCAAAAGCACACCTCACTGGTTACAGCAAGCCGCAGTATGAAAATGTGGAATCACTTGTACTTGAGGTATTTGTCTCAAAGATTGTGTTAGGGCACTGCTGGTGTGTATCGGGAGATCTGGATTGGAATGACACCAGGTGACCTTGTTGACCATGGATATGAGATGAGTGAAACTTAAACTCAGTTTCATCTGCCTTGGGAACTTTGAAAACATATGTAGTTCATCTCAGAATGACCGAATTCAGGTTATGAATGTTACGTGTCAGTTTTAATAAGTTCAATTTTCCAGGTGCTTTAGTTAAAAATTATTTAACGTATCTTTAAATGTGGTTGTAAATTCAGATTTGCCTGCTAGTATGCACAGTTCACACAGGCAAAAACAACAGTAGTTGCAGACTAAGCATGCAATTAGAAGACAAAATTGTTACATGTAGCTTCTGAAAAGTGGCCTTGAGTGTTCAGTCAACTTTTTTTTTCCAGTATATGTGAAAAATAACAGTTTCATCAAGTGAGGATTAATAAGGCACGGAGATAATGCTTAAAAGCTCACACTACCATTAAATAATTAGAAAATCAGAATATTAAAATTTGTTATATCTAAAAATAAATTAAATATAAAATTCCAATTGTAATTATTTTATATTATTTTAGTATGTAACCTAATTGAAGGTTTCATTTGCCTTGGTTTATTTTCTACTCTTTTTTTTAATCCATTTCAGAATCCAGGCTATTATTACCAGTTATCAGTAAGTTTACAGGACACATTGAAAATCTGTCCTCTGATAATGAAGGCATTAACACCTACTTTGAAACACAAACAAAGAGCTGTGTGTTTGTTACCAGAGGATCCTGTCTTGCGTTGCAAGGAGAAAGTGTCTTCACTAAAAATGAACTGCAAGTCTGAACAAGAAATTGCCCTGCTTTCCAACACGCACATGAATGCGATATTTTGCAAACCTGGCAACATTAAGAAAGTAATGTGACTCAGTGATATCAATCCACCTCCTTCATTTGGCCACACTTTGCAGGTATTGTAGGTACCTACATGCCTGTATTATACAGCGAAGTCAGCATGGAAAAGTAGGGGTTTATGACTCTATCTGTGCAAAACTGGAAAGACATTATGGGCAGGACATGTGGGAAGCAAGCTGAGGTAGGGTCAGTGGCTTTGCTAAAATCGGTGCAAGTCAGGTACAACTGCCCAGTATGAGGCTGACATCACCAAAATGTAAAGTCAGAAAAAATGTTTCTTCAAATCAGAAGTTAAAAATTTTGAAAAAATGGAAGAAAATTAGTTTTGTGCAAACAGCTGAAGTCAGAAGAAATGCCAAATGACACAAAGTTCATGAATAGACTAAACACAATCATATTCATCTCTTATCTGGTCAATATTCCATTGCTTATTTTTAGACATTTCATACTTGGTGTAGTATTTTGACATGAGTAAATGAATTCACCTCTTTCAGAACGCAGGTCAGAGTTAACTGGAATCAAATCACCAGTGTCAGAAGCAAGATGAAGCCAAATGAGCCAGGCAGCAGTTTATCCTACTGGGTGTTGCCAT